>NW_022103925.1:4251060-4252159 GCF_000313985.2 Echinops telfairi
GTAGTAGGTAGTGATGACTGTTGATCTCCTTTTCCGGGGACTGGTCTTTCCTGACAACATGCCCAGTGGACCTGAGAGGAAGTCTCCCTTTCCTTGCCTCTAAGGAGCCTCCTGGCTGTACTTCCTTCGAGACAGACCTGTTTGTCCTTGCAGCAGCCAGCCCATGGTACTTTCAGTATTCCTCTCCAGCACCATCGTTCAAACGCATCTATTGATTCTTCCTCGGTCCAACTGCCACATGCACTGGAGGTCATTGCAAACACCCTGCCTTGGGTCAGGTCCTTAAAGTAACACCCTGGCATTTCAACACTTTAAAGAGGCTATGTACAGCGGGTTGGTCTCCTCACCGCTGCTTCTATGAGCTTCCAATGTGGATCCAAGTGAGACAAAAATCCTTGGCCACTTCAAACTCTTCTCCGGTTATCGTGATGTCGTCCCTTGGTCCAGTGGTGAGGGTTTTGATTTTGGTAGGTGCTATGAAGCCGGTTCTAACTCATATCCGCCCTGTGTACTTACAACTGCAGGAAATACTGCCCGGACAGGAGACCTAAGGACGCCGCAGGGTTAGCAGAAGAAGGTTCTGAAACCGGAGCTAGTGGACATTAGTAGACATCAACTCCCCAAGTGAGTGAGTTGGGCAGGAACTGGGCTCCGCAGGGTTTCCACTGGCTGACTTCTGCACGTAGATCGCCAGGCCTTTCTTCCAACGTGCAGCTGGGAGGACTGGGCTGGGCTGAACAGCCCTTTGGTTCACAGGAGAACTTGCGCCCCATCTAGGGCCTCTGGAATGGGAGAAAGCATTAGGACTGAGAGTGACCAGGCCTGATGGCCCCGCCAGCCGCGCCCCACCCGCCGGCCCGCCCACAGTCTCACAGCCTGGGCGAGTCCAGCAAACTTTGGGCAGCCGCGCGCACTGAGCATGCTCGGTGGCGGGGCGGGCCTGGGGTCCGGAAGCGCCCGCCACTCCGCAGCGCCAGCTAACTGGGGACCTCCCTTGTCCCGGGGGCGATGGGCCCCGCGGGTGCCCCCTGGGTGCTGACCGGGGGTGTCCTGGCTGTGGCCCTCGCATTGCCTGAGGACTCGGGTCCCCTCCGGCGTC
>NW_022103925.1:4253069-4254313 GCF_000313985.2 Echinops telfairi
GAAGAGAACATGGTTCTGGGCCAGCCTCACCATTGCTATGTTTGAGCCCATTGCTGCCTGCTGCTTCCAGGACTCAGGTGCACCTGACCCAAGCCATGGTACTGCGAGGCACCTCCTGTGTGTGTGAAGGTTGGACGTTGAGTAAGGGAGACCGTGGAAGAACCGATGCATTTGAACGGGGGTGCTGGAGAAGAATATTGGAAAGTACCAGGGACTGCTAAAAGGACAAACCAACCTGTCTTGATGAAGTACGGCCAGAGTGCTCCCTAGAGGCAAGGATGGCAAGACTTCATCTCCCATACTTTGGACCTGTTGTGTGGAGACACCAGTCCCTGGAGAAGGACATTGTGCTTGGTCAGGTGGAGGGACAGCGAAACAGGGGAAGGTCCTGGACGAGCTGGACGGACACAGTGGGTTCTGTAGGAAGGTGCTGGGGAGGGGCGTTGGGAGAGAGACAGATGCCAGCCAGACCTACAGACAGAATCTCTAATGGGGTGAGATAATATGGATCTGTTCGCTACAGTTTGGCATGTCAGCACACGTAAGGCTGTGCTTACCTTGCTTGGCATTACCAGGCAATGCCACCCTGAGTAGAGGGTTTCAAGGCTGGGGCTGTTCAGTGGCAGACCACCAGGCCTCCGTTGCAGTAGTGCCTCTGGGTGGATTCGAACTGGTAACCTTTCAGTGAGAGCAGCTCGGAGCTGGTTAACTGTTTGCAGCACCCGCCCAGGGAGCACTCACTTTCAACTGCCATCCGTCGGTTCTGACTCACAGCGACCCTACAGACAAGAGAACAGAACACCGTCTGGTCCTGAGCCTCCTCACGATGATCCTTAAGTCGGAGCCCACTGTTGCAGCCACAGTGTCCATCCATCTTGTCCAGGGACTTCCTCCTTTTTTCCTGTGCCCATCCACTTTACCAAGCAGGATGTCCTTGTCCAGGGACTGGTCTCTCCTGACAACATGTCCAACGTACACGAGATGAAGTCTTGCCACCTCACCCCTACGGAGCAGACTGGCTGTACTTCTTCCAAGACAGATTTGTCGGTTCTTCTCAAAGTCCCTGGTCTCTATTTGATATTCCTTGCCAACACTGTAGTTCAGACATTGCTTCTTTGTGCGTGTGACATATTTAGCATGTTTTTAAATAATAATGTTACGCATTCGATAGGCAATCCCAAAACGTTGTGGTTGGGCAATGTCGGATCCATTTTCAACATGGGGTTAGGCCCGCATGGTGGAGT
>NW_022103925.1:4254762-4256413 GCF_000313985.2 Echinops telfairi
ACCTCTGCTGTCTCCCTAACGTAGGTCAGCCCTGACCTCATAGCTCCAGGGTCATGTGATGCTTTGCCTGTCCCTCAGGGCCACAGAACAGAGCTTAGGTTAAGGAGGGTGGGCCTCGGTCTCCCCAAAAGATTTTGCTCAAGGAAACACTGAATCTGTGTGTGGTTTGCTGGTGGCTGCCATGGGGTCACCCCGACTTGTGGTGACTTGATGCACAGTGGGATGGATCCCTGTCCCCACCCCTGTCCCCTCCGGGCCCACCCTATGATGGGTTTTGAATAAGAGAGTGTTCCATTTCATCTGTAGGGTTTAAAAAAAAATTTTTTTTTAACTTTTCAACTGTGATGTAAGCGAAGGTTGACAGAGCAGATTGTCAGTTTCCCACCCGACAATTCATGACAATTCATACGCGTTTTATATCCGCTCCTCCCCTTGCAGCCTCTCATCGACCGGTGTGTCCCACGTCCTCGCTCCATCTCCTGCTTCCTTCCTCTCTTCTTGGCTCACCCTCTGTCCTTGGGCAAACACTGCCCTTCTGACCTTCAATGGCTGGTGATTCCAACAGAGGGGGGAGCTCAGTTCCAGATCTGAAGGGGAACGCAAGGCCACCGTCTCAGGCCCCTCTGGTCTCTAGCTGACCAGTAACCCTGGCTTCTTATGGCTTTGGTTGGGCTCCACATTGGTCTCCCACTTGCTCCAGGCCCTTCTAATGCCATCCTGCTCAGAGCAGGCGGCAGTGGTAGCTGAGCTCTGTCTGGTTCTGGCCTGGACTCACCCACGTCTGTGTGGCCCCTTCGTCCATTGGACTTAGAGCCCTTGTGGTGCAGTGGTTCCACGATGGGCTGTGATCCACACGGTGGGCAGGTTGAAACCACCAGCGGCTCCGTGGGGGGAAAGACTGGGTTTTCTGCCTCCGTCAACAGTGGCAGTGTCCTGGGAACCCACGGAGGGGTCACCATGAGTCAGTATTGACTGCATGGCAGGGAGTGAGAGAGTCGTTTTCACCGCTGCAGGTAAGAGCCCAGGTAGGGTGGGATGCGCCCGGACGCGGCCCTAGGCCTGAGTCGGCCGCTTGCTCGGCCTACACTCGCGGCAGAAGGAGAGGGTCCCTACGCGCTGGGCAGAGTTCGAAAGGAGCGGGCAGGATCTGTCGCCCAGGGCAGGAGACGCTCCCCGTTTGGAGCTGCCAACTATGGGGAGAAGGGGGGCCCCTTGGGCCTAGCGGCTGCGCTGGCCCTGGCCTCCTCCCCGCTCCTGGGGACCCCCCCTCTACAGCCCGCTCCTGTCCTTTCTCCGCCCAGGTGCTTTCCTCAGGAACTCGGGGACCCCCACTGATCTCCCCCCAAAGGGTGGTGTGGGACGTGGCTGAGTTGGTGGGAGTTCTCTCGCCACGCTGCCAGGTAACGCACCGGGTGCTAACCACCAGCTGCCCGGTGTGGTTCTGACCCAGACCCAGGCTGCGCCAGCGCAGAACCGCTAACAGGAGCGCCGCCACTTAACTTGCGCTTAATTTCTAACCTTCCTTCACCAAGCGCCTGCAAGTTTGTTTACCTGCGTGCTTGGGAAACTGTTCACACTACAGTTGGACAGAGTGAGCACCGTCCGGTCCTGTGGCATCCTTGAAATCCACAAGTATGTGGGTTAGAATTCC
>NW_022103925.1:4258595-4262460 GCF_000313985.2 Echinops telfairi
ATGAGCCCCTAATAAAACGATTAAAAAAAAGAAAAGAAAAAGAATGGAAGGTGTTGAAGGAAGAAGTGCAAGCTGCCCTGAAGGCATTAGGCCCAAAACAAGGCTCCAGGAGTTGATGGGATGCCCACTGAGAGGCTGCCACATGCTGACCAAACACTGGAAGGACTCCCTTGCCTATGCCAGGGAATTTGGAAGACAGTTTCCTGGCCGACTGATTGGAAAAGATTTATACTGATTCCACAGAAAAGTGACCCAACAGAAAGCACACATTATCTAACAATACTGGGACCAATTTTTGTTTTTTTGTGATCAGTAATATTGTATGCAAGCAAAATTTGGTTGAAGGTCATTCACTAGTGGTTGCAGCAGTACACCCACAGGGGGCTGCCAGAAATTGACTCTGGACTCAGAACAGGGGATGTCATTGCTGACACCCGATGGCTCTTGGCTCAAAGCAGGGAATCCCAGGGAGATGTTGACTTGGGTTTCGTTGACTTTGCAAAGGCGTAGACTCTGCGGGTCATCAAAACTATAGCTAGCCTTGAGAAGAATGGGAATTCTTCACGAGGAACCGGTCCATGGAGCCAGTTGTGGGAGCAGAACGAGGGAAGACCGCGTGGATTAAAATGAACAGAGGTGTGGGTCCGGGTCCAGTCGGCTCAGGGACCTTTTCTCCGTCCCTTTCACCATTGGATTGTCTTTTTTGTTTTCTGTTTGAGGTGTTGCCATTTCCCATAGATTTTAAAGATTAATCCCTTGTGAAATATTTTAAGCGTTTTAAGTGTTTACAATAAATGATCGCGGCCTTTCCTGTGGATTACAAATCAACGAAAGGAAGACGGAAGTCCTCGCGGCATGGACCATCGTGATAACAGAGAATAGGTTGACGTTGTCGAGGATTTTGTCTTGGATCCACACCCCATACTAGTGGGAGCAGCGGTCAAGAGATCAAAAGGTATATTGCATTAGGTAAATCTGTCGCGCGCGCGAGGCCTTGTTCGAGTATTGAAGAGCAAGGAGGTTACTTTGAGGACTAAGGTGTCCCCGGCCCAGACCAGGATAGTCTCCTTTGCCTCATATGCATGTGACAGTTGGACACGGAAGAAGGAAGACCGTAGAAGAAGGGATGCATCTGAACGGTGGTGCTGGAGAAGAATTCTAAACGGACCATGGACTGCTGAACGCACAAACTGATCTGTCTTGGAAGAGGTACAGCCAGAGTGCTCCTTAGAGGCGAGGATGAAAAGACTTCGTCTTACGTACTTTGGACGTGTTTTCAGGAGAGACCAGGCCCTGGAGGACATCGTGCTTGGTGCAGTGGAGGGCAGGGAAACAGAGGAAGGCCCTCAACGAGATGGAGGGACACAATGGCTGCACCCACGGGCTCAGGCAGAGGCACAATTGTGAGGACCGAGCAGGACTGAGCAGGGTTCCATTCTGTTGTGTGTAGGGTCACTATGGGTCGGAGCCAACTCGATGGCACCTAACAACAACAACAACAACAACAACAACCACAGCAATGAGTGTCTAAAGTTTAGGAGGTCCCCGGCATCTGCTCTGTCCTCTGTTGTTTGTGGGTTTCATTATGCCGTGGGTGTATTTATGGCGTGCATTCGGGCCTGGAAGTCCCTATTTTTGCCACTGATGGTCTGTTTGTTCTCGGTTTTCCGTGTAGGTCTTTGATCCATCTCGAGTTTGTTTTTTGTGTGTGGTGTGAGACAGGGGTTCTCTTTCATTCCTCTGAAAGTGAAGGCCCAGTGTTCTAGCACCATGTATAAGAGACTATCTCCTCCCCCCTTACTGTGGCTTATTTTGGGGTGTGTAGCAGATCAGCTGTCTGCAGGGGGCTGGTTTTCACGTGGGTTCTCAGTGCTGTTCCCCTGGTCTGTGAATCTCGTTGTACCAGCGCCCGGCTGCTTCGCTTGCTGTTATTTGTCTGTGGCGGTGGGGAAGTGGGAGGCTTCCCTGGCGGTTCTTTGTCTTTGGTCGTGCATTCCTCCGCTGGGGTCTCCTCCTCTTTGCTGAATGATGGCGCTGGATTCTGGATCAGGATGGCACTGTATCTGTAGATCGCTTTGGGCCGGGTTGGAATGTTCACAAGGTTAGGTCTTCCTGATCATTCGCATGGTCTGTCTTCCGTGTAGGTTAGCTCTCTTTTGGTTTCGGGAGGGCCAGGCATCGGACTGGCAGCTGCAGGGTCAGCAGGTGGAAGCACCCGCTCTTCCAAGGTAGAATGACGAGGCTTTCCACGAGCGTCAAGAGTGAGTCTCGGAAACTCTCAGGGGCGGCTCTACCCTGTCTTACGGGGTCCGTGGGAGTCGGCATCCACTCGATGGCAGTGAGTTTGGTTTTTCGTTTCTTATACAAAGTGAATCTTTAGGAACAAATAACCCTGTCTTTCTTCCCTGCAGCATCTGTGGGTCTGATCCTTTGACCTGGCAACGAGTGTGGCCTAGTACTTTCCACGTTTTACTTCACTGAACTCTCAGAAAGACGCAGTGGGGTGAGGCCACTCCCCACGCGACAGTTAGGAAAACAGGCTTAGAAAGGCTGCCGACCTGGTCAGTGGCAGGGCTGGGATTTGAACCAGGACTGTTTGAAACCCTTTCCTGCTGGTTCAGGAGGCTTAGCTAAGGAGGCCACCCTGGGGTCTGCTCTCCTTATGCTCTGGGGCTTCCCTTGTTTGTATGGCAAAGAGACAGCGTGGCATTCGATTCTCCGGCACACATTTTCCACTCGCCACCCCCACGTGGTGTGGCCGCCTGCATAGCTGACCTCTGCACCACATTGCCTGGTCTCATCCCCATTCTCTGCTGGTGGCACTGGGGACGCTGCCTGGAGCGAACCCAGCGGGAACTCGGGGCACTTTAACCCACTTTTGACTTCTGCAGCCTCGGGTGGCCTGTGGACGCACTCCCTCCTGGCTTTTATGCCTTCGTGGACCAAGAAGACCTTGTTCAAAAGGGAGTCTCCTACAACACCCCGCCTGGTGAGTCAGCTGGCCCTGGGTGCTCAGGGACGTCTGGACAGTCAGAAAGAGGGTAGCATGGTGGGCTACGGGTCAAGTGTGAAGGGCCGAGCGTTATGTGGCTCGTGGTTCGGCCGGTGGTTTAAACCCATCTGTGGCTGAACGGGAGAAAACTGAGGCTGTCTGTCCCCGTGATGGTCTATCGACATGGAAACCCGCGAGGGCAGTTCTGCGCGGTCCTATGGGCTGGCTTTGCATCAGAATCAATTCAGTGGCAGTGAGTTGTTTGGGAGTGAGTCCACATGCCGTTTCACAGTGCTATTTTGTCTACACCACATGTCATCCTTGGAGGAATTGTTGGGTCCCACTGGGTCGGCTCCGACCCCCAGCGACCCCGTGCACTACAGAAGGAAACACTGCCCAGTCCTGCGCCGCCCTCACCACGGTCCCTCTGCCTGAGCCCCCTGCTGCTGCCACTGTGTCCGTCCATCTCCTTGAGGATCTTCCCCTCTCCCCCTGCCCCTCCGCTTTAGCAAGCATGATGCCTGTCCCCAGGGGCTGGTCTCTCTGACACCATGTCCAAAGTAGGTCTCTCCATCCCTGCCTCTAAGGAGCTCTCTGGCCGAACTTTTTCCAAGACAGCGCAGTTTGTGTTTTTAGCAGTACTTTCAACATTCTCCCCCAGCACCACGATCGAACGCATGTCGTCTCCTTCGGTCATCCTTACTCGGTGTCCACCCTGCACTTGCCCAGGAGGCAACGGAGATGCCATGCTTGGGTCAGGCATCCCTGAGTCCTCAGAGAGGCACCCTCGCTTTGTAACACTCTAGGGCAGTGGTTCTCAACCTTCCGGTGCCGCAACCCTTTCATACAGTTCCTGATGTTGTGGTGACCCCC
>NW_022103925.1:4263293-4269176 GCF_000313985.2 Echinops telfairi
CCTTGGGACGGGGTGGAACTGCCCCCTGGGGTGGCCGGGCCTGTGATCTTTGTGATGGGAGCTGACTGCCAGGGCTTTCTCCCGCCTCGCATCTGAACGGGCGGCTTCCACCCTCCGACGGCCAAGTGCTTGATCCTGTGTGCCACCAGGGCTCCTTTGCAAAAAGGAGCACAGAAAACCCCAAGGAGCGGTTCTGCTCTGGACCACATGGGGCCACCCTCTGTCGGGTGGACGCCGCAGCAATGAGAACCACAATCCAAACCAAACTGGCCGCCCTGCAGTTGATGCTGACTCATGGGACCCCCTGTGGGTTTCTGAGACAGCTTGGGAGCTGAAAGCCCGGTCTGGGTGGTTTTGAGCTGCTGACCACTCCACCACAGGGCTCCTTTCCACAGCAGTAGGTTTACCATTTGGTTTGGGAGCCAGAGAGGGGGCCCAGATCATAAGGAAACTCCCTGCTGTGCTGAGTCGATTGCATCTCACCGAGACCCTGCGGGACGTGTGCTCATGCCCCGTGGTTTCGGAGGCCGACACTGACCTTCTGGTTGGTAGCCCCACACTCAACCCACTGCGCCTCCAGGGCTTATCCTTTGGAAGAGAAAAGAACGGGACGTGGCTCCAATCGAATGCCACTACCTCGTCCCCCGTCCCCCCCTGCCACGGAATCGATTCTGATGCCTTGCAGCCCGATAGCCCCCAGGAGGACTGCCCCAGTGGGTTTCCGAGGCTGTGAATCTTTATCGGAGCAGAAAGCCTCATCTTTCTCTTGCAGAGCCGCTGGTGGTTTTGAACTGCTGGTCTTGTGGTTAGCAGCCCAACAGGAACCCACCATGCCACTGGGGCTCCTATGCAAGTTGAGTCTTAAACACATATTTCAGGACAGGCAGAACTCAGGGTTCCCCGCAGCCATTGACGAGGGATCTTATGTTTCCTTGTGGCTTGTGTCAGTCTGGGTAGACCAGAGGAACAAATTCATTGACACTCATGTATGTGTAAGAGAGAACTTGATATCAAAGCGTCCAGATCAAGTCCATGAGTCTGATATTAGCTCATATGTCTGGTACTAGTCCATAAATTCTTCTTGAGATTCATGCAGCCATGCAATGATGCTGAATGCAGGAAGATCACAGGCCAGTGGGTGGAAAGTGTGTGGACCCAGTGGCAGTGGAAGCATCTTAGTGCAGACAGGGGTCTCCACGTGGCTCCTCCAGCTCCAGGGCTCTGGCTCCATCAGCGTGGCTCCACATGGCTGGTCAACAAGAAAGTGTAGCACACAGAGTGGGTGTCCCACCTTCTGGGAAGAAGACAGGAATTCCCAGAATCCTCAGGAGAAGGCCACGCCCACACAGAGGCCACATTGGCCATGATCTGATGGATAGGCTAGACTCCACCCCTTTGCTCAAGTTGACAGGAGATGATGTCACTGCCACGTGGCTGCACCATGGTTGGGGTTTTTCCTAATAAGCCCCTGATTGGCAGCAAACAGCCCCTGTGAGCGTTTAAAGGCAGGAAAGTCAGGTGCCATTTCTGCAGGCGTGTGGACGTGGATGCAGTGCTCGACAGTTAAAGAGAGCCGTTGAGTGACTGTTAGTTCTCCTGTTCTGCCCCTGCTGTGGGAGGGCTGTGTAGGCTAGCCGGGTGTCTGCTGTGGTTGCTTGCTGCCGGTCTTGACGCATGGGGGCCCCCAGGCCTTTGCAGCCCATAGGGTTTCAGTTGGGGGTCAACTAACAACCACACCTGCAGTCATCAGGTGCACCGGCGGTCTGTCGGAGCTCGCCCGGGACCTCAGGAGTCAGAGGGAGGCGGGTCTGTGGGTGGGACTTGCAGCTGTGGCTCCACCCTTTCTGCAGAGCCGGCATTGGTAGTGGTGACGTGTTGGGCCGTCCACTGCATGGTCAGCAGTTCAAAACAACCGGGGACTCCTTTGGGGGGAAACAATGAAGCTTTATCTTCCCCTAAAGATTGACCATCCCGGAAACCCACGGGGGGTAGTTCTACCCTGCCCTCTGGGGTCACTAGGAGTCAGGAAGTGACCTGATAGAGCAAGGAGTTCGTGGTCCCCCCTCCTTCCTCTCCCAGAGCAGAGCACAGGGTGCAGGGGCCGTAGCCCCTCCTTCTGCCCGAATGGGGTATGGGGCGGGGGGGAGCAGGAGCCCCCACCCCCCACAGATCCACATGGCTCTGTTCCCTCGCATCCCAGGTGTCCACGCAGAGCGCAGCCTGGACAGCCCAGGTGTGGCTGTTGGTGAACAACTCCAGGTCACCCCGAACCACCGACCTCTCAGACCTGCTGCTCCTGGACAATGTCTCGGGCCTGAGTGTGCGGGAGTCTGTCGGAAATCGGACGTCACGGGGCTTCCAGGCCTTCAGAAAGCAGTCTCTGCCAGGTAACCTCAGCGGGCACTCAGCACCCTCCCGGGGCTTCAAGACGTTGGCCGGAAGATGCCTCTGTGGTCACCCTGCCTCCCCCCGTTCTGTCTGAACCCTGTCTTCCTCTGCGTTCTCCTCTAAGACCCCTGGCACCAGCTCTCCCTCCTCCCCCGGAATCCAGGACAGTGTTCCCATCCCATCAGCACAGCTCCTCGGGCCACGCAAAGTAACCTTCCCGCATGCCAGGGGTTAGAACCTCTTCATTTCGGTGTAAGGGGATTGTGATAGGTAATGGTGGCTTGGCTCTGACCCCTAGCAGCCCCGTGGACAACAGAAGGAAACACAGCCCAGTCTGGCCTCCTCCTCACGAGTGACCCCAGGCCTGAGCCCATTGTTCCAGCCACGGTGCCAGTCTGTCGTCTTGAGAGCCTTCCTCTCTCTTGATGCCCCTCCACTTTACCAAGCACGCTGTCCTTCTCCGGGGACTGGTCTCTCCTGACCACACGTCCAACGTTCATGCCACCAAGCCCCGCCATCCTTGCTTCTAAGGAGCACGCTGGCTGCACTTCTTGCCCTTGTGGGTTCACCTGGCTGTCCTAGGCGCTCTTAGCCTTCCTAGCCAGCGTCGCCGTTCAAATGCATCGGCTCTTCTGTATTCACTGTCCAGCTTCCACACGCGTGGGAGGCCATGACAAATACCTTTGGTGGTGGGGTTGGGGATGGCAGACCCTCTCCTGCGACAGAGGGGGACTATCGGGCCCGGGGTGTCTGCCCTGAGCCTGTGAGCTCCCGAAATCCCAGGCGGGAAGTCTGACCCCCACTGGCTTGCGTTCCCTCCGAAGGCCAGCCGGCAGAACTGGCTCTAACCAACAGAATTTTATTTCATGAGGCTAGGTGTCCGAATTCAGGATGCACGTCCGGTGGGAGCCTCTGACCTTTCTCTCTGCTTCTGTCCTTGTCTCTGCCTCACTCTCACTTCTGGGCAAAGCCCCCTGTCTCGTTTCCCACGTCCGTCTTCCCCCCACGCTGGATGGCGTCTCTCTGGGTCTCAGCTGCTCCTCCAGGTCTCAAAGGGCATCAGGTTTAAGACCCTCCTACGGACCCAGCCTGCCATCCCGGGTGGGGCCCCCGCCACAGGGCAGGGTGAGGATCGCAGCACGCACTTTGGGGGGAACACCATTTGCTCTGCCTCCCACAGCGCTCTGTGCTCCACTGCTCGGGGCTGGTCACCCATTGCGGTTGCCACTTGCAGACGGTGCTCAGGACTGTGGGGTTTGTGGTGGACTCTGCGGTTGTTGCTCCGTGCCACGGAGTCGGTGCTGACCCATGGCGACCCGCTGTACCGTGGAAGCAAACACTGCCCGGCTCCGTGCCATCTTCACCACGGTCCTTTTCTTGGAACCCATTGTGGCAGCCACTGGGTCCATCCGTCTCCTCAAGGGTCTTCCACAGGCCAAAGGCACTCGGCTCCACCCAGAGACACCCTGCTCCACAAGCCAGCCTCCTGCCCCCAAACCCTCCGCTCTGTGGGCTGGCACGTCCACGCTCCGGCTCCGGCTCCGGCTCTGGCTCCTGGTTCCGCTGCTGCGTCTTTGGTGTCACAGCTGTCTTCCGATCCAGGAGGTTCACTGTGTGTGGGGGTATCGGGGTCCAGAAGATGTGCCCCACTCCTGTCTCTGACGAGTAGGGAGAACTTCCCACCTGCTTTTCAGAGGGCTCATTTTATGGGGGAAATGTTAGTGAAGCCCGTTCGCAAGCTCCCACAACTGTGGGCATCTTCCCCATCAGGAAAGGGTCGTTCAGTGGGAGTTACGGGGAGCGTGGACACAAGATTCAATCCAGAAGCCTAGCCCCAGGCAGTGCTGGATGGGCATGAGGCTGGGGTGCCCAGGTGAGACCCAGGTGAGCCGGAGCCGAATGACCCTCCTGCACTCCCTAAACCCCCTGTCCCGAGGAGAAAGTGGTTGTGCCTTAATTCTGCCCCATGTGTCCCCCACCCCAGGGAGTTCGCTCCACACACAGGGTTAATGACACTGTAACTGTACTCTGCGGGGTGGGGGCAGCCTCCTCTGGAGCCCCCAAAGCCGATGTGTCATTGATCTGGGGGTGGTGGGGGAGTCACTGCGTGGACAAGGCCCACCCCTCCTGTGACCCGCCTGCCTTTCTCTGAGCAGCTGGAGATGCCTTTGCTGTCAGCTACATGGCCCAGCTCGCCGCCGGAGAGGTCCAGGACGAGGCCATCCTGCTGCTCCCTGCCCAGCTCACCTTCCAGAGCTCCGCCCAGGTACGTCCCGGTCCAGGCTCTGTGCTGCCCGGGCTGGCTGCCCTGGGGTCTTGGGTAGTGAGGGCCTGGTGCCTGCTGCCGCCGGCACTCGCCCTCAGGGCCCTTGCTGATGCTGGGTGCCATTGGGCAAGTCCGACTCACAGCAACCCTGTAGGACAGAGTCCAACGGCTCTGGCCTTCATGAGAGCACTGGCCTGGCTCTCTCTCCCAGCGGTCTCTGGTGGGCTTGAACCACCCAATGTCTGTGTGGCAGCCTAGTGCGTAACTGCTGTGCCACAAGGGCTTTGTCGGGCTCATGGCAACACCTTGCAAAACTGCAGGCAGATGCCCCGTGCGTCCCCATCTCTGATGGCTGTGGATCGGCTAGTGACCCAAAGGGCTTATTGGGTTGATTTTCAAACGTAGGTCACCGGGCCTGACTTTCTCGCCCATCTTAGTCTGGAAGCTCTGCTGGAAGGTGTTCAGCATCATAGCGGTGGGCGACGGGCGATTCCCCACGGGTGGGTGGGTGGTAGCTGCACAGGGCCTCAAAAAACTCCAAAGCCAAACTCACCAGGGGACACGGTTTAATTGGCCCCGTGAATTTCTGAGACTGTAACTCTTCATGGAAGTAGAAAGGCCTGTCTTCCTGCCGAGAAATGCATTGGCGGCTTTGAACTGCGGACCTTTCGGATCCAAACCCAACGCTTAACCACTACCCCGCCAGGGCTCACCTGGGCCTCGCTGGCTGGCCACCAGCCTGGGTCTTCTGAATGGACGATGAGCATTCTACAATATCTGTTAGTCTGTTCATCATTCAGGAGGGTCATACATTCTGGGTCAGTGCAGGGGCTCTGGACTCAGATGGAGGGAGCCTTGAGCCCTGGCTCTCCTTGTGACCTTGAGTAAGTTGTTTGTGTCCTCTGGGCCCGCAGTGGGTGAGTGATTCAGTATCATAAGAACACAGTGTCATCTACCAGAGGAACCCTGATGGTCTAGTGGGGACGAGTTGGGCTTCGATCGAAACCACCAGCCGCCCCGCAGGACAACGAGTGAGCTTTCTACTGCCATCAATAGTCACTGTCTCAGAATCCACAGGGGTCCCTGTGAGTACACAAGGAGTCCACGGGAGCCAGTTTTGCTTTTATTTTTGGTGGGCTGAGGTAGTTAGTTTATTGTGCCAACCTGGCTGATAAACACATGTGGGGTTAATTGAAGGGCGGAGGGATAAATGGCTCAGTGAGCCTCGC
>NW_022103925.1:4269906-4274852 GCF_000313985.2 Echinops telfairi
GCTCTCTCTGATACATGAGTCTCTGCGGATTTGTTTCTCTAAAGTCCCCAGACTAACACATGGGCCATCAGAACAAGGACGAGGGCTGTACATGGAACAGACCGCCAGCTGCTCTTTTTTGCAAGTCGAACTTGACAATCAAGGACGTCAACCTAAGTCCCGGAGACCCAAGACCCTCGAGGGTACATCCCACCGGATCGTCGAGATCATCTCGAGGAGCAGTTTGATGGTGTTGACCACTGCTGAAGGAAGGCCAGAGATGTGGTGGGATGGCATCGGAGACAGTGGGCATGAAGAGTGCCAGTGGGCACTGGAAGGACAAGACCGGAAGGCAGGACCACACTGGATGTCGGAAGAGGTTTGCTCTGCAGGGAGAGTCGCTCAAACGAGTGGAAGAAGTAAGGTACAAGGGCAGGAGTGGATTCCAAAAGGCAGCTCGAGAAGATGCAGGAAAGCCTCACAACGAAATGTGGGGACACCTGGAGTTAGAGAGCCGAGAGGGTGCTGCCCACATGGATCGCAGCGATTTTTCCAACAGTGCAGGGCACAACAGCCGAACGCCGTGTGTGTGTGTGTGTGTGTGTGTGTGTGTGTGTGTGTATGACTGAACACACCACACCCTGGTGCAAACACCCAGCGGAGTACGATGCCTCCCTAAAATGAGCAGTGGCGGGTCTGTCAGACACCTCGCGGCATGGACACCAGTTCAAAACATCCCACGCAGCCACGGGAGTCACGCTAAAAAAGATGAGTTTCCTGACACCATGGTGATAAGGGACAAACCAAACCAGTGGTTTCCCCACCAAAGGAAAAGACTTTGAAGACTATGAGGAGGCAGCGGGGGAGGGGAGGGACAGCAAGGGAAAGAAGGAGATGGGGTGGAGTTTGTGATAGGTAGGTGTATTGTGCAACCTGACCAATGAACACACGTGGGATTAATTGCAGGGCAGAGAGATAAGTGGCTTGGAGAGCCGCGCCTTTCTTGTCTCTTGCTCTTTGATCTTCGGACCGGTGTGCGGCTGCCTTAGCTGGTTCTGTGCCTCAGCATGCAAGCTACACCACCTGTGGGACACCCAACCCGTGGACTGTGTCACTGCAGTTTGAGGTTCCTTCAAGACCTGCTCCACCATGCTACTGGAGTACACATCACTTGAGCTGGAGACTGTCGGATCCTGTCATCTGGCTGACTGTTGGTGATCTGCCTCCCTGTTTCTTGTCTGTGGCCGGACTGCCTGAATTGCTCTTCAGAGGACTCAGCTGCCTGCTTCCTTGACTTGCACCCAGCGGCCCTCAAGACTTGAAGGACTGCCAGTGTATTAGCTGTCTCACGGAAGTGAGTTGCACTGAGCCATATGTACAGCTTATAGACTAATCAGCTGTTGATTTCTTATGTTGTATATATCTACCTATATCAATATATATAAAATCATAAGTGCCCTGGCTTTGTTTCTCTAGAGAACCCTGTCTAACACAGGGTTAAAATGAGGATGGAGACAAGATGCTGAATGACAGGACCAAGGACTGAGCATCAGGATTGCAGGACGCTCGTCAGTGACCTGTCATATGCAAATGACCTCGCCCTGCTTGCTGACAGGGGGGAGGGCTTGAAGAGCGAAGACCGTGACCTCCGATGCACCTCAACACAACGGAAACAGGGGTTCCCACAGCGGGGTCTGTGGGCAGCGTCATGATCAGTGGGGTAAAGATCGAAGTTGTTAAGCATTTCATTTTACTTGGATCCCTGAGCAACCACCAGGGAGGCACGGCAATCAAGAGATCAAGCCAGGTGTCTCACCGCACTGGGCACATCCGGGGCACGAGCCCTCCTGAGAGCGTTCGGAAGCAGATGCACCACCATTACCGGAAAATTTTTTTTTCTTATTTTCCTTTAAAATTTATTTTTATTTTTTTGTTGTGCTAAAACTTTATTGAATTATACATATTTTATTTTTGATAAATTAAAATGTTAAGTAGCTCTTACATATAACGTACATGAAAACAAACAAATAAAAACAAGACCCGTTGCCTCTGAGTTCATTTTGACTCCTAGCCATCCTCTAGAGGGTTCTGAGATTGTGAATCATTATGGCGGCAGACAGCCTCAACTTTTTCCCACAGGGTGGTTGTGGGCATGAATTGCTGATCACGTGGTTTGTTATTTAGTTTTACGGTAGTTTAGGTGAAAGTCTACAGAGCCTATTATTTTCCCATTTCAGGGTTTAAAGACATTTTGTTTTGTGACTTTGATCGCAGACTCTTCAATGCAGCAGTACTCTACTTCCCTGGCTTGTCCATTTCTACTTGTCCTTTAAAAATTTAAATCATTTTAT
The DNA here is from genome assembly GCF_000313985.2 of Echinops telfairi. Lineage (NCBI taxonomy): Eukaryota > Metazoa > Chordata > Mammalia > Afrosoricida > Tenrecidae > Echinops > Echinops telfairi. The sequence continues at coordinate 4,272,237 of NW_022103925.1, forward strand.
TAGGGGCTCATACAACTCTTACCACAATCCATACACACATCAATTGTGTCCAGCACATTCGTATATATGTTGCCATCATCATTTTCAAAACACCTGCTTTCAGCTCCTCACTTGGTATCAGCTCCTCATTTTTCCCCCTCCCTCAGAGCTCCCCCCCCCTTAAACCATTGATAATTTATAAGGGTTTTGTCATATCTTACACCATCCTACGTCTCCCTCACCCACTCCTCCACTGTCTGTCCCCCGGGGAGGAGGTTCTATGTAGACCTTGTAATCTGTTCCCCCTTTCTCCCTCACCTTCCCTCCACCCTCCCGGTATCGCCACTCTCGCCACTGGTCCCGAGGGGTTCATCTGTCTGGATTCCCAGTTCCTATCTGTGCCAGTGTACATCCTCCGGTCCAGCAGGATATGTAAGATAAAATTGGGATCATGATAGTGGTGGGGAGGAAGCATTCAAGAACTAGAGGAAAATTGTATATTTCATCATTGCTACAGTGCACCCAGACTGGCTCATCTCCTCCCTGCAGCCCTTCTGCAAGGGGATGTCCAATTTCCCACAGATGGACCTTTGGTTCCCACTCTGCACTCCCCCTCATTCACAATGCTATGATTTTTTTGTGTGTGTTTGATGCCTGATACCTGCTCCCTTCGATACCTTGTGATCTCACAGGTTGGTGTGCTTCTTTATTTTTTAAAAACCATTTTATAGGGGGCTCTGACAGCCTTCCCACAATCCATCTGTCCATGCGTTGTGCCAAGCACATTTGTATGTAGGTTGTCTTCATGATTTTCAAAACATTTTCTTCCTACTTGAGCCCTTGGTATCAGCTCATCCCCCTCCCCCCCATGAACCCTTGATCATTTATAAATTATTTTTATTTTTTCATGTCTTACATGGACCGCTGTCTCCCTTCACCTGCTTTTCTGTTGTCCGTCCCCCTGGGAGGGGGTTATATGTTGATCCTTGTGATCGGTTCTCCCTTTCTCCCCCACCTTTCCCTTACCCTCCTGGTATCGCTAGTCTCAGTATTGGTCCTGTCACACAAAAGCTGGACAGGAGGAAGGGGGAGGCCCGAGAAGAATGGATGCCTTTGAACCGTGGTGCAGGTGAACATACATCCCATGGCCTGCCTGAAGCGGAACACATGCTCCTTGGAAGGACAGTCCGCGTGCTCCTTAGAAGGGAGGGGATGAAGCTCTTTAGCAGGAGAGACCAGTCCCTGGAGAAGGACATCATGTATGGTAGATGTGGCAGCTACGTCATCTATCAACTTGAGCAAAGGGGTGGAGTCTAGCCTGTCAATCAGGTCATAGCCAATGGGGCCTCTGGGTGGGCGTGGCCTTCTCCTGAGGATTCTGGGAACTCCTGTCTTCTTCCTGGGAGGCGGGACACACACTCTCTGCGAGACATTCCTGTTGACAACACACGTGGTGCCACGCTGATGGAGCCAGAGCCCTGGAGCTGGAGGAGCCACGTGGAGACCCATGCCAGCGCTGAGATGCTTCCACCGCCACTGGATCCACAAGGCTCTCCACCCACTGGCCTGTGACCTTCCGGCACTCGGCATCATTGCATGTGGTGCGTGAGTCTGAAGAGGAATTTATAGACTGATATCAGAAATATGGGCTGATATCAGACTTATGGACTTGCTCTGGACTGGGCTGGGATGGTTTCTTGATGCACAGTTACTCTGATAGAAAGTTCTTCCTTAGACACAGATAAGTGTCTCTGGATTCGTTTCTCTAGTCCACCCGGACTCACACAGTCTAGTGGATGGCTGATGGAAAAGAGGAAGACCCTGCATGAGATGGATTGGCACGGTGGGTGCAGCCATGGGCTCACCCATTGCAAGGGTGGTGTGGATGGTGCAGGGCCAGCAGTGTTTCCTTCTGTGGGCGTGGGGCTCCCTGTGACTTGGAGCTGAATGGGTGGTACCTGAGAAGAAGTGATCGGTGGAAGGCTGACTGCTTCTGGCTGAGTCTAGCACTCTGCCCGCGGTGCCATTGTGAGCAGTGGCTCCACCCCGCATCGGCCTGTTTGTCAATCGACTGATCCATTGGCACTGCCCGGCTGCCTGCTGTGCGCTAGGTCTGTGTGCTGAGGCAGAAGAAGGCCCGCGCCTCCTCTTCCTCCTCCTCCTCATTCTCTGGGATCTCACGCTGCAGTTATTTTTGTCATCCGGTGCTGGCTTCAGCCCCGAGAGGAAGTACAGATGTGGAGAAGGAGCAGCGTGTGGCTGCCTGGGGTCATCTGCGTGTTCTCGGGTGCCCGTGAGTTCTGACCCACAACGACCCTGCGCACCAGTCTGGTTCTGGCCCCTCCTCACACATGTGGTTCTGTTTGAGACCCATGGGTGCAGCCACTGGGTCAGGTCCCCTTTTTTGCTGCCCCTTCCCAGGGACTGGTCTCCCCTGATCGCATGACAAAGTCCATGAGACCAAGGCTTACCTTCCCTGCCTCTGGGGAACCCTGGATGCACTTCTGCTAATGCTCAGGTGGAACCCCAGCTTCCAGCTGCTGTAGGGCCCCTGGGGGTGCAGGGCCCATGGGGGTGTCAGGGCCCATGGGGGTGTCTCTGGTGTGAGGATAAAGTAGGCACACCGAGGGATGATTA
>NW_022103925.1:4276292-4277360 GCF_000313985.2 Echinops telfairi
TCTCCATACGGGCCTGCCCACATGCAGCTACGCCCACATATGAGTACCCGGTGTGAAGACTGCTACACCATGCTGCAAGACAGAATTTCACTTATTTGTTATTAGAAATAAGCATTTCACAATATATAATCACATGTTATTTTTGTGATGAATCACTATGCTTTAGTGATGTTCAATTTGTAACAATGAAAATACATTCTGCCTATCAGCTATTTACATGACAATTCTAACAAAATGACAGTGATGAAGTAGCAACAAACATCATGTTATGGTTGGGGGTCACCACCACACGAGGAACTGTATGAAAGGGCCGCGGCATGCGGAGGTGGAGAACCGCGCCTTTCCATGCTCGTGAAGACTGGACATTGAAGCAGGAAGACCGAAGAAGAATCCGCGCACCTGAGTCGTGGCGCTGGCGAGGAACACTGACAGTACTGTGGACTGCTTACAGGATGAACCGACCTGTCGTGGACGGATTGCGGCTCTGTCGACTGCTCTCTAGAGGCAGGGATGGCAAGATGTCAGGAGAGACCAGTCCCTGGCGAAGGACATCGTGCTTGGTCAAGCGGAGGGGCAGCGGCAAAGAGGAAGGCCCTCACGGAGATGGACTGATCTTGTGGCCACAACAACAGGTCAGGCTCAGGCCCGAGACCGTGCGGGGCTTCCTTCTGTTGTGCACAGGGTTCCCATGGGTCGGAATCGACTAGGGGGCACCTCACAACCACATTGCGGTGCTAGCAGACCGGCTGAGGTGGCCTGCGTCCCTAAAGAGCCCCCTGGGGGCAGTTCTACTAGTCAGTAGCGTCTCCGTCAGTTGGAATGGCCTGGGTTGGGTTTGATCCCCCCACACGGGCTGTAAGATCTTTGCGGTTCCCACTCACCTCCCGCTACCCAAGGGCCGGCGGCAGCTCCAGGCAGGGCAGGTTGGAAGGGCCTGCAGGCCTGGTCTGGGTCTCCGAGCCTCCGCACACGGTTGACTAAGCTTTCCTCGCTTCCTTGCAGAACCGAACCCAGCTGAAGGCGGTGCTTACCATCACCGTGGAGGAAAAGCTCACGGTAAGGCAGAGA
>NW_022103925.1:4278064-4279200 GCF_000313985.2 Echinops telfairi
CTGGGCACCTCAGACCGGTGTTGGGCCTGAAGACCCTCTGTTGTCTTCAGGTGGCTTACCTTCCTCTGCCCCCGGATGGAACCCTATTGTTGGGTGTGATGGAGCTGGTCCTCACCCTTAGTGACCCTGTGAACCACGGAAGGGACCGCTGCCTGGTCCTGCGTGGTCCTCACAACTGCTGCTGTGCCGGAGCCCCTCGATGCAGCCGCCGTGTCCATCCATCTCCCCGCGGGCCTTCCTCTTCTTCCACTGCCCCTCCGCTTGACGCAGTGTGGTCGTTACACAATTGCATGTCAACTTGATAAATACGAATGGAGGGGTGGAGTCTAGCCTGTCAGTCAGGTCCCAGCCCCTTTGGGCATGGCTTTCTCCCGAGGATTCTGGGACTTCCTCTCTTCCTCTCTGGAGGCGGGACACACTCTCTCTCTCCTACACCTTCCTGTTGCCAAGCCACATGGAGCCAAGCTGGTGGCAGACAGAGCCCTGGAGCCACTGGACCCACAGGACTTTCCACCCACCGGCCTGTGATGTCCCTGCGTCCGGCATCACTGCATGTGCTGTGTGAGTCTGAAAAGGAATTCATGGGCTCGTGGGGCTTATGGGGAAATATCGAACGTATGGACTTGGCTGGCATGTTTTATTGATGCATAATTGATAGAAAGCTCTCTCTCCCATATAGACGAGTGTCCCTGCATTTGTTTCTCTAGTCCTCCTGGACTAACACACCCAGCATGGTGCCCTTCTACCGAGGGATGCCAACTGCTGACGCGCTGGGCTGCTCACGGCAATGTTGGAGCTCTGCGTCCACCCAGAGGTGCCTCGGAAGAAAGCTTTGACCATCTTCTTTGGAAGAGCACCCAGTTCCACACCGACACGGGGTGGCCGTGAGTTGAAATCAACTTGGTGGTGGGTATCCAAGACGATGAGGCTGCACCCATCCACCTGCCCTCTCACCAGCCTCCGGCTGATGGCGATAGGATGTGTTCCTTGAGAAAACCTATCAAGACTGCCCCTTTGGGGTTCCCCCAGTCAACCTCTGTGACCTTCTGCCTTCACTCAGCAAACCAGCGCGTCATCCTGTGGTGGCTTGCATGTTGCTGTGATGCCGGCAGTGGTGCCACCGGTATTCGAAATGC
>NW_022103925.1:4279300-4280273 GCF_000313985.2 Echinops telfairi
ATTCCGCCATGGAAAACTTTATGACCAGCAGAGAAGCACTGTCTGATACAATGCTGGAAGATGAGCCCTCATGTTGAAGGCACTCAAAAGACAACTGGGGAAGGGCTGCCTCCCCCCAAAGCGGGGCCAGTCGTCAAGATTCAGATGGAACAAAGCTTCCAGGACTTTCATGTGCTGACGTTTCTGTTCAACACGAGAAGCCACAGCTGTAGGCACCCGTGAATCCTCAGGATGTGGGCGGAGATGTCTCAGCACTGGGAAGTGTTGCCTTCTGTCATGGGAAAGGTCACCACGAGTTGGAGCCATTGGACACCACCAGGCACTGCCACCTGTGTGCCTCTCCTCCAAACCCTTGACCTTGTCTTCTGTCAGCTTGGAAGCCCAGAGCCAATCTGGTCACAGGACTGTCCCTCAAGGGCTGTGGGATGAGAGACTGTGCACACAGTGTTAATCACGGAGGGGGTTCCTAGGCGTGGTAGTGATGGGCATAGTCAAATAGATGGCAGTAGGAGTTGTGGGAGTGCCCACAACTTATGCTTCTGAGATTGTAAGTCCTTAGGGGGTCCGGGGGCATAGAAAGCCTTGTCTTTCTCCTGTGGAGCCGCTGGTGGTTTTGAACTGCTGACCTTGTGATCAACAGGTCAATGCATGACCACTCCACCCCCAGGGCTCCGACTTACAGCCAAGAGAGCCCGGTGGCGCTCAGCTCCACCCTGTCACTCAGCATTGCCATCGTTGGAAATCATCTTGAGGGTGTTGGGTTTTGTATTATTTTGGAGCTGGGTCCAGGGCTTCCTCCCACTCCCTCTCCAAGCCCTCAGCTCCCCCGGCTTCTGCCACACGATGTCATTGCAGTCGGCCGGCCTCCTCCTGCGACAGTGTGAGTCCATGGAGCAGGACCTCGGGCTGCTCCCTCCTGGCCCACACAGTTCCCAGCGCAGGCCTCATTGAACCAAACACCTGACCTGGCACC
>NW_022103925.1:4281583-4283741 GCF_000313985.2 Echinops telfairi
TTATACGAACCTTCTGAAGCCCCCTTGCACTTCAGCCCGTGGGGCATAGCTCTGGTTCTGCTAGTCACACACCTGGGTTGGGGCACCTGAGTCCGGATCTATTCCCTGGCATCTGGTTAACCTCATAGTCTCGCTGTGGGGATTCAGTAGACTAACTTACGGTATCAATGAAGTGTTTTAATACAGGCCAAGCACTTGGGCCCATCTCTAGCTCTTAACATCTGTTTCATACATGCTGGTTACAGAAATGGTGGTCCTGCTGTTGCTGGCAAGGTGAAGATGGTGATGATGATGAGATGATAAGGGATGATAATGATGAAGGTGATGGTGATGACAATAGTGATAGCAATGATGATGGTAGTGATGGTGGTGGTGGTGCTGATGGTGGTGGTGGTAATCATGATGGTGTGGTGATAGGTATCATCGTGGTGATGATGATGGTGATGAAGGTGTTGGTGATGAAATAGTGATAGTAATGATGGCAGTGATCATGGTGGTTATGATGGTAGTTGTGAAGATGGTGGGGATGATAGTGGTGGTGGTGCTGATCATGATGGTGTGATGATAGGTATCATCGTGGTGATGATGACGGTGATGAAGATGTTGGTGATGAAATAGTGATAGCAATGATGGCAGTGATGATGGCGGTGATGATGGTGGTGATGGTGATGATGGTGATGATGGCAGTGGTGATGGTGGTGGTGACGATGGTAGTGATGGTGGTGATGGTGGTTGGAGATGATGGTGGTGGTGATCATGATAGTGTGGTGAAAGGTATAATCGTGGCGATGATGATGGTGATGAAGGGGATGGTATAATAGTGATGGTGGTGATGGTGGTGATGATGATGAAGCTGGTGGTGGTGATGATGGTGATGGTGATCGTGATGATGATGATGATGATGGTGATGACGAGGATGATGATGGTGGCGATGAGAGGGAGAGTTGTGATGATGGTGATGGTGGTGAGTCCATGGCCTCATCTCGCCCATAAAACTGCACCTTGAGATCTCACTCTCCGTGGCAGTGCACGTGGAGGAGGAATGTTGGAGCGCAGTGGCAGTGGTGGTTGCCAGAAATACTGGGTGTGTACCCGCCGCAGCCCAGCCACTTCTCCTGCTTCTCACGACCCTCTTTCCTCACTCTGCACTTCTTCGACTCTCTTGCTTCCTGTGTGGACACCAGCGTTCAGATTTAGGGCCTATGCCAATCCAGTCTGACCTCATTCTCTGGGGAAGATCTACAAAGACTCTGTTTCCACATTGAGATCACCTTCATAGGCCCGAGGCTGAGGACGGTAATGTATCTTTTTAAAAACAAAATCTCCCTGCCCTATGTACTTGGATGGGCATACTGTCGGCGCTGAAACATTATTAAGTGCCTTCATCTCCTCATCTCACGTCTTAAAGCTGTATACAAAGTTTTTGCCATCTTGGAAAGAGTAGACCCTGTTAGAAAGAGGTTTGCTATTGATAGTCCTCTGTCCTCCGTAGAGACAGGTTTTGGGTCTCATTTACATAAATATTTTAATGTAGCTGCCACGCAGTGCTCTTCCTATTCGTCCAATTTGTTGCTATTTTTTCTTGCCCAGCAGGCTCATAATCAGGCTGCGGCACTCAGACAGATGTCTCCAGCATCAGTGGGGAACCTGCTCATCAGAATTCACGGTTTAGAGTCAGGAGGATGTTTGGACATGAGCACAGTTTGTTCCTGGGCCATCTCTGAGAGCAGCTGTTGAAGGACAGCGGTGGACTCATCCCAGGCTAGCGCTACGTGAGTGCACAGTGACGCTCAGTTTCCAGTAAACATCTAGACGGATCCGCCTTAGAAGAGAGGATGGCAACGCTCCAACTCACAGCCTTGGGACACGTTGTCCGGAGAGACCAGACCCTGGAGAAGGGCATCCTGTTTGGTGAAGGAGAGGGCCAGTGGAAAGGAGGAGGACCCTCCGTGAGATGGATGGACGCAGTGGCTGCAGCAATGAGCTCAACCTTCGCAGCCACCATGAGCGTAGTGCAGGACCGGGGAGTGGTTTGCTCTGTTGGGCGCAGGGACTAGGCAAGTTGGAGCTGAGTTGATAAGGACTAACAACAAAGTACTGTGAGCTCCGACAGCACACACAGATTTGTCCTGGAAGAAGCACGGCCAAAGGGCCCCTT
>NW_022103925.1:4284646-4293277 GCF_000313985.2 Echinops telfairi
AGAAGATGTGAGAGAGGGACCTTCCGGGTCTCAGGGGACAAGGATTGTGGACCTTATGTTAGAGGAGAGCAGATCCCAAAGTCTTGCTGTGGAAGCACAGAGAACATTATTAAAAGCCCCACGATGTGAAACTCTTGCTTCTTGACGTATCCTCCGTCTAGGTCCAGACACTTCTGAAGGTAGAGTTTCCATCTCTCTTTAACTCTCCACTGCCACATGACTCCCATGTTGGCCACGCTCCGGTGATTTCCATTTTGCTATGATGCTAGTACCGCAGCGAGGGGTAATTCAAGAGCAGCAGGGGTATCCGTGGGGAACACAGTTCAGTGGAGCTTCCGGAATAAGAGAAGACTAGGAAGAAAGAACAGGCAGTCCCCTCCTGAAAGATCATTAGCCACCGAAAACTGTATGGATAGCCGTGGAGCGCTGCCTGATACAGTGGTTGAAAATGAGTCTGTAGGGGTGGAAGGCACTCAAAATACGACTGAGGAAGAGCTGCAGCCTCAAAGTAGAGCCGACCATGATGACGTGGTGGAGCAAAGCTTGGGGACCTGTACTTGCTGACAGCACGTGCTTCAAAACGGGAACAAATGGGCTGCTATCCATGCCTATTGGTTGACTTTACAGAATATGAATCTAGACAAGCTGGAAGTTGTCAAAAAGTGAAATAGATTGCATCAAGATCGAAATCCTAGGTATTAGTGAGCTGAAATTGGTATTGGGCATTTTGAGTCTGGCAATCATAGTTTACGAAGCTTGGAATGACAAATTCAAAGGGAAGGGCTTCACCTTCGTCATCAAAAAGAACATTTTAAGTTCTCTTTTGCAATATAAAACGGTCTGTGATGGATAATATCAATAGGCCTACAAGGCAGACCAATCAGTACCACTATTGTGTAAATTCACACACCAACCACGAAAGAAGAAATTGTAGAACTCTATCAACTTCTTCCATCTGAAATGATCAAACATGCCATCAAGATGCATTGATAATTCTGAAATGATCAAACATGCCATCAAGATGCATTGATAATTCTGAAATGATCAAACATGTCATCAAGATGCATTGATAATTCTGAAATGATCAAACATGCCATCAAGATGCATTGATGATGATTATTGGTGACTGCTATGTGGAAGTTGGAAGCAAAGGAACTATTAGTAGTTGGAAAAATCTGGCCTCAGAAATGGAAAGCAAGCTGGAGCTCTCAGGAGAGACTTTTGCAAGACCCGTGGGCTTCATTGCAAACGTATCGTTTCAACACCACAAATGGCAGCTGTCTACAGGACCCTCAACAGATGGAGTACACAGGTATCAAATTGACTACATTTGTGGGAAGACACGATAGAGAAGTTCAATATCAACAGCTAACAGCAGGCTGGGGCTGACTGTGGGACAGACCCTCAGCTGCTCACATAGAAGTTCTGGTTGAAGCAGGAGGAAATGGAACCAAGCCCACAGGAGCCAGAGCAGGACCTTGAGTCTATTGTATCTGAATCTAGAGACCAGCTAAAGAAAAGACTTGATGGAATCGCATTGAACACGAATAACCGAAGCAACGTTATAGAAGGACACCAAAAGCACCACGCAGGAGGACAGCAGGAGGCATTAAAAAAATAGGAATGAAAGAAAAGATCAAAGTGGATGTCAGAAGAGACTCTGAAATTCGCTCTTGAATGTAGAGTAGTTAAAACGAATGGGAGACCCATCCTGAAAGAGCTGAACTGGACCTTTCAAATGGCAGCCTGAGAAGACAAAAAGCATTTTAATGAAACGGGCAAAGGCCAGAGCTAGAAAACCAGCAGGGAGCACACGCTCAGGGTATCTCAAGCTGAAGGACCTGAAGAAGAAGTCCGAGCCTCGAGTTGCAATGCTGATTCTACAGGCAAAACAGTGTGTGTTGCAGGGAGCATCGAAAGAATATGGAAGGGATACACAGAGGCATTGTACCCAAAAGAATGGACTGACAGTCCACCCTTTCAAGAGGTAGCACACAGTCAAGAACCGATAGTAATGAAGGAAGATGTGCAAGCTGCACTGGAAGCATTAGTGAAAAATAAGGCCCAGGAGTTGACAGAACACGAACGGAAATGTTTCAGAGAAGCTGATGCAAAGCTGGAAGCACTTGCTACTCGTGCCAAGACATTTGTAAGACAGTTACCCTAGTGGAAAGATTAGTAAGGACTAAGATCTCAAAAGCTGTGAGCATCCTTTTTAAGGTGCAGCGATGGGTCTCTCCCTGTCCCGAGGAAAGGAGAATGAGGAGAGTCAAAGACACATGGAAACAGTCCAATGACCGAATGAACCGTGCAAGTGTCGGCCGCCTCGCCTCCACCACTCTGACACCAGAAGAACTAGGTGGTGCCTGGCCACCACTGTGACCTCTCTGAAAAGGATGTGTCAGTCTGGGTGGACCAGAGAAACAAATTCATAGACACTCATATGTGTATACCAAAAGGTTTTATGCAAAAGAGCAATTGTACATTGAGAAAACATCCCAGCCCAGTCAGATCAAGCCCATAAGTCCAATATTACCCTCTATGTCCAATACCAATCTATAAATTCCTCTTCAGACATACGCAACACATGAAATGACACTAAATGCTGAAAGGCCACAGGTCAGTGGGTGGGAAGTCTTGTGGATCCAGTGGCAGTGGAAGCATCTCAGCGCTGGCGTGGGTCTCCACATGGCTCCTTCAGCTCCAAGGCTCTGGCTCCATGTGGCTTGTCAACAGGAAGACAAAGCAGAGTGTGTGTCCTGCCTCCAGTGAGCTATTTATCTCCGTTGGCCTGCAAATGAGGTCATCAAGCTGCGACCTGATTGACAGGCTAGACTCCACCCCTTCCTCCAGTTGAGAGTAGATGATGTACCTGCCACAGAGCCCATGAGAAGGTCCTGGTAGAATGGGAGAAAACTGCAGCAGAGCTCAAAATTATGGAAGAAACAAGGCTTAATAGTCGGGCAAACAGGCGGCACCACCTCGACTATGGCTGTAAGCCGCCCTTCACGGGGAATTCACCCCGTGTTAGAATAACCAACCATTTACGACACAAAAGGGCAACCTTTACCCAGGGACAAAGTTCAGAGGGTGAGGGAATCAGGAGGAGGAGAAACAGGAAGCACTAGGAGAAACAGTACGTGGTGGTCCACCGAGGGGATTATAGTAGATTAGTTGAAACAAAACCTGTGTGAGTTATTGAATATGAAATGGATAACTTGCTCTGCAACCCTTCACATAATTCACAGTAAAACCTTAAAAAACAAAAACAAAACACATCGCATTGGGCAAATCTCCGGCACAAGACCACTTTACATTGTTAAGGGGCAGGGAAGTTACTTTGCGGACTAAGATGCGCGTGATCGAAGCCTCACATCAAAAGCTGCCCAATAAATCAGGCAGACCAGCGAAGAACTGGTGCGTTTGCATGAAGGTGGCGGTGGCCAATGCAGCAAGTACCGTGGATTGCCAAAAGAACCCACAAGGCTCTCTCGGAAGAAGCCCAGCCAGCATGAGACTTCATCTCGTGTACTTTCGACGTGCTAACAGGATGGACCGGTCTGCGGAGAAGGACGTCATGCTTGGTCAAGTCAATGAACCGAGGAAGATCCTCCAGCAGCGTGCTCTTCCTTCTTGGTTCGCTAACTCTTGGTCGTTGCACAGTTCATGCTAGTATTTTATTGTTTTCTTCTCGAGCTGCCCTTGAACTTCCAGTCAGCTCTTTGAGGTCATCACGTCTCCGTTGGCTTTGGCTGTTCTATGATTAGGATCCGGGTCTTTCTTTCTTCCCTGTCTTTTGAGTGCCTTGTTGCTTTCTTTGTGATGTCCTTGATGGCCTCCGCAGCCCCTCGGGGCTTCTCTCATGAGTGCTTACTGCGTCGAGTCTCTTCTTGGGATGGTCTCGAAATTCAGGTGGGATCGACTCAAGGTCATAGTTTGGCTCTCCTAGGCTTGTTTGAATGATTCTTCAGCTTTCACCTGAACTTACAGATGCGCCTTTGATGGTCTGGTTTTAGCCGCCGATATTGAGCGTGTCTGTCGTGGACTTGATTTCTGTGGATTCCACCGCAGTTTGGATCTAGGGAACTTGCTTGTTAAGACTGCAGATTCCTGGGGCCCACCCTGGACGTGGTGAATTAGAAACTTAGGGTGTGGGCCCCGGAATCTGTCTTTTCATAAATGCTCCGGGTGTGTCCGATGCAGCTCCAGGCTGAGGCATGGTAAGCCGCCAATTCTGCTGTTGGTCGGCATTACCGAGTGGTCCTAACCGTGATGCACTCCACCCAAATGTTGGCAGTTTAAATCCACCCAGCACCTTGGAGGAAAGGCCTGGTGAACGTCTCCTGAAAGATGGTCGTCATGGCAAACCATGTGGACTGCAGTTCTCCTCAGGGACCCGGTCACCTGGGCCTGAATCAACCCAGGGGCAACTGGCTTGCATTGGGGCCCCTGGCTGGGGCAGATCCACCCCTTGCTGTGCTCACCTGCTAACCAAAAGGCTACCATACAAGCATCTTGGACCATAGGTCTACTATTTGACTTCCCCCAAACCCTTGGTTAAAAACCACATGGAGCCAAATTCTCCTCTGACCCACATGTGCTTGCCACGAATCGGAACGGCCTCCCGGAAAGTGTGGAAGGTGGAGTGAGGAGTCGGAATTCACCTGCTCCTCACGGGTGCTCCTTGAGGCCAGTCACCCCGGGGCTCTCTGTGGACCGCCAGTCCCAGGCTGTAGCTGAGAAACAAGCAAGCAGGACAGGGTATGCCCACCTAACCTCTCACGCCCACCCATGACTTCATGGTCTCTCGTCCTGATCTGGACCACGGGTTTCTTCCCTGTTCACGCTCCTGATCGCCTGGAATTTGGCCTTCCCCCTGCTTTGCATGGCCCCCAAGCGATGCACCATCTCACGGTGCTCCCAGAATAGAGGGCGACTGTGTGTCGGATGAGAAGCGTCTGCAGGGCAAGGCAGACAGACCAGGGAAGGGGAGGCTGTGAAGGAACACTGCCCATTTGTTGGATTTAACGTTTCTTGAGTGCTTTCTCTGCACCACACATGGGGCTGCATAGAGCCTGGTATGTTCAGGGCACCATGCACCAGCTCCCCGAAGGGCTTGTCTCATGCAGTCCTGAAGAAACATGCCCCGTGGAAGCCCACGCAGGAAGGAGGCTCCTGGCCAGGGGGCTCCATTGACTTCCCGAGTGCTCCAGCCAGCAGGTGGTAGCACGCGGCTGCAAACCCACGTGGCACGTTTGACTGCAACACCGGGCATGTCCTGCCAGCACTTCCTTTCCACCGAAAGTAGGGGGCATTATGGTGTCAGCAAAGAACATTGAAAGGACCGTGGCCTGCCAGGAGGACACATCAACCTGTCTTGGAAGAAGTACAGCCAGCATGCTCCTCGAGGCCAGGGTGGGAAGACTTCATCGCACGTACCTTGGATGTGTCAAGTGGTCACCCCCTATTTGACTCCAAAGAAACTGGCTCATAGCGACCCCTTGTGGATCTCCAAGCTGGTGACTGTTGATGGGAGTAGAAAGCCCAGTCTTACTCCCAGGGAGCTGCTGGTGGTTTCGAACCGCTGACCATGCAGACGGCAGCTCAACCCTCGACCACTACCCCAAGATGTCACAGGAAGCCACAGACCAATCCCTCCTCTCTCTCTCTTGTCCCTACAGATTCTACCAAACCACGGTCTCCATGCTGCAGCCTTCTTCATTGCCTTCCTGGCCTCCCTGGTCCTGACCTGGACCACGCTTTTCCTTCTGGTCCGATACCAGTGTTTAAAGGGAAACCCGCTGAGCAGACATCAGGTGAGTCTCCATGTGTGTTTCCTTCCCCGAGGGTCACTCGCTGGGTGCAGAGCTGAGAGGCAAGTTCCATGCCCGGTCCACTGGTTCTTAAGCTGAGATCAGGCTTGTCTGGGAGAGATGTTCCTGTGCTTGAATGTCCAGGGCCACCTCTCGAGTTTTTTGAGGAGAGCATTCGGGAGGGGTCCCCGTCATGAGGAACTTTTACAAGCTCTCCAGCTGAGTGTAACCTGAAAAGCAATGCTGTGAGCCCCTGGATTCTAGCCCTGAGCACCCCACTTGGATGGGAGCGTGGAGATTCTACCGCACCGTCATTCAGGTCTGGGGTGTGTGTGTGTGTGTGTGTGTGTGTGTGTGTGTGTGTGTGAAGGAGTTGTTGTTAGGTGGTGTTCCAATGGGTTCAGCCAATAGCAATGACATGTACAACAGGACACAGCACTGCCCAGCGCCCTCCCCTCAAGTCAAGAATGCTGTGTCCTAATGGCCCAGCACTCTGTGATGCTTGCCTTCCCGACAGGATTGCTGAAGACAAAATGGGTGCATAAGCTAATGCGATGAAGAAAGCGGGTGGTGCCCGGCTATTACAAGATATAGTGTTTGGGTCTTAAAGGCTTGAAGTTAAACAAATGGGCATCTAGCAGGGAAGCAACAAGCCCCCATGGAAGAAGCACACCAGCCTGTGTGATCACGAGGTGTCGTGGGATCAGGTATCGGGCATCAGAAGACCCCAAATTAGCAACCATTTCGATGCGAATGAGGGGGGTCAGAATGGAAACTCAAAGCCCATCTGTAGACAATTGGACATCCCCTCGCAGATGGGTCACAAGAAGGGATGAACCAGCCAGGGTGCAGTATAGCACTAATGAAACACACAACATTCCTCTAGTTCTTTAATGCTTACCCCCTCCTCCCCATTATCATGGCTCCAGTTCTATCTTACAAATCTGGTTAGACCGGAACATGTAAACTGGTACAGATAAGAGCTCTCAACACATAGAGATGCAGGACAGATAAACCCCTCAGAACCAATAATGAGAGTACCGTTACCATGAGGTAGGGTGGTGGTGAGGGGGCGGAGAGAGGGGGAACCAATCCCAATGATCGACGTACAACCCCCTGACCCCAGGGGGATGAACAACAGAAACGGGGGTGAAGGGAGACAGCGGATGGTATAAAATCTGAAGATAATTTATAAATTATCAAGGGTTCACAAGGGTGGGGGAGGGAGAGGAAAAAAGAGCAGTTGATACCAAGGACTCAAGTAGAAAGGAAATGTTTTGGAAATGGTGATGGCAACCTATGTCCCAATGTGCTTGATACAATGGAGGTGTGGGTATTTTAAAGAGCTGTACGAGACCCCAGTAAATTGATTTATTGAAGCAAAATAAAAAACCAAAGCACTGTCTCGTCCTTTGCCGGCCTCACAGTTGTTGCTCAGTCAGAGCCCATTCCAGCAGCTCCCGTGGCGATTGCAACCAGGCTCTTCCTCCGCCTCACCAAACACGGTGCCCTTCCCCAGGGACTGGTCCCTCCTGATGGCAGGTCCCAAGCATGTGAGACCAAGTCTTGCCTTCCTAACCTCCAGGGAGCATTCTGGCCGTCCTTCTCCCAAGACAGACGCACATGTTCTTCTGACAGCCCTGGTCATGCCAATATTCTTCCCTGACGCCACCATCGAGGGACATCCGTTCCTTCCCGACTTCCTGATTCACTGTCAAGCTCCCAGGCGCAGAGCAGGCGATGGAAAAGACCAGGGCTGGGTCCGGCGCACCTTCATTCTCAAAGATCTTAGGTCTGCGGGGTGAGGGACTTTGTTTCGCCCAAAGTAGGGAGCATTCTGGTGTTGGCAGAAAACACTGAAAGAACCATGGCTTGCCGGGAGAACACACCAGCCTGTCTTGGAAGAAGTACAGTCAGCATGCTCCTCAGAGGCCAGGATGGCAAGCCATGATCTCACGTACCTTGGCTGTGTCATTAGAAAAGACTAGTCCCTGGAAGGGACATCACGCTTGGTTCCATAGGAGGTCTGGCAGAAGGCAAGAAGGCCCTGAGGGGGACGGTCCGATGGAGACAGCGGCTACAACCACGGCTCCAATGTAGACACGGCTGGAGGATGGCGCTGGACCCTGTAGTGTCTCCCTCCGTTGGACATAGGCTTGCCAGGCGTGGGCCCATCCGATGACACCGGGCCACACCTGAGTGCGACTTCTGAGGTGTCTTGGTGCGGGACACATCTCCAGATGTGTCCTGGTGAGTTGGGGCTGGCCAGAGCAGAAAAGACTCCCTAGGGAAGCCGATACCAAGCCGACTAAAAACCAACACCAAACTTCACTCACTCACTGCCCCCGGGTCCGTGCTGACTCACAGCGACCCCCGGTGGGATTGCGAGACTGTAACTTGTTGATGGGGGTAGAAAGCTTGGTCTTTCTCCCGAGGAGCTGCTGGTAGTTTTAAATGAGTAACCCCTGCACCACCAGGGCCCCTGAACCTAACTTACTGCCATCAAATCGATTCCAGCTCATGGTGACCCTGTAGAATGGAGTGGAGTGTCCAAGACTGTCCACAAGAGCAGGAAGCCCTGTCTTTCTGCTGAGGAATAGATGTGGGTTTCGAACTGCTGGCCTTGTTGCTCGAAGCCCAGCTCAAGAGCACTATGCCACCAGGGCTCCACCTTCAAGGAGGCCGGGGAGCTGTGCCTATCACCCTGAGCACTGCAAGCCGGGAGCACGAGGGCTCCGGGTGCAAAGGGAGGGTGACGTGCCTCCCTCTGAGCCACGGCGGCTCGCAATGGGAACCTCCCCAGCCCTCGCCTGCTTTT
>NW_022103925.1:4294437-4299090 GCF_000313985.2 Echinops telfairi
ATAGCCCCGGGAGCTCCCTGGGAAGATGGTTTGGCCACCTGGTGTCCTAGAGACGGCAGCTGTGAGTCAGAATCAGCTCAGTTGCACCCGAGAGCAGCACCACCCACCGTGTACAAACCAGTATATGCCACCACCATGCTGCCGCCTCACTGGGTGAAACTAGGACCTTCCTGCCCGCAGCAGCCTTAGATTCTGTGAGGACTAAGGTGCGCCTGACCCGGGCATGCGTTCTGTGAGTCAGCCCAAAGTGTTCAGGGCGGCACCTTGTCTTACGCACCTTGGACAAGTGGTCGGGAGAGACCAGTCCATGGAGAAGGACATCGTGCTTGGTGAAGTGGAGGAGGGGCGGTGACCAAGAGGCAGGGCCTCGGCCAGATGGCCTGACGCAGAGGTTGCAGCCGTGGGCTGGGGCACAGGAGCCCTTGTGAGGATGGCGCCAGTGTTCCCTTCCTTCTGCTGGACATAGGGTGGTTATGGGTCGGAACCTCACAACAAACACAGTAACAACAAGGATGCCCAGGGTCAGAGAGCGACAGACAGGCGCAGGGAGGGAGGGAAGGAGACAGAATCAGAGAGGGAGAGAGGAACAGAGGAGGGAGGAAGGGAAAGAGGCAGAGGGACTGAGGGAGAAGAAGAAGTAGAAAGAGGGAGCAGTGGGGAGGGGGCTGGTGCCAGTAGTGATGGAGAAGTGGGCAGGCGAGGATCTGGTGGATCCCTGCACCAGGACAGATGGCTCTGTATCAGTTCCCGTCCTGAAGAGTCGCACACCTGCTGAGACGCCCACAGACTTGCCTTCACCCTCAGGCTACACCCTGGATAGTTGCACCAGCCGGACACCCGCCCCAGTCCCTGTGATCTAGTATCAGCCTGCCCCACTGTGACCCACTCCACGTCCCACCTCCACTTCCCATCTCCACCTACCACCGTCCAGAAGGACTTGGCGTCCCCTGAGCACGCTGGGCTTGCTGTGTTCCCAGGTGTCCCCATCCCCTTCAATCCTCTCTCCACCTTTTCTGCTAGTAAGGTTTGCTGAAGATCATTGGACCACAGAGGGAGCAGCACGTTGACAGGAGCTGCCAGCAGTTCAGGCCGGGTTCAGAAGAGGACGTGGCACAGGGATCTCTCTGCTGAGGTCAAATGGGTCTTGGCTCAAAGCAGAGAATACCAGAAAGACGTTGACTTGTGTTTCGTGGATTATGCCAAGGCATTCGACTGCGTGGCTCCTGACAGACTGTGGACAACCTGGAGAAGAATGGGCACTCTAGGACGCCTCCATGTGCCCATGCAGAACTTGTACACGGATCCAGAACAGAACAAGGGAATGCTGCCGGGTTTCAAAATCAGGCAAAGGGTGTGTCAGCGTTGTATCCTCTCACCATCCTTCTTCAAGCTGTGTGCCGCGCACATCATCAGGGAAGCTGGGTTACGTGGGGAAGCGTGACAAACGCCCCTCCCGACTTGGAAGCGCGCCGGATTCCCTTGTTCCGTTTGCACTACGGCCTCTGGATCCTGGCACAGGCTCCAAGTGAGCACAGGGCAGCGTTCCGGAATTCCCGTGTGTCTCAAGGCCATCCACAGTGTATGACAGTCCACATGGTCTGCTGCCTTTTCGGAGAGACAACGAAACACAAGTCAACGTCTTTCTGGTGGTCTCTGCTTTGAGCCGACATCCGTCTGACTTCGGCAATGACAGCCGCCTGGCCCTGCACCGCCCTCACGGTGGCTGGAGTCTCTGTCCAGCCAGGTGGGGGCTGTCTTCAGGGGCTTTGAGTTGGTGCCAACTCCCAGTGAGCGGAGTGCCATGGAAGGTAACGCCGGCTGGGCCTCACCAGCCTCACCATGTCCACTGTGTGGGTCAGTCCCTCTTGTGGAGGGTCTTCATGGTGTTCGTGGACCCTTTTACTTTGCCATCTCATGCATAGTCTTCCATGCCCACATGGGGGCCCAGTAGGTGTCGGTATGAGCCCTGCATTCTGCACCCAGCACCTGTAATCTGTCAGGCCTGCCTGGGGTGGGGAGTGACCCTCAGCCTCTGTGGTCCTGCCTCTGGGCTTCCTGGAGAAACAGATGCTGAGGCAAGCACCTAGACCCCAGGAGTCTCTGTGGCACGTGACCTTAGGAAGGTGGGATGGGGAGGAGGAGAGGCCGAGGGGAGCAAGCAGGCAACGGAGGGAGCGTTCCCATGAGGTTAAGGAGCCCTGGTGGAGCTGTGGCCCTTGTTGGGCTATGCATCACAGGTCAGCGGTGTGAACCCACCAGCCTCTCTGCGGGGGAACGGTGAGGCTTTACACCTCAGAGACCCATGGGGGTCATTCTACACTGTCCTGTAGGGTCACTGGCAGTCAGAAGGGACCTGATGGCCGTGGGGAGGGCTCCGGGAGGAGCCCTGGCCTCGTGAGGTAGACGCTGAGCTGCTAGCCACAAGGCTGGTCAGTCGTGTGGTCCCACCAACTGCTCTGAGGGAGAAAGAGGTGGCTGCCTGCCCCCATGCAGGTTGACAGCCCCGGGAACCCTAGGGAGTTGTTGTCCCCAGTCCTAGGGAGTCACTGTGAGGTAGGATGGACTAGATGGATCTGTTCATGAGGTTAGCACCGGGGCCCATGGGCCTTCACTCCAGTGTGGAACTCTGGGAGACGGCGAGGCAGTGCCACTCGTAAGTGGGCACGGAGGACATGGATTGCCCCCTCTGACAGGGGTTACGTCAACGTGACCTTGGGGTCCCCACTGGAGGTGGCAATGGAAGGGCTGGCAGCACTCGGAGAGACGCTGCCACCATCCAGGGCCATAACGTGACTCCACCCCTTGCCCCCATCACCTGCCAGGTGAGGTGCAGGTGGGCCAATGGTGTCTGCCATTGGGTGGGAGGGAGGGCCCATGCCTCGGCCCGGGGACGAGGGCACTAAAGGAGCTGGCGGGAGCCATGGGAGGGCAAGGTACCTGGCTTTGCATGGGCACGGGGCAGGGCTGAGCCTCTGTCCACTGCAGGGCTGAGCCTCTGTCCACTGCAGGGCTGAGCCTCTGTCCACTGTTCACTAGCTGCTCTTGTCCACCTGGATATCACCAACCCTAGTATCACCCACTGAGTGTAGCACGAGCCTCAGACTCCTCCCACTGGAAAACCAGGGGGCTGGGGCATCTACCCACCAGGCCCCACCACCAGGGTCAGGTGAGGGTCAGGCAGAAGGGTGGCGTTATGTCCCCGTCACGGGTTATGCAGAGCAGGGAAAGCAACATGGGTGCTGAGTGTTGATATTTTGTGGGTGGGCACTGGGGTGGTACCCACAGTGAGATTCCTATGGCCAGGTTGCCGGGGGTGCCTGCTAAGTCCACCTTGCTGGTGTAGAGCTTAGAGAGCACCCAGTATATGCCCAAAGGGAGGGATGAGTTTTGGGCCGACCGATGGATGGAGCACCTGGGGCGGTGAACGACTTAAAGTGACCCTTGTCACCGTGCAGAGCCCTGGTGGTGCAGCAAGCTATGGGCTGGGCTGGAAACCAGGAGGTCAGCCGTTGAGACCCTCCAGCTGGTGGATTCAAACAGCCTTCCTGGTGGTTAGCAGCCCCGATGCTTTACCACGACGCCACCAGGGTCTCTTTGGAGGGTCCCCCAAGGAGGCTGTTCACGATGGCGGGATAATAGTTCCACGAGTCTGCCCAGGCTCCACCCACTGCTTCCTTTGAGCCACACAGCATCCCCTGTACTGGGCAACAGGATGTAGGGGTCTGTTTCGTTGACGAGGAAATAGGCTTGGTGGAAGCCATGGCTGGCCTGAGTTTACACTTCCCTCCAGCGCTGGAGCCACCCAGGCGTTGGGACGCCCGATCACCCAGCCTTTCTTCCTGGGCATTTGTGAGAAGGGCCGTAACTTGTTTCTGGAATTCTCCCGAAGGTTCAGCACCACGAGAGCAAGCCGGAGCATGCCCAGTTCACCTTGGCCGACGGCGTGAACGAAGACCTGGCTCTCGGTGACCAGATGGTGGACATCCTGGCCTCCGAGGACCCCGGGAGCATGCTGCAAGCCTTGGAGGAGTAAGAGCTGGTTTGTTGGCCAACAAGGGGGGAGGGGATAGCTCACGGGGCGCATGCATCTGTCAGCCGGCGTGTGCCCGGCACTGAACGTTGAGGAGAGCTGTGTGGCCAGCTGTGGCTAGGTGCCATCGAGTCAGCTCCGACTCACGGTGAGCCCATGCAGGACGGCACAAAACGTTGCCTGGTCCTGGGCCGTCTTCACGATCACCGGCTGGCCTGAGCCCCTGCGGAGGCCACTGTCTTCGGAGTGCCTTCCCACCTGCAAGTGGTGCTGCAATGCACCGGGCCTGGCTACATGCTTCTTGCAGACCACTCTGGCCGCTCAGGAGCCTCCCTCCCTCTGCCCACAGAGCGGTGAGCGTTGGTTACCTGGCATGACCCCAGAGGGCTCGTCTGGAGAGTCAAGTGTATGCTTGCTTCTCCCCCTTTCCCCCCGCCCCCCAACAATCAGTATTGGTTGGAGGCTGGTTTTGTTGTGGTCTTGTATGAGGGACCCGGCGAGTAAAGAAAAAACCCTGAGAATTACTTAAAAAAAAAATTAAAAGATCACTTTATTGGGGGCTCTTAACAGCTCTTACAACAATCCATGCATCAATTGCATCAAGCGTATTTGCAAAGGCTGCC
>NW_022103925.1:4300897-4303185 GCF_000313985.2 Echinops telfairi
TTAATACAGTTCCTTATCTTGTGGTGACCTCCCAACATAAAATTATTTTTGTTTCTACTTCATCACTGTAATTTTGCTTCTGTTATGAATCGGGGGAGCCCTGTGAAAGTGTTGTTCGACCCCCAAAGGGGTCGCGACCCTTAACTGCTGCTTTTGTGGGCATCGGAGAACACACTCAACCCACAACAGCAGAGTGGCTTCAATGGTGGACTCCAATGTGCTGGCGATGGTGGCGATGACGCCGGACAGGAGACCATTTCGTTCTGTTGAACGTAAGGTTGCCGTGAGTCGGGTGAGGCCAACAGTCACTGACAAGAGCTACAACTTTGCTGGGTTGTTGAAGCAGTACACACACACACACCTTAAGGAGCCAAGCCCCAGCAAACGTATCTCAGGAAGTTTTTTTTCTGCCTTAGGGAGTCCTTAGAAGCCCTTCGACTTTTTTTGTTTTGGGCAAAGTTTCTGTTTCATTGTCTGAATAATTCACCGAGCCCAGAATTGATCTCTCTTCCAGTGGGCCTGATCTTGCATGTAAATGAAGAATTCTTAATATGTCTCTCCTCTGGCCATAGGGAAATTAACAGATGCCAGCCGGCTTCATTGAAAGCATGGCATTTTAATTGGTGGAAAGCAGTGGGCTTTCCACCCAAAGTGGGTGATACTGTCCCCTGGGGAGGGGTGCGTCTCTAGAATGATTCAGGGGCCAGGGGGCTGCAAAAGCAGATGCCTACACTTTATCCTGGATTGTGGACCGTGATACAGACATTTTTAATTGCCAAGGGGGCGCTGAGTAATTCTCTTTCTAGAAAGGGGGCAGGGGGCTCAAATCAGTTTGAGGGCCTACGGTTTACACTGCAGAGGAACATTTCCTTTCTTTTAGGGCGTGGCGAACATCCTGACTGTTTTTAGTGTCACCGCTGCGACTTTATCCGTAGTGATGGCTAGGGATTGACGTGTGTCGTCCCCCGACCTCCCATGGATACCTTAATATGAAGTCCTCACAGCTGGTGCCGGTGACCTTCTGTGGAAATAGAGTCTTGGGAGATGCCGTGAGCTTGAGGTCCTAGTTGGATTAGGCGGGCCCTCATTTCATGGGAGCGCTGTCCTTGTGAACGAGGAGGAGACGCACAGAGGGCAAGGGGCCCTTCCAGGGCAAGGTGAAGGTGGAATTGGAGTGATGGCCCTGGAAGTCAAGCGTCTCCACGTCCCAGGATCCCAGGCCATCATTGTGGGCCTTCCTTATTCAACGTCCAACGTTCACCTCCACAGGAGGTGATTGAAAACACCATGGCTTGTGTCATGTGCACCTCAGTCCCCAGAGTGACATCCCTGCTTGTCCACACTCTCAGGAAGTCCAGTGCAGCAGGCTGACCCAACGCAATGCATCCTTGAGCTCTGGTGCTGCTTCCACCAGCATGGATTGTGGATCCGAGCAGGATGAAATCCTGGACGACGGTCAGTGCTTCTCCAGTTGTCAGGATGTGACCCGTTGGCCCAGTGGTGAGGAGGTTGGTCTTCTTCACGTTGGGTTGTCATTTGTCCTGAGCGGATTCCGACTCCTTGCAACCGTCTGTCGGGCTTCTGAGACTGTGAATGTGAACAGGAGCAGACAGCCTCCTCTTTCTCCCCAGGGGCAGCTGGAAGGTTGGAACTGCTGTCCTTTCAGTTAGCACTCCGATGCCTCCCTGACAGGACCATAAAGCTTGTAGCCCCAGTTTGACTCTATGGCATGGGGTAACTTCAAAAACCGGACCCCAACCCCCCTGCCATCGAGTTGATTCTGACTCGCAGCCACCCTGCAGGACAGGGGCGAATGACCCCTGTGGGCTCATAGAGACGGCCACTATTGCTGGGAGCAGAAAGCCTCGTCTTCCTCTTGAAGAGTGGGTGGTGGTTTCGAACCGCCGACCTCGTGACTAGCAGCTCCATGTGTAACCATTGGCGTGGTTCCCACTCATGGCGACCTTACGCATAACAGAAGGGCACACTGCCTGGTCCTGCCATTCTGCTTAACCAGGCATGATGTCCTTCTCCAGGGATTGGTGTCCTCTTCTTTTTTAATCGTTTTATTAGGGGCTCATATAACTCTTATCACAATCCATACATACATCAATTGTGTAAAGCACATTTGTACATCCGTTACCCTCATCATTCTCAAAACATTTGCTCTCTACTTAAGCCCCTGCCATCAGCTCCTCATTTTTCACCCTCCCTCCCCGCTCCCCATTCCCTCATGAACCCTTGATAATTTATAAATTATTATTTTGTCATGTCTTACACTGTCCAAC
>NW_022103925.1:4304600-4305887 GCF_000313985.2 Echinops telfairi
GAGAGTCAATCAAATGCAAAGGAAAGACACCACACATCTCCCCGTTGATGAGAGAAGCAGTGCTTCTTCTTGAAGAATTCCGGTGTGGCAGTTACATCATCTCCTGTCAACTTGCGAAGGGGTGGAGTCTAGCCTGTCAATCAGGCCATAGCCAGTGAGGCTTCCATGTGGGCATGGCCTTCTCCTGAGGATTCTGGGATCTCCTCTGGTCCTCCCTGGAGGTGGGAGACACTGCTTCATCTTACTGCTGACAAGATACATGGAGCTACACTGATGCAGCCAGAGCCCTGGAGCTGGAAGAGCCATGGGGAGACCCCTGCCAGCACTGAGATGCTTCCATCGCCTCTGGATCCGTAAGACTTTCCACCCACTGGCCTGTGAGCTTCCTGCATTCGGTGTCATTGCATGGCTGCGTGAGTCTCAAGAGGAATTTATGGACTAGTGTTGACATATGGGGTAATATCAGACTTAATAGACTTGACCCGGACTGGGCTGGGATGTTTTCTTAGTGTACAATTGCTCTTTGAGAGAAAGTTCTCCCTTAAAAACATGTGCGTATCTATGGATTTGTTTCTCTAAACCTCGAATAACACATCCAGCTTCAAAAATACTCAAGAAAGGATAAGATGCAAAGCAAAAGAACCCATTGGCTCCTTTCCACTGCCGATGAAATCAAGGCTCTAGTCAAAGGTGGTCATTGGAGACAAACACCCTATGTGAAAGCTGCACAGGGAATTTGACAGTGCAGGGGTTTTATCCTGAGCCCATGGGGGTCCATGGGTCCAGAACAGCCGCTATGGATTGCAACTTGTGGTGACCGGATGTGTGCCAGAGGACGTGGGTGGTCTCCCAAGCTTTGGGTCGTTAGCTGAGCACTTAACCGTTTGCGCCACCTCGGAGCTCCTGCAGTTGCAACGCGGGTACCGATGGTTCAGGGGTAGAATCCTTGACTCCCCTTTGAGGGCTGAGGTGGTCCTAACTCAAGCCATGCTATTTCCTGTCGCCCCCTCTGTTCATGAGAGTTGGCCATTGCACGAGGAAGACCAAAAGAAGAATCAGTGCATTTGAATCATGGTGTTACTGAGTGAAAGTACCATGGTCTGAACACACAGATCTGTCATGGACGAAGTACGGCCAGAATGCTCCTTAGAAGCGAGGTTGACAAAGGTTTGTCTCATGTACTGGGGACGTGTGGTCAGGAGAGAGCAGTCCCTGGAGAAGGACACCGTGCTTGGTGAAGTGGAGGGGCGGTGAGAATGAGGAAGGCTCTCAACGAGATGGGTGGCT
>NW_022103925.1:4305987-4307017 GCF_000313985.2 Echinops telfairi
GGACGACGGTCAGTGCTTCTCCAGTTGTCAGGATGTGACCCGTTGGCCCAGTGGTGAGGAGGTTGGTCTTCTTCACGTTGGGTTGTCATTTGTCCAGAGGGCTATAAGCCTTGAGCACTTGGGTGTGAGGAAGTCAACGAGACCCACACCAGTACAGTAGAGACCCTCCCTGGCTGCAAAGCCTCGTGTGCTCCCCCGGAGCCAATGTCACTGTGAACAATCCACAACCTATAGCGTCCAGAGTCTTCCCTAGGGAGGTGCCCAGGTCCCAGCGTCACCACACCCAGAGCTGTCCGACAGGTGCCAGTCCCAACAGGTATTTGTTGTTCACTTATAGGTCTTCCCATTATGGGTGTAATGGACCCAGGGGGCATCTCTCTCCGGCCCCACGGGCCACACTGTTGTTGAGTTATGTTCGGTCGATTATTCCTCGAGTGGCCCCCTGGGGCACAGTAGGGATAGTGACTGTAACCTTTATAAGAGCAGCTCACCAGGTATTTCCTCCGAAAATCCCGTATGTGGGTTTGAACCCACCGCCTTTCAGAAAGCATCCCAGCACTTTAACATAGATGCCACCAAGGCTCCTTCTTAAACTACTTGGCCTAATAAGGTCTTTGACGTTCTTCTCCTTATCCGAGACTCCCTAGTGGCGCAGCAGGCTGAGCACGGGGCTGCTCACTGGAAGGTCGGTGGCTCTTTGGGAGGAAGAGGCAGCACACTGCTTCTGTCAAGACTGACACCCCGGGGAAATGGGGTGGGCCGGGGTATCTAGAGAAACACACAGTGACACTCATCCATGAATAAGGAAGAGCTTGATATCAAGAAGTAATTATATATCAAGCAGGCCTCTGAGCCCAGACCCCCTCAAGTCCACAAGCCCTGTGATAGCCCATAAGTCCTCTCTAGACTCACATAGCCGCCTGCCAGGGATGCAGAGTGGTGACCCGGGCATCGGGAAGCTCCCAGACTGGTGGGCGCGAAGTTGGCTCGATGCAGAGTTGGTGGAAACTTTGGTGGGTGGCAGGCTGTC
>NW_022103925.1:4308528-4309684 GCF_000313985.2 Echinops telfairi
GGGAGGATGTGGGGTTTCTGCACACTGAGTTGTAATCCGTGTTGGAGGCTGCAGTCATTGATCTTCATTACCAGGGGCTTTCAGGACGTAGGCTCGTGCCGTCCGCACGTTGAAGGTGGTTAGTGACCCTTCCCCGAATCCTGACGCCGCGCGCTTCTCCATACAGGCTCCCTTCTCCGGTTACTTGTTCAGAACGCAGACTGCATAGCGTGGCGAAAGGGCACAACCCTAGGAAGAGAGGTCTGGCGACTCACTTCTGAACAGGAGCCAATGAAAAACCACCAGCTTCCTTTCAGACCAGACCTGGGTGTCGGACCCTCTGCCGCTCCCAGCAGAGGCACGGGGAAGAGGCTGGCCAGTTTCTGCCAACCGGTACCCACGCCGCGGGGTCTGGCCTTTCTCAGTGCTGCTGAATGGGATCTACTTCCTTAGTTGTTGTTGAGTGCTGCCGAAGGGATTCAAACGCACCGGGACTGGGTGCAGCAGGGTCCTTCACGAGTGTCCTTGGAGCCCCTTGGGGGGCCAGTTCATCTCATTGATGACTTCATTCTTCAGGGGCTTTCTGCCTCACCAGGCACGGTGTCCTTCTCCAGGGCTTGGGTTCTCCTGACCACACGTCCCCAGTACACGAGATGAAGTTTTGTCAGCCTCCCTTCTAAGGAGCATTCTGGCCGTCATTCTTCCAAGACAGATTGGTCTGTTCTCTTGGCAGTCCGCGGCACCTCAGTATGCTCCCCCCGACACCGTCGTTCAAATGCCTGCGTGCTTCTGTTATCTTCGTAATTATATATCAAGCAGGCCTCTGAGCCCAGACCCCCTCAAGTCCACAAGCCCTGTGCTAGCCCATAAGTCCTCTCTAGACTCACATAGCCGCCTGCCAGGGATGCAGAGTGGTGACCCGGGCATCGGGAAGCTCCCAGACTGGTGGGCGCGAAGTTGGCTCGATGCAGAGTTGGTGGAAACTTTGGTGGGTGGCAGGCTGTCGACAGCTCTCAGGGTTGGGCGGCTCCCACGTGGCCCAGCGGGCAGAAGGCCAGAGGGGCAGACAGGGGTGACCTATGTTCGTCTTGCTCCGAGACAACAGGCTTGTGGCTTCCAGCAGGTGTCCTCAGGCCATGACATGACCGACAGGTTGGACTCCAGGCCTCGCCGGGAG
>NW_022103925.1:4310883-4312698 GCF_000313985.2 Echinops telfairi
CTCTCCCCAGCCTGTAGGTTCAGTCCCATTCTCTGCTACACCCATTTCCAGGGAGGGGGTCAGTTGGCTCTGGTTGGGGCAGCCCTGTCGCTCTCTTTTCATGTGTTCTTCCACGTGGCCACGCTGTCCTCATGGTTTGATGCATTAGGGGAGGGTCTGCATGCCCACTCCCGATTCTCAGGGACTCACGCTGAACTTCTCCTTTTGTCATTGGCTGACTGCCCTTGGCACACTTTCCTCCAACTCTTCCCACGAAAAGACGTGTTGCATGTGCTCATCAGTGCTTTTTAGTGATGCCTAGCACTCCATTGTGGGTTGTGCCAGAGCTGACTGATCCACTTGTCTACCGATGGAAATTCAGATTGCTTCCAACTCTTTGTGATTGTGAATTGCGCTGCAATAAACATTGGCGTGCGTACGACTGGTCGTACGTGGTTTATTTCTTACCTCCTCTGGATATATGCCCAGTGGAGGGATAGCTGGGTCATAAGATAGCTCAATTTACATCTTTTTTAAGCATCCCCAGATCGTTCTCCATAGTGGCTGTACATAGCTACAAGACCCCCCAGCAATGTAGGAGAGTTCCTACGCCGCCACACCCTACACCTTAATGCTACAGTGACATCCTCACTCTCCAACACTTTAAAGCTTGCTGAATGCAATCTATCCTTTGATCCCTTGCCTGCTGCTTCCCTTACCATTGACGGTGGATCCAGGGAAGACAAAACCCTGGACAAGGTCAATCTTTGTTTATTATGAAGACGTTGATTGGTCCAGGTGGGAGGATGTGGGGTTTCTGCACACTGAGTTGTAATCCGTGTTGGAGGCTGCAGTCATTGATCTTCATTACCAGGGGCTTTCAGGACGTAGGCTCGTGCCGTCCGCACGTTGAAGGTGGTTAGTGACCCTTCCCCGAATCCTGACGCCGCGCGCTTCTCCATACAGGCTCCCTTCTCCGGTTACTTGTTCAGAACGCAGACTGCATAGCGTGGCGAAAGGGCACAACCCTGACACATGCCTTCCCAGATTTTAAACCATGCGACAACTGCTCAAACAGTTTATGGAGTGGCTAACCTTGGGGGAAGCACGGCCAGAGTGCTCCTTAGAGGCAAGGTTGGCGAGACTTCTTCTGACATGCTTTGGGCGTGTAGTCAGGGGAGACCAGTCCCTGAGGAAGGACATCGTGCTCGATAGAGCAGAGGAGCAGTGAAGGAGAGGACACCCCTCAGGGAGATGAACTGGCACCAGGGCTTCAACAATGGGCCGAGGCCCAGGAACCAGCGTGAGGATGGTGTGGGACCAGGCAGTGTTTCCTTCTGCTGTTCACGCGGTCGCTGTGAGTCGTCTTGGACTTGATGGTGACTGACAGCAACCACCTTAATCAACTGCTGGAGCACAAGGGGGGGAGAAAGGGAAGAGCGGAGAAGAGGCCTTGCTTATAAACCATTTCAGACCCGAGGGCTTTAAGGGGACCTTTGGTTTCTGCTGTGCTTCCATGTAAAGGTCTTCTCTTGAACTTTGTGTTTTTCAGCTTGGAGATTGCAACCCTGAATCAGGCTGACTCGGATTTGGAGGCTTGTCGAACCCAAATCAGTAAGGATGTCATCGCCCTCCTACTGAAACAGCAGGCCAGCGGTGGACGCCTCTCTCCCCAAGTAGAGAGGAGGATGGGGAGTGTCTTCAAGAAGCAGTTTCTGCTGCTGGAGAACGAGGTACAGGAAGAGCATGGTCGCAAGATGGTGGCGGTGACTGCGGAGTGCGACCTGGAGACGCGGAAGAAGACAGAAAGCCAGTCCCAGAGGGAGATGCTGGCAA
>NW_022103925.1:4313765-4320022 GCF_000313985.2 Echinops telfairi
TCAGCATTGACTCCATGGTAGTGAGTTTTTTGCTTTGCTTACTACCTCTCAGGCATGCTGTTAGGGAGTAATCCTTTGACTGCAGAGGACAGACTTGTAGATGGAGCTGATGACGGCTGGGCTCCTGTTCTGAAAGGGCTTTTGCCTTAGACTCGATTGTTGTTGTAGGGCCTGTGTATGCAGTGCTCCCTGATCCTGCTTCGCCCTCCCAATCGTTGCCACGTTTGAGCCCTTTCTTGCAGTCCTGTGTCCATCAATCTCATGATGACCCTCTCATTTCTGCTGATGCTCGTTTTCACTAAGCATGCTGCTAAACACAAGGTCAGCGGTTTGAAACCACCAGCCACCCCGCAGGAGGAAAGCATGGCTTTCTGCTTCTGGACAGCGTCGCGGCTTCAGAAACCCTGCTCCTCTGCCCCCAAGGTTGCTAGGAGTCGGAATCAGCTTGATGGCAGTGGCTTGGTTTGCCATCTTTTTGGACTGTCTTTCTCCAGGGACTGACCCCTCCTGATAATATGCCAAAGTACCTGAGACCAAGCGTCACCATCTTCACTTCTAAACAGGGTTGACTCGGGAAAGCGAATACCCACGTGTTGTCAGGAGAGACCAGTCCCTGGAGAAGGGCCTCATGCTTGGTGAAGTGGAGGGGCAGCGAGAGAGGAGGGCTCTTGACGTGATAGGCGGACACAGTGGCTGCCACAGTGGGCTCCCACAGGACCATGGTGAGGGGGCGCAGGAGCGGGCCATGTTCCCTTCTGCTGTACGTAGAGTTGCTACGGGTCAGAACCGACTCACGGGTGTCTAACACCACCACCAGCACCACCGGCTGAATCTTGGCCACAGCACCGTGCTGCAGGCAGAAGCTCTTGTTTGGGTCGGGCAGGGCTCAGGTTTGAGGTTTAAAGTTTCCAGGTGAGCTCAGGACCACACCGTTAGCCGTCCATCCTGCTTCCATGGCTTTGGGTTGCCTGAGCCCACCCACCCCAGCTTTTGCTGTAAGTCATGACTCATGCTCAAGGAGGAGGGGTTTATGGGCGAGTACACCAACGGGAGGCCTTAGAGTCCTGCCCCCCGGACACGTGACTTAGACTGGTAATGGAAGTGAGAATTCAGCAAGGCTGTCTCCCACCCTCCCTCCTGTCCCAAGCAGCCACTTCCCCCACCATCTCTGGCTTCTCAAACCCTCTCGATTTGGGCCCGATGGCAGCTCCTTCTCTGCTGCCCGTCGCTGAGCATGGGGGCTGGTGGGAGCAGCCTGTGAGCCTCAGAGCAGACACTCTCAGGCCCGAGTGTTTTCCGTGTGGGCAGCAATTTCCAGCCAGTTTGATCCGCAGATTCCCTCCCTAGTGAATTGTCTGCCTCTGAGATGGCTCTGGAAAGCATACGGCGGATGGGGCAGGGGACAGGTGGGGTTAAACACCGCTGCCTCCTGCACGCGCGCCTCTTCGATGACAGCGGGTGGCAGATGTTATGTGTGTGTGTTGACATGTGTCTGTGTTCAGTATGTGTGGGGGTGGCCATCGGTGAATTATGTGTAGGCACATATATGCACATGTGTCTCATTGCATGCCTTTGTGCGTGCACAGTGTGACATGAATGCGTATGTGTGCACACGCGTGAACACGCCACGTGTGGATTTTACGTCCCATGTGCCTGTGTGTGCACATGTATACAATGCAGGCAGTGTGTTCACTGTGTGTGTTTGCCAGGTACACTGCATAAGTGCATGTGGGTGCATACGTGCACATACGTGTGCTGTGTGTGTGCCACTGAGCACATGGGTGCTTGTGCCCGTGTTTCACCTATGTGAAGACCTGCATACATGTGGTGTGTCTGTACATGTGCTCATGTTAATTGCACGTGCACATGGCTCGTGTACACACGTGTGTACATAAATCCATGCATTCATTGCATGTGTACATATACTTGTGTCCATATGCCTGCATTCACTGCACATATGCACGTACTTGTGTGCAAGTGTACTTGTGCCACTGTGTTCATTCCATGTGTTTGTCTTGTGTGTATGTGTACATGTATGTACGCTCAAATTTTCACTACATGTGCATTTGTGCCCATGTACATCTGCACAGGTCTATGTACACCTGCCCATGTACATCTGCACAGGTCGGTCCATGTACACCTGCATACATGTACCAGTGTGTTTGTGGCATGTATACACGTGCCTGTGTGTGTGTGCACGTGTGATTGTGTGTACACGTATCCATGCGTGCACCTGCATGCCTGCGTGCTGGTTGTGTGTGTGCATGTGTGCGTGTTCCCCAGGCCGATGCCTCACGCAGCTGACCCTGTCCCCGCAGTGTGCGGCTGAGTGCAGCAGCCTGCTGCGGACCCTGCACGGCCTGGAGCAGGGGCACCTGCGAAGGGCACTGGCCCTGCGGCAGGAGGAGGACCTCGCGCAGGCGCACCGGCAGCTGGCCCTCTTCCAGCGGAGCGAGCTGCACAGGATCTTTTTCACCCAGATCAAAAGCGCGCTTCTCAGCGGGGAGCTGACGCCGGAGGCGGCCAGAACGCTGCTGCAGGACTACTCGGAGAGCCAGGTAACGGAGAGCCAGGTAACGCTCCCTCGGACCAGGCTGCCCTCAGGCAGTCGCTGTCCTCGGCTGCCCCCCACCCGCCGCTCCTCTCCAGGGAGCGCAGGTCCCTTCTCCAGGACAGTGCCAGCAACCAACTCTCTCCTTCTGCCTCTGGCTGCAGGGAGTCCCCGGAGAGCAGGGGGCGGGCAGGGCTGGGTGTGAATTCCACCTCCACCCTGTCACCTGGTGAACTTGTGCAGGTGAGCTCACCTGTCTCACGGGTGTCCAGCGCCCACGCTCACGGTGATCAAGGTGGTAGGAGCTGACCCCCGGCCAGCCGGGGCTGGGCGTGATTTCCCTCAATAGCCATTGCAATGAAAACGGGACAGCGGGTGAGCTGGCCAGCCCTGAGGCTCACCTGAGGTCATCCTTGGTGTCCTCCCCCCGTGATGGGTCACTCCTGCAGCGATCCAGAGGCTTCCACTCACTCATGTTGAGAAGTGGACCGCCAGGTCTTTGTTCTAGTCTACCTCAGTCTGGACGCTCCACTGGAGCCAGGCCCCCTCATCCCGCGATCCTGTTCCTATTCCAAGCACCTGGGCTCAGCTTCCTGTCTCAGTGATAGGCGAGCCATCAGAGTACAGCAGGCAGACGGGTGGGTGGGGGATGTATGGATCCCACGTACTGTGTGTGTGTCTGTATTAAAGAACCTGGGCAGCATAGTGGTTCTGCATTGGGCTGCTACCTGCAAGGTCAGCCGTTCGAAACCACCCACCGTTCCAAGGGAGAAAGATAGGGTACTCGAAGGGGCAGTGCCACCTTGTTCGGTAGGGTCAGTACAAGGCAGTATTGGCTTGATGAATTGCAGCACGGTCTTTGAAGAAGCTGACAAGTTGACATGAGGTCATCCTGGAGTAGGGTGGGTCTAACCCAATAGGAGGGAAGCACCACTTAGAAAATTCAACGCCGGGATAGACTTCTCTCTTTGGTTTTAATTAGGCGTAACTCCCCCCTCTTTCTCTCTTAAAAACAAAAACAAACCAGGCCCATGTGGAAGAGCTGATGGACTTCTTCCAGGCCACGAAGAGGTATCACCTAAGTAAGAGGTTCGGCCACAGGGAGTACCTGATCCAGACCATGCAGTCCTCGGAGACCCGGGCCCAGGGCCTTCTGAATGCCGCAGCTGCTCAGCTGACCCGCCTCATCCAGAAACACGAGCGGTAAAACCCCACGCAGACCCAGCCAGCCGGCCGCAGGCTCCTCCCGAGACACTCCTTGATGGGTGTGTCGAGTCTTTCCGGTTCACAGTGCCCCGCGTACAACCGCACGCAGCAGCCCCGCCCGTCCCGCACCGTCCTCCCCATTGTTGTGTGAGCCCGTTGTTGCTGTCACTGTGTCCACCCACTCTTTGAGGGTCTTCCCCCCCTTTTTTTTACAAACGTTGCCTCTATCCGGGGCGACATTTGCTCTTGCTCACTCATCATCTGCTCTGGCTGCTTTGTGAAGAAGCCGGTCTCTTGTTGGAATAGCTCCTTGCGTTGTGGACTTGATAGACGGACGTGATAATCAAGGCACATGTTCATCATTTGGCTTCAACCCTGTGTTAGGGAGGGTTCTTTAGAGAAACAAAACCAGAAGACTTATGAATAGATAGATAGATCGATCGATGGATAGATAGATAGATCGATAGGTACAGAGGGCTCAGTTCAACTCACTTTCGTGGAACAATTCAAACACTGAAGGTCCTTCAACTCACTCAGGCTGCCAGGCCAAGGCCAAGGAAGCAGACAGCAGTCTGCCCTCAGGTAAGAGGTAGAGTTGGCCCACAAGCAGACAGCAGGGTGGGGCAATGGTAGTCACCAGGAGTGTAGCAAACAGGAATCTTAAGCTCCAGCGATGTACTTCCTTCAACACGATCCACCAGCAGCGTGGCAAAGCAGGTCTCAAAGGAGGGACACAGTCCATGGGTTAGCTTGGCCCACGGGCAATGCAGCACACGGTTGAGGCAAGGAACTAGCTCAAGCAGCAGCACGCTGGTCTGATCACCAGGGAGAAAAAGAGAAGTGGGGGTCGGCCTTGGAAAGCCATTGATCTCGTTGCTGTCCAATCAAGCTGTAACCTGATTAAACTCCCCCCACAGTTCCTATGGAAGCCTAGTTGACACAACCTCTCACAAACTCCTATCCACTAGCAGCCAGCTTGATGTCGCTGTTGTCGTTGGTGTGGTGTCCATCTGCCTTGTTGACCCTGACTCACGAGGACCCCACTTGTGCAGAGCAAGGCTGCTCCGTGGGGTTTTCCAGGCACTGAGCTCTCAGGAGCAGATGGTCAGGCAGGTCACTGAGTGCCTCTGGCTGGGTTCGACCCACCAGGCAAGAAGGAGAGGCAAGGAGGACAGATGGACATGGTAAACACAAGGAGGCTTTGGGAAGAGTACCTGCCTCATATTGGATTAGGACCCACCCTCCTCCGGGATGACCCCATGGGTCTTGTTAACTTCTTCAAAGACCCTATTTCCAAACCGGGTCACACTCACAGGTTCTGGGGGCCAGGGGATCGTATTTTGGTGTGGAGTTGCACACAAACAAACTGGTGTCCTGGGTTAGTTTTCTCAGGGCTGCCGAATCCAGGTCCCACAAACTGGATGACTGGCAAGGACAGATACTTACTCGCTCACAGGTCTGGGGCTGGGAACCCAAAACCAAGGTGTTGTCCAGGGTCACTCCTTCTGGGGCGCCAATGGGAGCATCGGTCTGCCCCAACCCTCTCTCCCAGCTTCCGGTTCGGCAAGAACGAAGACCAAAAATGAAAGCCAATTGGTTTTCATTCAACAGACTGCACTCATTTTGTTTCATGACATTACATTGTCGTCAGTTCCCACAATGCAATGGCATTCTGCCCTCTGCCTCCTTGTGTGTACCATTTCCACCTGCCTTTCTGTCCTCTCCCTTCCTGCCTCCTGGGTTTTATCCCTGGGCCAACGCTGCTCTTTGCTGGCAGGCGGCTAACTGCTAAGGAGTCCCTACTGTCCTGGCGTGATTGTTCATGGTTGCGCTGCCCATCGAGCCCTGAGGAGAGCTCAGCTCCTTGCTCAAAGAATGACTAAGGGCCACCATCTGGGGACCTTCTAACAAATAAGCTTTGTCTTTTTTGGGATTCTGAATCTTGTTCCATATTTTTCTCCCATCCTGTCCTAGTCCTACTGTGGTGGTCTTTCACAGAGTGGTTGCTGGTGGGAGCTGGGCACTGTGTAGTTCCTATGGTCTCAGGGTCGGCTGGTGATCCCTGGCTTGTAAATGCATCCCTCCAGCCTCTGCCTCCTTCCATCACACGGCCATCTTCCCCCATCTATCTCTCTGGATCTCTTCTTACTCCTTTTTAAAAAATCATTTGATTGGGGCTCATACAACTCTTATCACAATCCATCCATCCATCCATGTGCCAAGCACATTTGAACATTTGTTGCCATCGTCACTTTCAAAACATTTTCTTTCTATTGAGCCCTTGGTATCAGCTCATTTTCCCCCTCCTTCCTCCCACTCCCTTATGAACCCTTGATAATTTATAAATTATGATTTTTTCTTGTCTTACACTGACTGATGTCTCCCTTCACCCGCTTTTCTGTTGTCTGTCCCCCTGGGAGGGGGATATATGTCAATCATTGTGATTGGTTCCCCCTTTTCCCCCCACTTTCCCCTTCCCCTCCTGGTATGGCTCCTCTCA
>NW_022103925.1:4320951-4322140 GCF_000313985.2 Echinops telfairi
CCCTCGGTCTTTCATCAGGACTCTGCTGCTCCACTTGGGCCCAGTTTAACTTGGATTCTGAAAGGTGGGGATGTCGCACCCGCTTGCCACCCCGAGGTG
The DNA here is from genome assembly GCF_000313985.2 of Echinops telfairi. Classification (NCBI taxonomy): domain Eukaryota; kingdom Metazoa; phylum Chordata; class Mammalia; order Afrosoricida; family Tenrecidae; genus Echinops; species Echinops telfairi. The sequence continues at coordinate 4,321,051 of NW_022103925.1, forward strand.
CTGATGAATTCACCGCCCGATTCCGGCTCGGTGGCCCGATTCATTTTCACTCCAGAGAAAGGACCCTTGTTGCCTCTCTTTGAAGTACCCGGGCGGCTGGCTGCACACCATGGTGGCGGGACCTGGGCAGAGCGTTCTACCTCTTATCTGAACATTTTATTTTAAAAGGCTGGCCCAGACTCGTGTTTCTCAAGTGGGTGCCTGCCGTTCATTCATCCATGTCATCTGCTCCTTCCAAAGGCCATCCTTGGGAGTCCAGGGCAGGGAGGGGCGGGGCCTGCGTGGCATCCCTAGTTGGAATGGTAGAGGTCACAGTGGTGGTTGTGGGGGCTGCCAGGACCCCTAGCGACCCCAGGCACAACAGAACACAACCCCACCCGGCCCTGCGCCACCCTCACAAGTGTCCTCCCGTGTGAGCCCGTCCTTACAGCCCCCATGTCAGTCCGTGTCACCCAGGGCCCTCCGCTCTTCCGTAGCTCAGCTCCTCGACACAGACTCCTCTGGACCTGGACCTCTTGGTCCGCGCCTGCATCCCATATGGGGCATCTTTTACTTTTGCTCCCTCCCTTGTGAGAGCCATGTCCGGGTGAGGGCTGACAGAGCGGGTATCCGTTTGACACCCAACAATTCACACCATTTCTCTTCTTCCATCCGAGTGCCGTCCCCTCCCTCGGTGGACGGACCATGACCCAGCCCACTTCCTCCCTGGCTTTCCTGGGTTCCTTCCTCCACCTTTCCTCACTCCCGGAACAATATCTCTGGCGAGGGATGCCCCTCCGTTGTTCTAAGATGGGCGCCCCTCGCTGGTGTCAGGGCTCCCCTTGTGAACCCGTCTGTGATGGGGCTGAGGACCGAGCTGTGAGGGTCAAGTTCCGCTCCAGACTTGACCAAGGGCTGTGATCCTCCTGAGCGTTCCACCGGTCTCTTTCTCTGCAGTAGCCCCGTCTCTCTCACCTTATTGACTTCTATTCCATCCGGGTGTTTCTCCAATTCCCTCTAGGCCTTCTCATGGGGACCCTCTCAGAGCAGCTGGCAGTGGGGTGCCATCTGGTTCTTCTGGTCTCAGGGTCATGGAGACAGACAGATGTCT
>NW_022103925.1:4324197-4325211 GCF_000313985.2 Echinops telfairi
TAATTGCCGGAGCCTTGGCTTGCACTTGTAGTGACTGTGTGAGGAACTCCCGCAGATAATCCATGGCCTTGTCCTGTGCCGTCCACAGGACTCTTGGGAGGGTTGAGTCCATTGTTGTGGCTGATGCCCAATGCCTTCCAACCGAGAAGGCTCCTCTTCTGCCACTGTATCACCCAGCACCCTGCTGCGAACCCGCTGGTCTCCTTTAGCTAGTTGTCAGAAGGCTCCATGCTTTTCTTCCTAGCCCTGTGCTAAATGGCTTAGGTCCTTTTTAATGCTACGAACGTTCCGTGGAGAAAGAACTGTTGTTTTCTCCATTCTTGCTTCTTTCGTGTGGGAAGATACTGAGACGCAGAGATCAAGTCATGTGATCGAGGTCAATTATCTTGTAGGTGGTGGAAGTGGGATTTAGACCACTCCCCCACCTCACCCCCCCGGAAACGAAGCTTTTAGCCTGCTTGGATTGAGAGAAGAGGTGAGGCCAACACATAAGTGCACACAGGCGTCATCAGACGTTCACCTTGGGATGCGTACGGTCCGATTCAAGTTGCACGGAGAGGAAGTGATCCTTTCTGTCCAGGGAAACCAGGAGAGGCTTTACAGAGCAGGGTGGTCCTGAAGGAGGATGGGGGCTTGGTGTGTGCAAGGCCAGGAAGGACATGCCAGGCAGCGGGAGGTTTTTGTTCGCAGGCGGAGCAGTTAGGAGAGGGTAAGCTGTTGAGTTTGGGGGGTCTGGTGAGTGTGCTCTGGCTCAATTTGCAGAGGGAGAAAGGCAGCGGCCCAAGAAGACCTGTTCAGGAGATGGGGGCCAAGTCATGCAGAACATGTGTTCCAGGCTCAGGAGTTCACCCTTTAGGACAGTAGGGAACACTGAAGACTTGCAGGCTCTCAAGAGGAAAGGTCAAGAAGCAGGTTGGTGGTTTAGGAAGCTCGTGTGAACAGTTGGGAGCCTGGGTCTCGGGACCCTTGGGAGACTCTAGCCGCAGGTGGGGAGAGATGGTGAGTGTCACGCGC
>NW_022103925.1:4327549-4329067 GCF_000313985.2 Echinops telfairi
ATCCCCCCGTGGTAGGGAAGGAAGGTGACACACGACGAAACAAATCAGTCAGGATCCTTCTGATGGCGTTGTAAGCGAAGTTTATTGAAGCTGCCTCTTATCCCGAGGTCAGCTGCCGAAGACCCTGAGTTCCGCGAAACTCGGGCTTATATATGCTACTTGGTGACGGGGCATCCCCGGATAGGTGCAAAGCTCTCCTGCGTCATCATTGACTTTATGCGCATGCGTAATATTACTTGTTTACGAGCAGCCTCTGGCGGAAAGGGCGTGACCCGGCGCCATCTTGTAATGGCGACCAGGAATGGGCGTGACCCGGCGCCATCTTGATCTGGCGACCACAGGTGAGAGCCTAGACTGAGATAATATCCTGAGCATGAGGCATGTCTTAGATTCCTAGTGTGGCAGCAACAGAAAGCCACAGGCATGTGGTCTTAACAATCAGAGGTTTTCCAGTAGAGAGTTACCTTCGTACAATCCAGGAGGGCACAAGTGCACAGAGCACTGGTGCAGGAGAGGCTTTCTCTGTTTGCTCTGGGAGAAGATCCTCCGTCTGGCTCCTTTGATTCCTGGGAGAGCTCATGTGGCATCTATCTCTCCCCCAGTTCTACCTGCATGTCTCTGCGGTTACTTAGCTCTCTATGTGGCCCAAAATTCATTAGGTTGTGCATATTCCTGACGCCAATATGATCTCCTTAGCATATCAAGGAAAACCCTCTTCTCAAATGGGAGGCATCCACAGGCGTAACAGTTTAGACTCCAACACGTAATTCTGGGGACCCAGTTCAACGCATGACCGAGAGTGAGGACACACTCCGAGGGTCTTGAGTTGGGGTCAGGTGCTGTGGACCCCAACTCATAGTGACCCCAAGTACAACTGAACGAAGCCCTGCACAGCCCTGCGCCGTCCACACAACGGTCGGTCCCGTGCCTGAGCCCAGCGCTGCAGCCCCTGCTTGCTGAGGGCCTTCCTCTCTCTCACCGCACCTCCACTTGACCCAACACGATGTCCTTCTCCAGGGACTGGTCTCCTGACCACACGCCCCAAATACATGAGATTCCGAAGTCTAGCCATCGCCCCTTCTCAAAAGCACTCTGACCATCCTTCTTCCACGGGTTGTTCTTCTGGCAGTCAAAGGTACTTTCAACAACAAGTCCGATGCTCTTGTTCTTTGGTCCTCTTTCCTCAATGTCCAGGTTTCATATGCACATGAGGCGACTGAAAATACCCTGGCTTTTCTCACTGCCCTGAGCTGGTGCCAGCTCACCGTGACCCTACAGGCAGGGTCCGACTGCCCCGTGAGTTTCCTAGACTGTAACTGTTTAGGGGCGTAGAGAGCCCGTCTTCTTCCCTAGTAGAGGAGTGGAGAGTGGTTTCACACTGCTACCTGTGCCGTTAGCAGCCCAACACAGAGCTACTATGCTACCAGGACTTGGGCAGTAGATTTATACAGTGCAATGGAATGTTTGGTCTCTTGACTGCTACCTCCATGAGCATTAATTGTGGATCTAAGCAAGACA
>NW_022103925.1:4329899-4331402 GCF_000313985.2 Echinops telfairi
TGGAAGGAGTACAGACATGGATCTCTCCCAGTCAGTTGGCCAACTTGCTGTCTTCCAAATTTCCTGGCGTCGATGAGTGCGGACTTCCAGTGCTTCATTAGCATGCTGAAACATTTCAATCGTTATTCCATCAATTCCCGGAGCCTTGTTTTTGGCTAATGCATTCGGTGCACCTTGAACTTCTTCCTCCAGTACCATTGGCTCTTGCTCACATGTTACTTCCTGAAATGGTTGAATGCCGATGAGTTCTTTTTGGTGTCGTGACTGTGTGCATTCTTTACATCTTCTTGTGATGCCTCCTGCATCGTTCAATATTTGGCCCATAGAATCTTTCAATATAGCAACTCCATGCTTTGGCAGATAGGGTATGAAGGCTGACACTTTGGCTGTTATGTGATACTATTCAAGAAAGAGAGGAGAGGGTACAGAACAGAGTCTTCATTTGATTGATAGAAAAGTTGATTTCTATGATCACGCTTTGGGGCCAACGGAAAGTCATAACTTTCATCTTGACCACTGATTGGATTGGACCATCCTTGAACCCTTGGTGAAGAGACAATGGGGCCCACCCCACATATCTAGGATGGTTTGGTTTGATCCAAAGATAACCCTCTAGAAGGATGGAGGGGCTACAGATCTTAATAAGAGATTCTAGCAACCTACCATGAACATTATTTTTTGTGGGTGCTCTTAATTGATAAAGAATTGTGTGTGTTACAGAGTTAGGATAATCAAATTCACTGCCATCAAGTCCATGCCGGCTCATAGTGACCCTGTAGGACAGCCTAGAATTGTCTTGGTGAGTCTCCTTAACAGAATACGGGAGCAGAAAGCCCCTTCTTTCTCCGATGGGGTGGCTGCTGGTTTCCACTGTGGGCCTTGTGGATCGCAGCCCAACGCTTAAGCACTACACCCCCAGATCTCCTTAGCGTGAGGATGGAGCGCCACAAAAGAAAGAACTTAGGTCCCTAGTCCTTAGAAAATCGCCCAACACGCAGTAGGTGCTCAATGCACATTCATGAGTACATGTGATGGCATGAAGGAAGGGAGAGAGGAAGGAATTGACAATATCCGTTCACTAGGAGTCCTGGGAAAAAGAAGAATCAGGTCGTGTTCTTGAGAAAACAGAACCAACAGACTATCTTTGGGATCCTTATTACAAACTAGACAGGTGGACCCCATGCAGTGGCCTTCATGGCTGCGGCTCTCTCTCCACGGGATATTCTTTCTCCATACTTTGACTCTCTTAACAGAGGCTCATCCATCAGCCCCAGCTCAGGTCTTCTGCAGCCCTTCTCCGACCTCCTCTCCCCTGGCTCTCAGCCTTATTTTGCTGCCGATACTTTGTGTGCTGGGAGAAAGACAGCCAGAATGTTCCTTAGAAGTGAGGAAGGCAAGACTTTCTCTCACGTACTTTAGACACGGTTCCCAGGAGGGCCAGTCCTGGAGAAGCACATCGTGCTTGGGAAGCAGAGGGTCACCGAGCAAGAGCTAGATCCTCAA
>NW_022103925.1:4332852-4338369 GCF_000313985.2 Echinops telfairi
GAGCACTGCTCTATTTGAGTAAGGAGCACTGCTCTATTTGAGTAACGAGCACTGCTCTATTTGAGTAATGAGCACTGCTCTATTTGAGTAAGGAGCACTGCTCTATTTGAGTAAGGAGCACTGCTCTATTTGAGTAATGAGCACTGCTCTATTTGAGTAAGGAGCACTGCTCTATTTGAGTAAGGAGCACGGCTCTCATTGCTGTGCTACTGTGTCATTACTCAATCTCACGGAGGGCTTCCCTCACCTTTGCTGACCCTCCACTTGACCGAGCATGATGGCCCTGTCTAGTGTTGGCCCTTCCCTCATGACGTGTCCAGAGCAAGTGGCCGGGGGCTTTCTGTTCTATGCTGCACGCAGATCTCAAAGAGTTGTGACGTGCCGTTATTTTGGGATCCCTACACGTGGTGACCCCATGTGACAGCAGATGCCCCTGCTCCGTGGGGTTTTCTTGGCAGTGGTCTTCATGGAAGCAGACCACCGGGTCTTAATTTCCGTGATGGCGCTGGGTCGGTTCTACTGCCACCTCTTGGTTCCCACCCAAGTGCGAACCACTCACACCATCTGGGAACCTCTGGGCGGGTAGTACGCAGCCACAACCCTCACCACTACTACGTGGGCTGGGTCTGGCCATCGTCCGAGTTTTGTAAGAGTAGGAACGGGAAATCCCAGAAAGGGCGAGAGACATGTGCTGGGGCCACCCAGATCATAAGGCGAGGAGCCAGGATTTGAACCCGATGGTCTGACTCCACTAAAAGTGTGTTCAGCTGATATTGGACAGGGGAGGTTTTGCTCCATTGGGGGTTCCTTCCTGGGGATCCGAGCTGGTTGGGGAGAAACGTAATCAGCATCTTAAACCACCGCCAACCAATCCCAAGGGTTTCTCCAAAGGATTGACCCCCATTGAATGTCATTCCTGGCCTCCCCCCCACCCTCCACCCGCAGCACAAGGAGCAGCGAAGAGAGCAGCTGTCCATTGGCGAGGCCCCCCAGCATGCAAAGGACACCAGCCAGTATCTGGGCCAGTGGCGGAGCCTGATGGCGGACCAGAGTGCCGCCCTGGAGGAGCTGCAGGAGTGGCTGGACCAGGCCGCGCTGGACGACCTCCAGGCCCTGACCCTCTCTCTGTCGGAGAAGGCCACCGAGGAGGTCCAGCGCCTGCAGAGCTCGGCGATGACCCAGGAGCTGCTGCGACGCAGCGTGCCCTGGCTCTTCCTGCAGCAGATCCTGGAGGAGCACAGCAAGGAGATGGCCTCCCGGGCCGAGCAGCTGGAGGGCGAGGAGCGGGGCCGGGGCCAAGAGGGCGCCCAGAGCCCACGGCAGCGGCTGAAGGAGGACGCGCCGGAGGCCTCGATGGAGGAGCAGGCGGAGCTGAGGCACTGGGAGCACGCCGTGTTCACGTGAGTACCCCCAGGGGGCGCCGTCTTGTCCCACCGGTTCATTCCTGGGGTGTCTCCTTGGATGACTTGCTTCTGGAAGCGCACGCACACCTGCTCCTCAGGTGGAGGCGCAGGTGGAGCTGGCTTGGTTGCACCCACGGATGCTGCGGTCTGTGCACATCGCAGGTTTGAGGCAACCATGCGCGTCTGGCGGGTCTGTGGGCAGCACTCTGTCGGCAGTGTGCGCCCGCGCTGTGGGTCTCTGTGCCCCACGTCGGCCCCTCTCGGAATCGTCAAGGTTTTCCATCCTGCTGCTGGCATTTCCCAGGGGACAATCTAGTGTGGAGATAACTTAAAACAATTTTTTAAATTGAAATCATTGTACTGGGGGCTCATACAGCTCTTATCACAAGCCACACCTGCATCCGCTGTGACAAGCACATTTGTACATTTGTTGCCACCATCGTTTTCAAATCATTTTCTTTTTACTTGAGCCCTTGGTAGCAGCTCATTTCCCTGCCCCCCTCTCATGAAACCCTGATAATTTATCACTTTTTTCATGTCTTACCCCCACAGAAACACAGGGAATCCAGGACAGATAACCCCCCCAGCACCAATGACGAGAGTAGAAATACTAGGAGGGTAAGGGGAAGGTTGGTGAGAAAGGGGAAACTGACCACAATGATCTACATATAACCCCCTCCCAGGGGACAGAACACAGCAAAGTGGGTGAAGGGAGACAGTGGCCAATGTAAGAGAGAACTTTTATATGCGCTGGGAGCCAGGAAACTCGTGCGACTCGCTTCCCTATGGAATTGGGGGTCCTCTCTCCCCGACGTCGGCCTCCAGCGAGCCACCGCGGCTCAGCACGCTTGCTGCTCTCACCAGACGGGAGCGGCATAGGGGCCATGCGTCACAGTGGTAGAGGCGTGGGAGAGTTGGGGGCGGCAGGGAGGGTGACAGGCGGGTCCTCGGCTTCTGGTGGCACTCCCTGCCCACTGGGATGCTCCACAGGAGCAGGATGAGGTTGAGTCCATGGCTCTGTGATGTTGTCAGAGGTCCGGCCCTTGCCATCGCTCTGCTGTCACCCCGGTCCCTCGTGGCCACAGGATGGCTGCCGCAGTGCCGGCGATCACGTGCATCTTTTCCCAGCCCCCGGGAAAGGCACCTTCTGATATCACGGGCAGATCGACATCGTAAGCCTGCGCCCAGACCACTCCATGTCCACTAGAGTGGGTGGTCACCTTGCCTGAGACCAGAGGGCAGCAGGCTTTTTCTCTATAGGGTGAGGTGGCAACTGTTGTCAGGACCACCCTAGCCCGGGTCCCAGCTACTCTGCACTGCTCCGGTGGTGTGTGTTCAGGCAAATGAGCATGAGAGAACTTTACTTACAGAAACAGGCCGGGGGCCACACACGGGCTGCCCTTTGCTCATCCTACCTTTAGACCAGCCAGGAGCCTACCTTCAGACCCGGCAGGGGCGTGGGTCTTCCTGTCCCCAACATTTCTGGAGGGCCAAGCCATGATGCAGCCAACGGGGGGCCAAGTGGCAGGACTCTGGATCACGTGACCCACCATCTAGCAGGGTACCCACTTCCCAGTGTTGACGAGGGATGGAATGCATTCAAAAAACCCCAAACTGACCACCATTAAGTCAATCCTCACTCACAGCCACCTCGTGGCCAGAGCGGAACTGCCACATGGGTTTCTGTGGCCGCACTGCTTTATGGGAGCGGAAGGCTTGTCTTTCTCCCTCAGAGGGGCTGGTGGGTTTGAACTGCCGACTTGACGGTTAGCAGCCCCCACGAAACCACTCCCACACTAGGAGCCCTTGATGAGTGAACAGAGGAGGGTCAGCAGAGCGTGATGCTGGGAGGGTGTCAGTCCAGGCACGCACCAGTTCGAAGACGTCTGTCTCCGCTGGCCGCGGTGGCTGCAGACAAGGCCTCGCCCCTCCACTCCTCTCCTTAGAGGGCCTTCAAAACACAGCGGAATCAAAACTGTGGCTTCCCCCTTGGGCATTGACAGAGCGGCCCTGCCTGCCAGCCCCGCCAAGAAGCAGCAGCCTGCCGGAGCAACTGCATCCTGGGCCTGTTTCACGAGAATTCCAGCCTCTCGCCTTCCCTAGGGAACCCAGAACTGTGAGCACCGTCTGTGACTTCCACATGGCCGAGTCCTCCACCCTGCCACGGAAAGAGGGGGCATTGGGTGTCAGAGTTGTTAGGAGGGTTGGAGGGGTAGGGGTGACCTCAGCCCCTCAGAAGCCAGCCCGGGGCAGCTGGGGATGATGATTTCCCTCCCCACCCCCCGTCATGTAGTGGTGACGCCTTGGCCTGCTGACCACAGGGTCGGCGGTTTGAGACCACCAGCTGCTCTGTGTGAAAAAGATGGGGCTCACTCCTTCCCTAACGAGTTACAGTGTCAGAAACCCACAGAGGCAGGTCTACCCCGACCTGTAGGGTCGTTGTTGGATGGCACCGATGGCCCGGCAGTGAGTTTGGGTGCCGTTAGAAGAGGTCAGATGCGGCACCCACATCGTAACATTCTTGCCCTGGGCACCTATCCACACGCATGTGCCGGAGCCCACGGATGCAGCCGCGGGCGGCGTCCGTCCATCTCCTTAAGGGCCTTCCTCTTTGGCCGCCCCTGCACTTTCTGAGGCACAGTGCCCTTCAGAACGGGGGTGGAGGCGTGCATGGTGATAGAGGCTCGCCTCTTTGCTCCTGACACGGTTTAACGGCCCCCCTTGGCCCCAGCATGCCACCGCCATTGTCCGGACCACTGCCGTGACTGGTGCCCCCCTCCCTCCCTCCCTCCCTCCCTCCCTCCCTTCCAGGAAGCTGTGCGCCGCCGCCTGTTCCCTGTCGGAGGAGGAGCTGCTGAGGGTGAAGCAGGAGGCCCAGGGCTGCCTGGCTCAGCTGGATCAGAGCCTGGCCCTCCCCAAAGTCCGGGCCCGCGTGCTGCTGCAGCAATGCCAGGCCGAGTGGCGAGAAGCAGAGTTCTTGAAACTGGACCAGGCCCTGGCCGCCCCCGAGCTGCAGGTAGGAAAGGAACCAGACTGCCCCCCTGGACTACAAAGGTGGGGCTGACGGGGCTGCTGCCCCCTTCCCAGGGGATCCCGCTGCTGCTCCCACTGCCCTGCCAGCATCTCTTCCGCCCCCCGTGTGCCCACCCCCATCCTCTGCACAGCCCTGGCTGGTGTTTGCTGCTCGGACTCCTGGCCTCAGTCTCCCCCTCTGTCAAAGGAGGCCTCTGCTGGACGACCGTGACCCGCAGGGTTCTCATGGACCGACTTTGGGAAAGGGCTCTCTAGGCCTTGCTTCCTAGCCTGGAAGCTCTGCCTCCTCACCACCCACCAGCCTCCACCGACAGACAGACAGCTGGTGGCCGTGATGAAAGTGGGATGGCAGAGATTCCTGCTACTGAAGTATCGTTGTCCCACGCAGGGGCATTTGAACACAGTTGCTTGCACGCCCCCCCACCCCACCAAAAACAAGCAAACAAACAACCAAAAAACCAAACCCACTCCCCTCTAGTCTATCTGACTCAGAGCGACCCTACAGAGAGCTTCAATCAGAACCAAACCCACTGCCATCACGTGGATGCCGTCTCATGGTGACCCTGTAAGGCAGCGCAGAACGGTCCCTGTGTTTCTGAGACTGTAAATCTTACCGAAGCAGAAAGCCCCACTTTTCTCCCAGGGAATGGCTTGTGGTTTTGAACTGCTTACCTTGCAGTTGGCAGCCCAGTGTGAACCCACTACACCACCAGGGCTCCTTATAGAGGGTCCAGGAGGCTGGGGATCTTTACTGGAGCAGACAGCCTCCTCTATCTCTCTCAAAGAAGCTGGTGGGTTTGAACGACGGTCCAATGCTTATCCGGTGAACCACCAGGGCTGGAGCCCCCACACGGACCCAAATTTCTGAGGCTTCCTCCTGTCGGTTGTTTGTTTTCTGTGGAGAGTGGAGTCCTGGTGTGTGAGTCTGGGTAGACTAGAGAAACAAATCCATCGAAACTCATATGTGTATAAGAGCGAGTTTTATAGAAAAGGTGATTGTACATTAAGAAAACATCCCAACCCAGTCGAGTCCAAGCCCATAAGTCTGATATTAGTCCATATGTCCAATATCAGTCTGTAA
>NW_022103925.1:4338679-4340358 GCF_000313985.2 Echinops telfairi
TGGCTGCATCAGGGCAGATCCATGTGGTTTCTCCCCAAGGATGTCTCCCAGGAAGTGAGCCGAGAGAGAGAAGTGTCTCCTGCCTCCAAGGAGAAATACAGAAGTTCCCAGAATCCTCAGGAGAAGGCCATGCCCACACAGAGGCCTCATTGGCTATGATCCGATTGACAGATCGATTAAGAGTGCTCCACCCCTGCACTCTTAATCCTCAAATTGACCAGCGATTACGTAACTACCACACCTGGGTTCCTTTCATGGACTGTCATACGGTCAGTCTCAGCGATAGCTTCGGGGTTCGGGGTCGAGTGGCGGGCAGCCTCAGTGCAGCTTACGAGGGGCTCTGGGTATCATGGGACCTCGATGGAGCGGTGACCAAACGGAGAAGGACCCCAGTGCCATGGAGCCAACTGTGTCGGCTAGCAACCCTGTAGGACAGCGTAGACCTGCCCCGGAGGGTTTCCGAGGCCGCAGATCTTTGTGGGAGCTGACATATAAATCTTTATAGGAGCGAACAGCCTCAGCTTTCTCCCTTGGAGCAACTGGTGACTTTGAAACACCGACCTTGCAAATGGCGGGCCCAAAGCTTAACTGGCTGCACCACAGGGCTCCTTGCCTGGTTGTGCAAAGGGTGAGCTGGAGAGCGGGGAGGGGAAGACCACCAGCCCTCAGGGGTGACCACCGGGCATGCTATGTGCATGGTGGGTGTGACCTCCCCTTTATGGGATGTTGGGTTGTGTCACGTGACACGGATGTGTCCCGGGCGATGAGCAGAAAAGATCAGCCGGTGGAAACCACCAGGGGCTCCGTGGGAGACCAGTTGAGACTGTCCATGCCAGTGAAGAGTGACTGAAACCCACAGGGGCCGTCCTGCCCTGTCCCCTAGGGTTGATGTGAGCCAGCGTGGACGGGGGCTGTCAGCACTGCTGGATGATGGTGGGGAGCGTGTTTGTGTTACGTTTGCGTGCCTGTGTTCCGCTGCATCGCCTTGTATAGTGACATGTTATGTGGTTAGGGCCTGATGTGTTCTGCAGTCTGCTACATTTCCTTGTCATATGAGTGTGTGATGACAGGAGCCCCGGGGGCGGGGGTGTGGGGTGTGCAGACAGGACAGGGAGGCACGCTGGCTGACTTGGGAGACTCTGCTTTCTGAAAGTGGGGTGAGCACGCGTGGGGCCCTTTCCCACGTCGCCCGCCGAGGAGTCCAGCAGCCAGGACGACCATGGGTGTGGGAACGGTGAAGGTGCTGGGCTGCTACCTGGAGGGTTGAAGGCTTGTGCCCGCCTACCCAGAGGGAGCTCAGCAGAGAGGTCTGGCAGCCTAGTTTCGAAAGAGCCAGCCGCTGGGAACACTCTTTTGCTGGGACAACGCCTGGGCTTGCCGTGGGACAGAGGGGAGGGGAAGGCAGATGTGAGGAGCACAGCGTCACAAGACATGCACCCGACGACGGAATGTAACGCAGCCACGTGATAGGCTGTCGTGGTGGTGAGTTCTGCCGGCTCCAACTCTGGCCGCCCCACACGTGTGGAGAAGTCCACAGCTCCATCTGGGTCTCCCGGCGACCCGCTAGGACAGGGCAGAACTGCCCCGGTGGGTTTCTGAGACGGTAACTCTTTATGGGGGTAGAAAGCCTCATCTTTCTCCTGTGGAGCAGCCGGTGGTTTTGAACTGTTGAACTTGCG
>NW_022103925.1:4340458-4342240 GCF_000313985.2 Echinops telfairi
GGCCCAAAGCTTAACTGGCTGCACCACAGGGCTCCTTGCCTGGTTGTGCAAAGGGTGAGCTGGAGAGCGGGGAGGGGAAGACCACCAGCCCTCAGGGGTGACCACCGGGCATGCTATGTGCATGGTGGGTGTGACCTCCCCTTTATGGGATGTTGGGTTGTGTCACGTGACACGGATGTGTCCCGGGCGATGAGCAGAAAAGATCAGCCGGTGGAAACCACCAGGGGCTCCGTGGGAGACCAGTTGAGACTGTCCATGCCAGTGAAGAGTGACTGAAACCCACAGGGGCCGTCCTGCCCTGTCCCCTAGGGTTGATGTGAGCCAGCGTGGACGGGGGCTGTCAGCGCTGCTGGATGATGGTGGGGAGCGTGTTTGTGTTACGTTTGCGTGCCTGTGTTCCGCTGCATCGCCTTGTATAGTGACATGGTACGTGGTTAGGGCCTGATGTGTTCTGCAGTCTGCTACATGTCCTTGTCATATGAGTGTGTGATGACAGGAGCCCCGGGGGGCGGGGGTGGGGGGTGTGCAGACAGGACAGGGAGGCACGCTGGCTGACTTGGGAGACTCTGCTTTCTGAAAGTGGGGTGAGCACGCGTGGGGCCCTTTTCCCACGTTGCCCGCCGAGGAGTCCAGCAGCCAGGACGACCATGGGAGTAGGAACGGTGAAGGTGCTGGGCTGCTACCTGGAGGGTTGAAGGCTTGTGCCCGCCTACCCAGAGGGAGCTCAGCAGAGAGGTCTGGCAGCCTAGTTTCGAAAGAGCCAGCCGCTGGGAACACTCTTTTGCTGGGACAACGCCTGGGCTTGCCGTGGGACAGAGGGGAGGGGAAGGCAGATGTGAGGAGCACAGCGTCACAAGACATGCACCCGACGACGGAATGTAACGCAGCCACGTGATAGGCTGTCGTGGTGGTGAGTTCTGCCGGCTCCAACTCTGGCCGCCCCACACGTGTGGAGAAGTCCACAGCTCCATCTGGGTCTCCCGGCGACCCGCTAGGACAGGGCAGAACTGCCCCGGTGGGTTTCTGAGACGGTAACTCTTTATGGGGGTAGAAAGCCTCATCTTTCTCCTGTGGAGCAGCCGGTGGTTTTGAACTGTTGAACTTGCGGTTAGTAGTCCAACTCTAACCCACTGGGCCACCAAGGCTCCTCCAGGAAGCCCAGGTGGAGGGACATCGGGTCACTATTGGGTCACGGTGCGTTGAGCTGGGTCAGGTTTTCAAAGCTGGTCTTTTCGGAAGCATATCCCCACACTTGCCTTCCCAGCTGCCACTGGACAGGTTTGAACCCCCAGCCTTCCGGCAAGAGGGGGATTGTGCTAGCGACCTGCTCTTGTGTGTCTTGATTGGTTCCTGCACTGGTGTGAGTTTCACCAGGGCAGGGCCTCACCCACCCTGCTGCCTGCTCGCAGGATGCTGGTCAAAGGTGAACCAGCTTGTGTTGGGGGCTGGTTAGTTAGGAGGGTGGGTCAGTGGGTCAGAGATTGATGTCCGATAGTTGGGTCAGAGGGTATTCTAAGAGATGGTTGGGTCAGAGGGTATTCTAAGAGATGGGGTCAGTAGGTCACAGATTGACGTGAGGAGGTGGGCCAGGTGGAGTCAGGGGTTGGTGTCAGGCTGTGGGGTCAATGACTCGTGTGAGGCAGTGGATTCAGGCTGGGTGGGTGCCTGATGTTAGTGGACTCAGACTGGGTGGGTGCCTGATGTTAGTGGACTCAGGCCGGGTGAGAGGCTGGTGTGAGGCAGTGGATTCAGGTTGGGTGGGTGGCTTGTGTGAGGCAGTGG
>NW_022103925.1:4343117-4343926 GCF_000313985.2 Echinops telfairi
TCAGGCTGGGTGGGTGGCTGGTATGAGGCAATGGATCAGGCTACGTGGGTGGCTGGTATGAGGCAGTGGATTCAGGCTGGGTGAGTGCCTGGTGTTAGTGGATTCAGGCTGGGTGAGAGGCTGGTGTGAGGCAGTGGGTCAGGCTGGGTGGGTGCCTGGTGTTAGTGGATTCAGGCTGGGTGAGAGGCTGGTATGAGGCAGTGGGTCAGGCTGGGTGGGTGGCTGGTGTCAGTCAGTGGATCGGGCTGGGTGGGTGGCTGGTGTCAGGTGATGGACCTGTGTTGGGTTGGGTCTACTCTCCACTTGCCCGCCTCCTCTCTGTGCTGCGAGGACGCCACTGAAGTGTGTAGCACCAGAGAGCCCCCACGGAGCTTGTGTCTAGGCCACACACACTCTGGCCCGGGCAGCGTCTGGCCATCTGTTCTGTGAGCAGCAGAATCCTACCTGCGGTGGGGCGGTGGTGGGGGCGCGTAGCCCACGACGGACCCTTTCCTTTCTGCCCTCCAGCTGCAGTCCAAGGGGAGAAAGCAGCGTGCCAAGAACAGAAGCAAGGCCGGCCTCCTGAAGAAGTACCTGGAGGATAAAATCCTCCTCCTTGAGGAGCAGCCCCCCGAGGACCTGGCAGAGAAGGTCAGTGACCCACCTCATGGCCGAGCTGGCCGGCCCCCACCCCACAGCCGGCACACCGTCCCATTCTTCACCACATTTGGTTAGGCACCCATTTGTCTTCAGCGGTAGTATAGGGAGGTGAGCACACAGTGATATGATTTTTTGTTCTTTGATGCCTGATAACTGATCCCTTTAGCACG
>NW_022103925.1:4344567-4345704 GCF_000313985.2 Echinops telfairi
GTCTTACTTCTTCTTTGCCAGTGTGGATGCCTTTGATTGTTGTTGTTGTTGTCTAAGCACTCTGGCTAAGACTTCTCGTACACTATCAAGTAAGAATGGTGAGACAGGCTGGCTCTGGTTCACCTGGGGGACGGCTTCGTTTCCTCCCCTTAAACGAGAGGTTGGCCGTTCGCTTTGTGTCTATGCCCTTGAACTACTTTCAAAACAAGTGGACAGCTGCAGATTGCACTGTGGGCTTTCTGTCTTCTATTTCTGGCCAACACCTTTCAACGTGCAGAGAGGAAATAAAAAAAACCTGGGGTGAGTACACAGAGGCCCTTTTGGAATCATTTATCTGGTTCATGTCTTTTGAAGCTTTGCTACGAGGTGCATAGAGATTTAAGAACGTTAGGTCCTCTTGGTACCTTGTTCTGAAGTCTCCCTTGTCTGGCATTAGTACAGGACCCCCAGATTTGTTTGTGGTTAGCATTTACATGGCTTGCAATCAGGAAAGGTGTGCATCAGGGGTGTATCCTCCCACCTTGCTTACTCACGCTGTGTGCTGAACAAATCGTCTGAGAAGCCGGACTCCTCGAGGGAGAACGTGGCGTCAGGGTCGGAGGAAGGCGCATTAACAGGTGACGCACCTTGCCTGCTGAAAGTGAAGAGGACTCGAAGCGCTTGCTGATGGAGATCAGAGACTCCGGCCTTCAAACACTTGCACCACAGCATTCAGAAAACAAGAATCCTAGAACTGGACCAGTGAACGCCATCGTGGAAAGTGGAGAAAGGACTTAAATTGTCAAGGATTTCATTTTCCTTCGCTCCACAATCAGTGCCCCTGGAAGCAGCCGTCCGGAAATCAGACGACATATTGCATCGAGCAAATCTGCCACCAGAGGCCTCTGAAGAGTTAACAGTCCAAGATGCCGTTTTAAAGACAAAGGAGCACCTGACCTGAGCCGTGGCATTTTTGAATTTCCTATGTCTGCGGAAGCTGGACAGTGAATAAGGAAGACAAAAGAATCTTTGATGCCTTTGAACGATGGTGTGACTTATGCCCTGGGTGCATTCAGAAGAATGCACAAATCTGTGTTGGAAGAGCGCTCCTTAGAAGCCAGGGTGGCAAGGTGTCATTGCCCGAACGTTGGGCATGTC
>NW_022103925.1:4346713-4348158 GCF_000313985.2 Echinops telfairi
ATTCTTCTCCAGCACCACTGTTCATACCCATCAATTTATTCTTCAGTCTTCCTGATTCAGTGCCCAACTTTCACTCGCATAGGACGGTGTCAGGCTGGGCAGTGTTCCCTCCTGTGAGGCATGGGGTTACTGTCAGTCAGGACTGACTCGATGGCATCCACCAACCACCACCACCATTCCAGGTGTCTTTTGACTCAGATTAATGTAGTAAGTTTTCCCCCTGTTCTTACTCCCAGCCCATTGCTTTTACAGTGAAAATAAGTTCCTATCAGTAGACAATGCCTGTTGACTGTTGTCTCTAACTCATGGCAACCTATTGCATAGCAGAAGGAACAGTTGCTCAGGCCTGGGTTTTACTGGTGACCACCCAATGCTGCTTTGCCCATCTCCTTTACTCATCTGATTTGCCCGTCTCACGTTCCCCGGCCCTCTGCTTCGATAAGCCAATGGCGGCATCCCTCCAGGTGTGGTCTTTCCTGTTGATAGATACAAAGCGAGTTGGACATGGCTCTGTTGTGATCTAGTCTGTTTCCCTTGGATACTTTTCAGAAGCCGATTGATAGCCAAGCATTCCTTCCAAGTCGATCAACCCTGCTAGAACCTTTGCCCCTCGGGTGACCGACGGTGACGGTTAGGGATGACGTCAGCTAGACACTCCCAGGTCAAGGTAGGGGCGGAACTCAACCTATCCATTGGGCCACAGACTGATGGCACTGCCTCGGTGTCTTCAGCATTTTTGCATGAGAGAGAGAGATGGAGCAGAGTGGAATCTGCTGTGGTCCTCTTCGCCTTCTGCCAGAGCTGGATCTTGTGTCTGGTTCCCCGTCTCCTGCTGATCCCAGGAGCTGCCAGTGCACTACTGATGGCGGATCCATCCAGCCGACTTCTGATCTCGGCATCCACCGGCCCATGCTCCCTGCTCTCTGCTTCATCCTCTTGCTTCCTGTTGGTCGGCTTACAGGTGTCAGGAGAAGCCTCACTTGAACCAGCCTGGACTTACCTGTCTCTACAACTGTGTGAGCCGTTTCTTGATATCAGTCTCTGGAGAAGAATACTGAAAGTCCCATGGATTGCTAAAAGGAAAAACCTATCGACGTTGGCAGAAGTAAGACCAGAATGCACTTCAGTGCCAAGGACGGCAAGACTTCCCTCTCACATACTTTGGACACGTTGTCACAAGAGGCCAGTCCCTGGAGAAGGACATCATGTTTGGTAAAATGGAGGGGCAGTGAAAAAGAGGGGGGCCCCCTGTGAGATGGACAGACACGGTGGCAGCAGCGGTGGGCTCAGGCATGGGAACCATGGCGAGGAGGGCGCAGGACCGGGCAGTGTTTCGTTCTGTTGTGCACGGGGTCGCTGTGGGTCGGAGCTGACGCATTGGCCTCTAATGCCAGCATCAACATAGACAACACACACAGGCATCGCTGGTCTTGCGCCTCGAGGGA
>NW_022103925.1:4349592-4354586 GCF_000313985.2 Echinops telfairi
GGTCCAGGGTGGACTCGCCCCGGGGTTTCTGAGGCTTTACATCTGTCTGGGAACAGAAAGCCTCATCTTTGCCCCACACAACGGCTGGTAGATTTGAACCACCGACCTCGTGATTAGTAGCCCAATGTGTAGTTCACTACCCCATCGGGGTGTCTTCATTCTTCTTGCAGTTCCTGACTGCTTTGGCCAGAGTGCTGTGAACCAATCTTGTAACCGTTCTCTCTGCAGCGGTGTGCCTGTCCCAGTCATGGCCCCTCTCCTGCTTCGGTAGTCCGCCCGCCACTGCCAGGGACTGATCTGCCACCAGTCACAGTTCTGTGCCTGCTTCTCCGGTGTTCCTTGTCTTCTTTAAGTGGCCATGTGGCTGCTTAATGGTGGGAATCCTCAGACACCATTAGGGCCTCTTGCTGATGGGCTCCCTCCTCTGGATGATTGGTCCTTGTCTTCTTTAAGACTGAGAGGATATCTATAAAATACATTTGGATTTGTGACTCCCCTGCCCCCCCAAAAGAAAACACTTCTAAAGATCGCTTATATTTCTTCTAAGACTAAGTTATTGATTCTTCTAACAGTCCACTAAAATAAACTCCCTTCTCACCGGCGTAGTCAATGCCAGCTCATGTCAGCTCTTTACCGGGGTAGAACACCTCATCTTTGTCCCGAGGAGCGGCTGGTGGTTCTGAACTGCTGACCTTGCAGTGAGCACCACAACTCTCTGTGCCACCAGGGCTCTCTGGACAGTGCACAGTATATTCAGTATTGTTCGCCGGCACTATTGTCACCCGTAGGATGAGTCCTTGTGCTACTTTCTGAGCCAGTTTAAACACAGTAACACTTCATGCCAGCCTCTCCTTCAAAGAAAGATAAGGTTGTCTGATCCCTTGAAGATTTACAGCAGCAATTCCCAAAGTGGATGAGACCATGCCCTGAAGGGGAGCAGAAATGATCCAGGAGGCCCGACAAAAGCAGATACCTACACTTTATGCTGGACTGCGGGCTAGAGGACAAGCAGTTTTAACTGCCAGGGAGACAGAATTGCTGAATATCTATATAGCTGCGGTCTTGGAAACCCTGGCTACTTTGAATTCCCAGCTGGATCTTGACTTGCGCATGCCTATGAGGCTATTGAACATGCCGTGACTTGGGTCTGTCACGCAGGTGGGTGTTGGGGTTGTTAGGTGCCATGAAGTCAGCCCCACCTACAGCACTCATGCACAACAGAGCGGCACACTGGCCGGCCCTGCCCCACCCTCACCATCAGTCCTATGCCCGAGCGCATTGTTGCAGCCACTGGTCAAGCCCTCTTCTCGAGGACCTTCCTCTTCTTCGCTGCCCGCTTCTTTACCAAACGTGATGTCCGTCCCTTCTCTGTGGACGAGTCTCTCCTGACAACATGTCCAAAGCATGGAAGACATAGTGGAAGTATGGAAGGACAGCCGGAATGCTCCTTAGAGGCGAAGACGTGCTTTGGGCTCATTGTCAGCAGAGACCAATCCCCCTGGCTGTGCTTTTTCCAAGACAGATCTGTTTGTCCTTTGGCAAGTCGTACAGACAGATACGGAAATGCTTAGTTGGGGTGAGTGAGGGGTATGGGTGTTTCCTGCATCCACAGCCCCTGGAGAAGTTGTGTTCTAGAAGCAGAGGCTGTGTGGTGCCTGGTGGGTGGAAAAGAAGGTGGGACTTCAGAGGGTGGCGTACCAAATGCTTGCCTGAGTGAGGACAGACCCCCGGGGCTTGCTAGAGACTAGAGACCCCAGGACATGTCTGGAGAGTCAAGGGTGGGGGTGGAATTTCATCCACAGGGAAGAGAACAGAGGTATGCAGACACCAAGAACATCATGGGAAGGGATCAGGTGTGGAGGGGGGATCAGCCCCCAAACGGAACAGATCTTTCCAGGGGTCCCTTGTTGTGCCACCAAGTTGCTTCCACCTCATGGGGACCCACGCACGACAGAAGGAACCACTGCTCAGTCCTGTGTCACCCTCACCATGGTTCTTGCGTGGGAGCCCATGGCTGCAGCCACCGTGTCAGTCCACCTCCTCCAGGGCCTTCCTCTTTCCCCTACACCTTCACTTTAGCGAGCACGATGGCCTGCTCTGGGGACTGGTCTTTCCTGACAGCGCGTCTAAGAAGCATTCTGGCTGTACTTCTTCCAAGACACATCAGCTGCCCTTCAATACTCTTGCGCAGCACCGCCATTCAGATGCATCCATTCTTCTTTCTCGGTCTTCCTTATGCAATGTCCAACTGTCACATGCATACGAGGCCGTTGAAAATACCATGCCTTGCGTCAGGGCCACCTTAGGCCTCAACGTGACTCTTCATTTTTCAACACTTTCAAGAGGGCTGGTGCAGATATGCCCCATGCAACGTGTCCTTTGATCTCTTGATGCTGCATCTGTGAGCATCGATTGGGGATCCAAGCAAGTTGAAGTCCTTCACACTTCAATCTTTTCCCCTTTTATCGTGCTGTGTCCAGTTGGGAGGACCATTGATTTCTCTACATGGAATTGTGATTCACATTCAAGGCTGCAATCCTTTATCTCCGTCAGCAAGGGCTTGAAGTCCTCTTCACTTTCAGCTGTCAGGTTTGTGTCATCTGCATATCACTGTTTGTTAATAAACCTCCTCCAATCCCGATGCTCCCTTCTTCTTCCTGTAGTCCGATTATTAGCTCACCGCAGAGAGTGAATTAGTGCGGTAAAAGGGTACAGCCCTGACGCACACCTGTCCTGATTTTAAACCATGCAGCCTTCCCTTGTTCTGTTTGCACAAATTCCTCTTGATCCATGTACAGGTGCTGCATGAGCACAATGAACAGTGCCGGAATTCCCATTCTTCTCAAGGTTATCCATAATTTGCTATGGTCCATGCAGGTGAATGCCTTGGCATAGTCAATAAAACACAGGTCAACACCTTTCTGTTATTCTCTGCTTTGAGCCAAGATCCATCTGACACCAGCAATGATACCCGTTGTTCTACATCTTCTTCTGAATCCGGCCTGAACCTCAGACAGCTCCCTGTCAGTGGCCTACTACAGCCTTTGTTGAATGACCTTCGGCAACATTTTACTCACATGTGCTATCAGTGATGTTGTTCGTTAGTTTCTGCATTCTGTCGGCCCCCTTTCTTTGGAATGGGCACAGACAGGGTCTCTTCCAGGTGCCACGGCACAGACAAGTGAGTCATTTCCTGGAGCCTTGTTTTTGGCTAATGCATTCACTGCATCTAGGACCTCTTCCTAAGGTATTCCTTAGTAGGATGGAAGTTGAGGCTGGGGAGGGGCTCGTGGTCCACGTGTCTTACCCCCTGGGCCCGGGGAGCCATGGAGGGCATGGAGCAGAATAACAGCATGTCTAGGGTTACCTGAGACAGGTAAGGGTTATTGTGCCAACCTGGCCGATGAACACATGTGGGATTAATTGAAGGGTGGAGAGATAAACGCTCAGTGAGCCTCGTCTTTCTGGTTCTTGGGTCTCTTGCTTTGTGATGGTCGGACCAGAGTGTGGCTGCCTTAGCCAGTTCCCTGCTTCAGCTGGCAAGACTCACTTCTTACGAGACTTCCCTGAGGAGAAGCCACATGGACCTACCCTGATGCAGCCCTGGGTGCTGGAGCAGCCGTGTGGAGACCCCTGCCAGCGCTGAAGTGCTTACACATTCACTGACTCAGCTTTTCTCCTGCAGTTGGCGTCATTGCGTGTGTTTTGTGAGATGGAGGAGGGCTTTGTGGATTGGTGTCGGACATATGAGCTAATGTTGGACTTATGGGCTTGGAGAGCACTGGGTTGGGATGCTTTCTGAATGTACGCTTACCTGTTTTATAAAACTCTCTGTTATATACATATGAGTTTCTGTGGACTGGTTTCTCCAGTCTACCCAGATGTACACATTAGCTCTGTAAAGTCACCCCGGCACTCTACCAGCTGCATGGAGGCCAGACGGCTTCCCACTCCTCCATTTGGACACTGTTTTGGGGACCCTCGCTGCACTCTCCTCCACGCCCCACCACTCTCCCTGCCCTTCCTGCATCCTGAGCTCTGTGTTGGGGGAGATGCTGCCTGGGGGTCTCGTCTGGCAGGTTGCTCTGAGCAGGCAGGCTCCTCACGGGTCTGGTGGCTGTTGGCTCTGTGGACCTGTGTGGCTTTCAGCTGGAAGGTGGTTCCCAGGAGTGGGCTCGGCTCCATGGTGGAAGGGGGACTGAGGAAGGGCCACAGCCGCAGGTTTCCACCCATCTCTGCCAGACCGACAAGTCTGACTTTGAACTCTGCTCCACACTTTACTCCCATTCTGCCCACGACCTGTGATCCGGATCGGAGCAGCTGACAGTGGCTGCTGGGCTCTGGGCTCCGAACACTTCAGGAGGGTTTCTCTGAATCCCTGAGCAGGAGTCCTGGCTGGCACCAACAGTTGCTCCCCTGCATACTCTCCAGATGGTTAGGGACTCCCATTCCACCTGGAGAGGAGGACATCGGAGCCAAGGCCAGGCCATCTCCTTGCATGACGTAGAAAGCCCCGTCTTTCTCCCGAGGAGCTGCTGGTGGTCCCAGACTGCAGACCCTGCGGATGGCAGCCCAGCATGTCACCCCCACACCACCCGGGCTCCACTGCCTGCAGGCACAGCCTTGGGGAATCTCTGGTGTAACGCTTTGATACAAGAGGTGCCCCGAGTTGGAACCGACTCCAGGGTGGGGGGTTGTGGTGGGGGGCCAGGCTGCCGGCTGGTCCCCGACATCGTCTCTTTGGCACGCTCTCTCAGGCCCGGTCGGAACTGCTCCGGGAGAGGCTGGAGCTGCTGGAGGCTCAGGAGCAACGCGTGGCTGAGTTCGTGGTGTCGCTGCAGTTTCAGAAGGCGGCCGAGACCTCCAAGAGGCTGTCGGCCTACACCGCCCTCCTCTGCCTCCAGGACGTGCTCCTGGAGGAGCTGTGCGAGGCCGAGACCCTCACCAAGGAGGCCCGCACCCAGATCCTGCAGTCCCACACCCCGGTGAGTGCG
>NW_022103925.1:4355925-4357407 GCF_000313985.2 Echinops telfairi
GTAGATAGTCTAGCGGGGGGCATCCTGGCAGTGGGCAGGGCAGGGCACACACTCTTTAATGCATTGCTGAGCTGACAAGAGAATGGGGTCGGCCCCCAGGGACTAAGTGAACACCACAGAGCAGAAGGCCACTTGTAGAGGGGTGCAAAGGCTAGAGTCTTGAACCTATGGGGCTGAGGTTAATTTGGGGGAGTGGGAGGTGAGACTTTAGGATGTCTGTATAGGACATAAAGGATGGGGTGGTGAGGGAGGAAGCCACCTGACCCCCAAAGACACTGACAAACTTGTCTGCTTCCACGCCTGTTCCAGGTGTGTGTGGGGGGGAAGGGACAGACAGCCTCCCCTGTGACTTGTAATCAAAGACCAGTCCAGCACCTCAGGGCAGCAGTGCAGATGTTCAGCCCAACAAGGGGCAGCGTCGGGCAGGGCAGGCTGTTGTCAATGACCTCTTCAAAGTGTTCAGAAGCCAAGGTGTCCCCTTGAGGACTGATACGTCCTTGACCCAAGCCCTGGTCTTTTCCATTGCCGCGTGTATGTGTCAGAGTGTGCATGTGAGAGTATATGTGTGAGTGTGCACGTGAGAGTGTGCATGTGACAGTGTGCATGTGAGAGTGTACATGTGACAGTGTGCACGTGAGTGTGCATGTGAGAGTGTGCATGTGAGAGTGTGCATGTGAGAGTGTGCATGTGAGAGTGTGCATGTGAGTGTGCACGTGAGTGTGCATGTGAAAGTGTGCATGTGAGAGTGTGCATGTGAGTGTACATGTGACAGTGTGCACGTGAGTGTGCATGTGACCGTGTGCATGTGAGAGTGTGCATGTGAGTGTACATGTGACAGTGTGCACGTGAGTGTGCACGTGAAAGTGTGCATGTGAGTGTACATGTGAGTGTACATGTGACAGTGTGCACGTGAGTGTGCATGTGACAGTGTGCATGTGAGTGTGCATGTGAGTGTACATGTGACAGTGTACATGTGACAGTATGTGAGAGTGTGCATGTGAGTGTACAGGTGAGAGTGCATGTGAGAGTCTACATGTGAGAGTGTGCCTATGAATGTACATGTGAGTGCATGTGAGAGTACATGTGAGTGTGCATGTGAGAGTGTGCATGTGACAGTATGTGAGTGTGTATGTGAGTGTACATGTGAGAATGCATGTGAGAGTCTACATGTGAGAGTGTGCATATGAATGTACATGTGAGTGCATGTGAGAGTACATGTGAGTGTGCATGTGAGAGTGCACGTGTGAGAGTGTACACGTGAAAGTGTACAACACTTAACTAACCATGTCAGCCAATTGCTGAGCAGATCTCTTGATCAAACAACGGCAGCAACAGCAGTAAGCAAATCATGAGACACACAAGGGAGGTGGGCGAGGTAACCTCTACACAGGAGAAGCAGAGGAATCATGGGTTAAAATCCACCAAGCTTTTAGATAGCTGAATTACCAGCGAGACTAGGGTCTTGGACAAGCCCTGGTGGCA
>NW_022103925.1:4358483-4360108 GCF_000313985.2 Echinops telfairi
TCCTGGTGCTAGTACAGCCAGGTGAACAACTGCCTGTTGATGTTGTCAGGTGCCACCGTCCCTTCCAGCTCTAGCAACCTGTGCACAGCAGGACCAGACACCACCCCACCCCGGGCCGTCCTCACAGCGGTTCCTACGCCCGAGCTCACTGTTGTGTCCACGGTGGCAGTCCATCTTGCCCAGGGCCACTGCGTCATGTTCTCAGATACAGGGTTTAAGCCGTGAGTCCTTTTGGGGAGTTAGGGACACCACTCCATCCATCACCATCAGGCTGGCAGGAGGAAGGCATTTCAGGTTGAGGGGCAGCACAGGCAGAGGCCTGGAAGCCTGAGGCTTGGTTGTCACATGGACCTGGCACAGCTGGAGGGAGCAAGGCGGCTGAGCCCCAACCCTCCCCGGCTCCCAACGGCATGCTCCGGAGGCCAGGTGTTGGGCTGTGGTCCATCAGCCTTTTGTGGGCCCTTCTGGCCGCAGGAGCTGCAGGAGCTGGAGAGGAGGCTGGAGGAGCAGCTGGCCTGCCAGGAGGCCGCTTCCCAGCAGCAGGCCCTGCTGAGCAGGCAGCCGTGCGGCGCCCAGGACCCCGGGCTCCCAGACACACCCGCGGAGGCAGATTCTGAAGGACAGGTCTCCGCCATGCTGCAGCGGGCTCTCAGCAAGGCTCAGAAGACCCTGGAACACCAGCAGCAGAGGTAAACGAAGCCCGGGGTGTCCCTGGGCTGCGCCTGCCCACCGTCGGCTGGGCCTCTGCGCTCTGTGAGGCGTGACCTTCCTCTGCGCGGTCAGAGCCGCTGGGCGGTAGCTCACGTCATCTGAGCTGTCATTTCCGACGTGTGACACTTCCCTTTCAATACCACTGGGGTCTCCCGCACCTAACGTGGCTTTCCTGTTTCTTTTGGGAACGGCAAGGGGCACTGGGCAGGCAGGGGGTGGGGGGAGATGGTATCACTGCTCTCCCACAAGGGCAACCTCTAACAGAGCGGTCAGATAAAAAGTCGGAGAGAAAACCAGCTACTGAAGGGGCTTCACCCCCAAATCAGCCTGGATCACTCCATGGAGCTCAGCTCTGCCTGAGACACATGGGGGTGGGTGGGCGGAAGGTGTCTCCAGGAGATGGAAGCCACTTGGTGCCATCTGGTTCTCCGGAAAACGAAACTCGCCGCCGTGGAATTGATTCAGATTTATGACAGCCTACTAAGACGGGGTAGAACTGCCCCCTGTGGATTTGCAAGACTGAAACTCTTCCAGGTGGTAGACAGCCCCATCTTTCTCGCTTGGGTCAGCTGGTGGTTTCGAACTGCTGACCACCTGGTGGCTAGCAGCCCGATGATGCATCACCACGACGATGGCACCAGGGCTCCTGGCATGTGGTTCTAGGCAAGAACGATGAGCCCTTTTTCTGTGGGCATCAGCGAGAAAGGGCAGGGGACGCGCGGCTCACAGCACCCCGTTGTGGCCAGCGTGGACTCAGGTCGGTGTTAATTCTGCTCCAGTTTGCAAGAAGCGCATCAGCAAAGTGCCGTGCTTGAGGATCTGCTGGAGACAATGGAGACGGACACCTTCGTGACCCTGTATGGACAGGTAAGGACGCCCCTCACGGGCAGCTGGCGCCCGCCTAGCCATCAGGA
>NW_022103925.1:4361959-4363231 GCF_000313985.2 Echinops telfairi
CAGCCAGGGGACTCAGGGGACACAGGATGGCCTGGTGCACACACACAGTGGCCTGTCCCTGTGGCACCGCGTGTTTCAGGAGTGCATGGCACCCAGAGGGGCTGCCGGGGAGTCTTTTCAAGTCTCTGGGCCCATGCATGTTTGCCGGTGTTTTCATTTGGTTCTTGTGTGGTGCCATCCAGTTCGGTCCGGCTCACAGGGACTCTGCCCTGCAGAAACCCTGCCCCGGCCTGCAAGTGGACGTTTGAGCCCATTGTGGTGGCTGCTGTGTCCATCCATCAGGGTCTTCCTCTTTGTCACTGCCCCTATTATCAAAACTAGTGAGAGGACCGTTGGAGCATAAGCTGACCGGGCATCTGGGCATCATCCGTACCCATTTAAGGAAGTAGAGGATCTACGCAGGGCCTTCAAAAAGCGTGTGTAAAAGTGGAATGAAAAGACGGTAGCATTTTCCCGTGAACTTTGGGAAGCCCCCTCCTCTAAAAGGAAAAGAGGGCAGGGTCCATGGGATGTGCCCTGTGCAGATAAGAGGTGTCTGCGGCTTGTTGTATCGCTTCTTCCCAAAGCATTTCTTTACCAGGTTTTCCGATTCTGTGTCGTGTGTGTGTGTGTGTGTGTGTGTGTGTGTAATTATGTGTGTGGTTTCTCGTGTGTGTGTGTGTAATTATGTGTGTGGTTTCTCGTGTGTGTGTGTGTAATTATGTGTGTGGTTTCTCGTGTGTGTGTGTAATTATGTGTGTGGTTTCTCGTGTGTGTGTGTAATTATGTGTGTGGTTTCTCGTGTGTGTGTGTGTGTGTAATTATGTGTGTGGTTTGTTGTGTGTGTGTGTGAGATGTGGACTTATAGCTGTGTTGTAGCTCAATATGTGCGTGCAGTCTGAGTTGCTTTGTGCGGTGTGTCTGGGTGTGTATGTGGTCGGTGTGAATGTATCTGTGCACATGGTATGTGTGGGTGTGTTGCATGAGTGTGTGTGCGTGGTGTGTGAAGGTGCCTGGGCAGTGGGTGTGGCTGAGTTTTGTGAGTGTGGTGCGTGAGCAGGTGGTCGGGTGTAGGTGGGAGGCGCTGGGTGAGACTCTCCTTGAGTGTGAGTGTGTGTGTGCAGAAGGACAGGGACAAAGAGGAAGGCCCTCAGGGAGACGGACGGACACCGTGGCTGCATCCATGGGCTGTGAGGATGGCGCAGGGCCGGCGGTCTCTTGTTCTGTCCTCCGTGCACCCACCACCACCCATCACGCTGGTCTTCTGTATCTTGTTTAAGGGCCTGTGGCCCT
>NW_022103925.1:4363331-4364704 GCF_000313985.2 Echinops telfairi
GGGACACAGGATGGCCTGGTGCACACACACAGTGGCCTGTCCCTGTGGCACCGCGTGTTTCAGGAGCGCATGGTGCCCAGAGGGGCTGCCGGGGAGTCTTTTCAAGTCTCTGGGCCTATGCATGTTCGCCGGCCTTTTCATTTGGTTCTTGTGTGGTGCCATCAAGTTCGGTCCGGCTCACAGGGACTCTATGCCCTGTAGAAACCCTGCCCCGGCCTGCAAGTGGACGTTTGAGCTCGGTCCGGCTCACAGGGACTCTATGCCCTGCATAAACCCTGCCCCGGCCTGCAAGTGGACGTTTGAGCCCGTTGCGGTGGCTGCTGTATCCATCCATCAGGGTCTTCCTCTTTGTCGCTGCCCCTATTATCAAAAATAGTGAGAGGACCGTTGGAGCATAAGCTGACCGGGCATCTGGGCATCATCCGTACCCATTTAAGAAAGTAGAAGATCTACACAGGGCCTCCAAAAAGCATATGGAAAAGTGGAATGAAAAGACGGTAGCATTTTCCCGTGAACTTTGGGACGCCCCCTCCTCTAAAAGGAAAAGAGGGCAGGGTCCATGGGATGTGCCGTGTGCAGATAAGAGGTGTCTGAGGCTTGTTGTATCGCTTCTTCCCAAAGCATTTCTTTACCAGGTTTTCTGATTCTGTGTCGTGTGTGTGTAATTATGTGTGTGGTTTGTCGTGTGTGTGTGTGTGTGTGTGTGTGTGTGTGTGTGTGTGATGTGGACTTATAGCTGTGTTGTAGCTCAATATGTATGTGCGGTCTGAGTTGCTATGTGCGGTGTGTCTGGGTGTGTATGTGGTCGGTGTGAATGTATCTGTGCACATGGTATGTGTGGGTGTGTTGTATGAGTGTGCGCGCGGCGGTGTGTGAAGGTGCCTGGGCAGTGGGTGTGGCTGATTTTTGTGAGTGTGGTGCGTGAGCAGGTGGTCGGGTGTAGGTGGGAGGCGCTGGGTGAGACTCTCCTTGAGTGTGAGTGTGTGTGTGCAGAAGGACAGGGACAAAGAGGAAGGCCCTCAGGGAGACGGACGGACACCGTGGCTGCATCCATGGGCTGTGAGGACGGCGCAGGGCCGGCGGTCTCTTGTTCTGTCCTCCGTGCACCCACCACCACCCATGACGCTGGTCTTCTGTATCTTGTTTAAGGGCAGACATCAGCCCGTGGCCCTTCCGTTTGCTGGTTGTTGGGTCCCCATCCCACTTGCTGGGAAGCACCATCGCCACGCACTTGAAAAATTCAACTGTGACTTGACGATGTCAGACCCTCTCTTCTCGTTTCCAGGGAACACCAGGCCCGGTGGCGAGCCTTCGAGAGCAAGCTGCGAAGAGGTCTGGTCAGCCAAGGAGAGGAGAGGGCGCTCTGGGCTCGC
>NW_022103925.1:4364804-4365969 GCF_000313985.2 Echinops telfairi
GGACACCGTGGCTGCATCCATGGGCTGTGAGGATGGCGCAGGGCCGGCGGTCTCTTGTTCTGTCCTCCGTGCACCCACCACCACCCATCACGCTGGTCTTCTGTATCTTGTTTAAGGGCCTGTGGCCCTTTCGTTTGGCGGTTGTTGGGTCCCCATCCCACTTGCTGGGAAGCACCATCGCCACGAACTTGAAAAATTCAACTGTGGCTTGACGATGTCAGACCCTCTCTTCTGGTTTCCAGGGAACACCAGGCCCGGTGGCGAGCCTTCGAGAGCAAGCTGCGAAGAGGGCTGGTCAGCCAAGGAGAGGAGAGGGCGCTCTGGGCTCGCAGGAGGAAGGAGAGGTCAGGGGCGGGGGAGGGGTGGGCTGGGGTGCCTGGGCTGGGCTGGGGGGCAGATGGAGGGGCATCCTGGGAAGTCTTGCTCACACAGGCCGGCCTTTCCTCTCATCTTTCCAAATTCAAACCGGAACTCACTGCCGGCTCCAACTCACAGCGACCCTGTGGGGCAGGTAGAACGGCCCTTGCAGGTTGAACTGCCCTTGCGGGTTTCCAAGGCGGTAAGGAGCCCTGGTGGTGTCGTGGGGATGTGTTGGGCTGCCATCGGCATGGTTGGCAGTTCAAGACCACAGCAGCTCTGCAAGGCGGAGACTGGGCTTCCTACTCCTGCAAACACTTACAGTCTCGGAAGTCCGGGTTTGTATGTTTGAAGTCTGTATGGGAGCAGAAGGCACCCTCTCTCCCCCGGGGAGCTTGTTAGCACCATTCGTAGCCCACGACATCACCAGACCGTCAATCTTCATCCTCAGTGGGTTTAGATAAGCCGGTTGCTATCAGCGATGAGAACCTTCTTCTCTTAACACGGTTAGCATTTTAAGGACTATACTTATTTTAATGAGCGGCGTCTTTTCGGGGAGACACCATCAGAAAGAGGAGTCCTCCTGACGACGTTTCCAAAATCAGACCTAACTTCTGGCTCGGCTGAACTGCGGCTGCTTCTCTTGTGTACCTCAGAGGAGAATGATTCAGAGACAGCCTCGGCCTGTAGATGGCTTCCTGCCTTAGTAGCATCAGGCTTCCACTCCTGCCTCATTAGCACCCTCTTGTTGCTGAGGCTGGGTGAGCAAATTGGTTGTGGCTCCTAGCACCCCTGTGCACAGCAGAAC
>NW_022103925.1:4366300-4369338 GCF_000313985.2 Echinops telfairi
ACCCGCTGCTCCGTGGGAGAACGACGAGGCTTTCTGGTCCTGTAGAGAGTCTCAGAAGCCCACCGGGGCAGGTCTACCCTGTTTGGTTTTGCATCAGATCGAGGAGTGGAGGATGATTCCAGAGCACTGAGAACGGTGGCTTCGCCACGTGGACACGTATATTTGGGGGTGGGGGCAGGTTGGGGACACAGTCCAGTCCGTGGCAGGCCACACAGATTGGAACAGCTCAGTAGCCTGGTCCCAGCTCACGGTGCTCTGCGCAGAGGCCCACGTGGACATGGTGGCAGCAGGGAGCTGGTCTGAACACCACCATGAGCTGCGAGAGCAGGATGCATTCCCGAAGGAGCCGTGGGCTCCATGGAGCGGACTGACGTAGCGACCCCCGCGCAGCAGATGGGCACGCAACTGTCCCTCCATCGGGCCGTCCTCCAGGGCGATCCACAGGGTTTCCATGGATTCTGAGCAGGAGTCACCGGGCCTTCTTCTGACTCTTTGTCTGGAAGCTCTGCTGACCAGGTGAGCCCCAGGTGTTCACCACCAGGTGTTCACCAGGTGACTCTGCTGGCGTTTGAAACACTGATGGCAGAGCTCCCAGCCTCGCAGGGACAGGCAGGCCACCGCGGGACTGGGTGGTGAGAACGGAACGGAGGGGGCCACACCGCTTCAGGGAGGGACAGCACACCGGTCAGGCACTTTCAGCAGGTGACCCCAGTGATGCCCTCATCCTCAGAACGTGTGAGCGTATGGGGTTTACAGGCTCTCAGCGTCACCATAGCCACCATCAGGTGCCGTGGGGATGCAGGGCCCATGTCCTCTCGGGTCACTGACCCAGCGCGCATCATGCTCTTGCATTTCAGGGGCACCTGGCCGACTCCTAGCTGCTTTGTAGGCAGGCTGGCTTCGGATCAGTCTGCTTTTACTAGGGGAGCCCACTTCGTGGAGCTGGCCCGTTGCTGGGGTGTCAAGAATGCCCACTGGGGCTGATTTCCAGCTGTCTGGGTGCCGCCCGCTGGCAGCCCATCACTGCCCGGGGGCTCGCCTAATGTCGGGGCATATTGGTGAACGAAGGGAAACTGTCTTCTTTCAGCCTAAAAAAAAAAAAAAAGCATTTGGTTGTTGGCCCCAGGACCCCAAAGATGCTCCCCCTACAGGACTTGATGCAGGCAGAGCTCCCAGATCTTGGGGGTTCGGTTCCAGAGCACCGCAGACAAATATCACTGTGGAATGGAGGCCGGGCAATTTTGTTTTCCCAGATCATGCGCAGGTTTTCTCTGCCCAGTGCTGTAGTCTGTAATTCAGGAGGGAGGCTCTCTGCTCCCTCATAGAGTTACAGCGCAGAAGCCCAAATGGGGCCATTTGAGGGGGTCGCTGAGAGTTGGAAGGGGGAGTCTGTTGGGAGTGGGATCACGCTGTGGAAAAAGCTGGAATATGTGAGCGTGTCCCGAGAGGGGGCACAGCCTGTTGGGAACAGCACAGGGTGGTCGCCGACCTCCCAGGTGTCAGCAGCACGCGCTCCGTGGCGAGGCGTGCCTGCCTGCTCCGGAGGGTCCCCGGCCTACGCACTGAGCCTCCCCTCTGTTCTCTCCTTAGCGTGCTGAGGAAGGCGTCTGCCCCACTCCCCGAGAGGCTGGTCTTCCCGGGGAAAGGAAGTTGGCCCCACCTGTCCCTGGAGCCCCTCGGCGAGCTGGCCCCCGTGTCCATCGTGGGGACAGATGCCGAGGACCTCCTGAACACGGGGGAGAAGCTCTTTATATTCCGGAATCCGACGGAGCCGGAGCTCGCCCTGCACGTGCCTCCCAGGAGAAAGAAGAAGAACTTCCTGAACGCCAAGAAGGGCACGTGGGCCGCAGGCGTGGACTAGCTCGCGCGCGGGCTCCGTGGACATATGAAGACAGTTGATCCCTCCAGCGCGTGCGTGTGCGGATGCGTGAGTGCGCGCTTGCGCGTGCGGTGCATGGATAACTTGCTAGGACGCACTGCAGTTGCAGAAGACACAGGCACGGGCATGCCCCGCCCCTGCTGGCTTCGCGAGGACCCAGTGTACGCTGGGCTCAGGGAGTCCAGATGGTCCCTTTGTCATCATCTGGGCGGAGCACCTCCCCCTCCCGCCCAGCGTGCACCTCTGCCCTCCTTGAGTCTGGCCCAGTCAGAGGTGGGGGTGGGGGAGTGCTGAAGGCAAGGTTTCTGTTCTCATCTGATGTTTGTTAGCCCTCCTAGGTAACAATCAAGGAGCTCTTTCCAAGGGGGGTCTTTTTAACAAATTGTTTCGATGGCATATGTACACTTCGCATAGCGTGAAATCCGTGCGCTCCGTCCTGGTGAGATGTGTGTCATTTCTGTGTCTCCGTGTTCAATGTCTCTACTCTCTTTTCGATGGAGGTTGTGGTACGCGTTGCCCGTTCATGGTTGTTGGCTTCCTCTTTGCTTTGCTTCCTGTTGGGGTCTTGTAGACGTCTCTGTGCATGAAATCCACACTAGGTAGATCAGTAGAGGCAGTAATGGGATTGATAATTGGAATAATAATAACTGGATCAATAGCGATAGGGGCATGGCAGGGGAGGATGAGGGGAACGGGAGCTAACGACATGAGGACGAGAAGAGAATGTTCTGGAATTGGTTCAGGGAGTCCTCCTTGCTTCCTGCAAGAGCCGCTCACGTTTACTTCTGTTTTGACCGAGGGAGGGGCCGTGGTGACACTGGGCTAGGCACGGGCTTCTCACCATTTGGCTGGGGGTTCAAAACCACCAGCTGCTCCTGGGAAGAAAGATGAGGCTGTCTGTCTGCACCCATTGAGATCTGCAGTCTCAGGAACCTCGAGAGAGTTGCTCTAAGTCGGATTCGACTCTGACCTTGTGTGAGCTTTGCTGGGGTCGGCCAGAGGAGGCGCTTCTCGGGGGTCTTTGAATCCAAGGATGTGGTAATTTTACAATCGTTTGTCAATTTGAGAGGATTCAGAGTGAAGAGGTGGAGTCTAGACTGTCAACCAGGTTATACCCAATGAGGCCTCTGTGGGGGCATGGCCTTCTCCTGAGGATTCT
>NW_022103925.1:4370271-4371675 GCF_000313985.2 Echinops telfairi
GCAGGGGAGCTGCGAGGTGGACAAGGACCTGCGCGGAGGGCTGTGTGCTGGACCTGTGCTGTAGGCCGTGTAGAAGATCCCTGGTGGCATTTGGTTGCACATTGGGCTGCAGTGTGCCAGGCACACAGTTCAAATCCACCAGCTGCTCCGCTGGAGAAAAACAGGCTTTCTACTCCCTAAACAGGTACAGTCTCTGAAACTTTCAGAGTTTCACACTGTGCTATAGGGCCACTGTGGGTCGGCATCCAGTTCGGTTTGGGTTTGGTAGGCTGTGTACATAGGACCATGATCAGCTGTGGGGGGGCCAGATTGTGTGAGCAACTAGGGAGACGATCCAATGGGCCCAGTTTTCCCATCAGAAGGTCCACTGAGTAGAGAGAAGGTGTGGCTTTCACACGCAGGGTAGACAAACAAAAAAACCCCACTGCCATCGAGCCCCTTCCAGCTCATAGCAAACCCTACAGAGCAGAAGAACAGAGAACGGCCCTTCAGGGTTTCCGGGGTTGTTAATGCTTCTACTTCTCTCCCACATAGTTAGCAGCCCGACAACCCACCGTCCTGCCAGGGCCCCGCACACACAGGCCAGCAGAGTGGCAGCTTATGGACCATGGAGTCAGCAGACGTTGCGTTCAAATCCCGCTCTGCTGTCTAAGCTGTGTGTCCTGAGGCAGGTGGCCTGACCTTTCTGAGCCTCTTCCCCAAAGAAACCATTTGGCACAGTGGGGCCTTCACACCTCTGTCCTTCTCTGCACCTCAAAGGTCACCCACCTGCCTTCCCATTCACTTCCTGCATCCACAAGAGCGAAGCATGGTTGGCAGGATGCATGTGACCTTTGCAAAAAAATTGCTCCAATGACAGGCTGAACGCTGATTGAAGAAGCTATTAACAATGGAAGGTGCCCAAGCTACTCAATATGCACAGTTTGAGTCTCAGAGCAACTCCCTGTGTTAGGGGGGCAGGCGGGCGACACGGTTCTCTGCATCCTGAACTCGCTGTGTGATGAACACCAAGATGCTCTATCTTCTGGGATTGAGTAAAGCCATGTCTGAATCCCCGCTCCACCGCTTTACGCCCAATCATCTTGCCGCCTGGAACGTCCATCTCCTCATCTGTAAAACAGGGACTCTACCACCTCCCTGAAGGAGCCCTGATGGTTCACTAGTTAAGCTCTTGGCCTGACTCCAAGGCCGGTGGTTCCAACCCACTGCTGGCTCTGCAGAAGGGCAGACATGGTGGTCTACTCCTGTAAAGACTCAAACCAGTCTCCCTGCCAACTCCTAGGGCCCCTGTAGGCAAGGGTAGAACTTGTCCGGTGGGTATCCAAGGCTGTTTATAGGAGTAGAAAGCCACCTCTTTCTCCCTCAGAGAAGCTGGCGGATTCGAACTGCTGACCTTGTGGTTAG
>NW_022103925.1:4372002-4373255 GCF_000313985.2 Echinops telfairi
TTACTGACGTTCACGTTCTGCAGGAACACAAGAACCTGTTCTGGGATTCCCATCCTTCTCGAGGCTATCCGGCGTTTGTTATGGCCCCCACAGTTGAACGCCTCAGTCGAATCCGGAAAACACAAGGAAGTATCTTCCTGGTGTCCTCTGCCATCAGTCAGAGGGATCTTACGGAGCTCCCGAATTCAGCCTGAGCCTCCTGCCGCTCTGTCAGGGCCCTGCTGCCACTGCTGTCCGCGGAGGATCTGCAGCACGAGCTTACCGACACGTGATATGCATGGGACTGGTCAGTCATTTGAGGCTCTGTCCGTCCCTTTCTTTGGAATGGGCACAGATAGGGATCTCTTCCCATCTGCTGGCCAGGTAGCTGCCTTCTAAATTTCCTGGCATAGAAAGAGCTTCCCGAGCATCAGGAGCTTGTGGAAACGTCTCTTTGACCGGTGCTTTCAGTGCACCTTGAACGTCTTCTTTCAGTCCCATTGTTCTTGCTCATATGCTCCCTCCTGACAAGGTTGAATGTCACTCATCAAGCTGCAACCCGATTGATAGGTTGGACGCCACTCCTGTCTTCACACAGGTGCCTCAGGTTGACATAAAATTGAGCCATCACAGGTGAGGAGCAGGCATGTTAGCAGCGTGGCCACCTTCTCTCCTGGACCAGCTTCTCTGTGAGACCTCTGGCTCTGGCACCCGCCTTCTGTACCCACTTGGCTCCTAGGCGGGCAGGTCACAATGGCATCCTCTGAGGTCACTGTGATGTCACTATTCCAGGGCTCCCCTTCCCGCCTCATGCCAGTGCCGCCTCCTTCCAGCCCTGTGTATGACCCAAGGGACCCTGGAAAGCCGGTGACATGGATGGGTCCAGGGCTCGGTGACACATTGGGGGCAGGTCTCAGACCTGTCAGCATCCTCATTTTGCTCCCCCGGAGGGCCTGATGTCTTGGACTGCAGGCCCAGCGCCCAGCCCACCGCACCCCAGCCTCTGCTCTCGATACAGGGGGGCAGGCTGGCTCCACTGTGTTGACTGCTGAATGACCTGCCTCCTTCCCCCTCCCATCTTGGAAATCCCCACTTGTGATTGATTTTAGTATTTCCTCATGTTCCCGGGATCAGAACATTGTAATTAATGATCTTGCTCTTTTTGATGTCACCAGGATATTACCATTCTTCTTTGCTCAACCAGGATGTAATCATCAATCCCGGACCCTGCAATGCTCTAAACTTCTTCTCAAGAATGAGAACATTGATTTTTT
>NW_022103925.1:4376995-4381555 GCF_000313985.2 Echinops telfairi
GTTGCAAATCCAATCCCTATGCTAATGAGGCAGGATTGGTGTGGGGTGTAGCTAGAGAGCCTCCACCCTTACGGAAGTCCCCGCGTTCATAAGAAATAAAACGAGAGAGGGATGACCAGCGAGCGAGGACCCTGACTTCCACGAAGAAAGAAGACCTTGGAATAGTGCACTCTTCTGACCAAGGTTCCCGCCGGAGAGCCTCCCACACCCAAGGGAAGACGATGCCAAGATACAGGGAGAGCGCCAAGGAGCACCACGCCCACACATGTTGACCGGAGATAAGGACCTTCCCTAGAGGCAAAGTCTTGAGAGAAGATAGATTCCTGCTTGTTACAGCCATTCACGGGCGGTGCTTCTGTCGTAGCACCCCTAAATAATCAAGACACCCTCGTAGAGTAATTCTGATACATCTCTCATGATGAGCAAGGGTGCGCATCTTTTTCACGCAGTGAAGTCTTCCGCTTTTCCTGGGGATTGTATTTTCATTTCGTAGGCCATTTTTTCCCCCTCCTCTACAGTTTTCCTTCCCCCAGTGGTTGTGGAGAATTCTGGATACTGAGAATACTACCTCTTTGCTATTATTGTGATTTAAGTTCCAAATAGTTTCCAATTTAAAATTATTCATCACTTAAATGGTTATGCTTTTTTGTCATGGAAATGTTTTTCAATAGTTATGCAAAAATATGTTCCCCTGTTACTTCTAAATTATTCAGTAATTTCTTTAAAAACCGACATTACAGAGAGCCTCATTAGGTGCAAGTTATGTAAAGCAGATAAACTTAAGTGTCCCTTGGGTAAGGGATATTAAAGTTCTGATCTAGTAGCTAAACTGTCAACGCCTAGATTTTTCTTGTAATATCTTAGAAATATACTTACATTGAATGCATGTATCTCCCTTTTAAAATAATCTATGCATTTAAATTGTGGCGCTGGCCCAGAAAATACTGAAAGTACCACGGAGGGCCAGGAGGACAAACAATCAGTCTTGGAAGAAGAAGTATGACCAGAGTGCCCCTTGGAAGCATGGATAATGAGACTTTGCCTTACATACGTTGGGCGTATTGTCAGGAGAGACCAGGATAGATGTCCTGGAAAAGTACATGGCGCTTGGTGAAGGGAGGGGCCGTGAAAACGAGGGAGGCTTCGAGGAGCAGGATGGACACAGTGGCTGCAGCCATGGGCTCGAACTCAGGAACGATTGTGAGGATGGTGCGGGAGAGCAGAGAGTCTCCTTCTGTGAGCACAGGGCCGCTAAGGATCAGAACCAACTCCATGGCCCCTCACAACAACAACTATTTGAACTCGATCCCTAAGATAAGATAAGAATTAAATGGTGTTTCTTTTCTGTGATGGTTGGGTGTTCTGTCCACTGGACTGGCCTGGGATCTCCATGGTTTGACGGTTGAGGCCTAGTGATCTCCCGTGATGTGACGTAACATAATGTAATCAACTTCTTGATGCGGTCTGCTGAGAGGTGGCGAAGTGGCAAGATTAGGGTTCCGTGCGATCCCTTCACTCTGGCCACAGCCCTGACAAAACTGAAAGGAGGTTTCCTGAGAGGCGTGACCTCCTTCCTATGCAAGCGGTCACTGTGGAAAGCTTGCTTGTTTTCAGCTGCCTGTGGATCCTGCCTCTGGACTGCACACTTGCGTCGATAGCTTGCTCTATTGCCTGCCAATTCTGGGAGTCATCAGCAGCCTACCATCTGACCTTGCTGTCTGACCTGCTGACCTTGAGTTCATCTGCCTCAGCAGATGTTGGTTGTCGGTTCACCAGACTCGGAAGCTGCAGGAGTCAGGAGAAGCTTCCAGCTCAACATCTGAACCACGCACTGGAAAGTGGCCT
This sequence comes from Echinops telfairi, assembly GCF_000313985.2. Classification (NCBI taxonomy): domain Eukaryota; kingdom Metazoa; phylum Chordata; class Mammalia; order Afrosoricida; family Tenrecidae; genus Echinops; species Echinops telfairi. Next base: position 4,378,841 of record NW_022103925.1, read on the forward strand.
GGACTGACCTGCTCCGACAACTGGGGAGCCGTTGTCTCAATGTAAACCCTTCTCTCTACGTTCAGATATACGTGTTGCTGATAGTGCCCGTGGGAGAGCTCAGCCTACCACATGCTGGCTGCTGTCAAAGGTCCATGGGAGGAACTTCTGGGCACAGGAACCCGAGCAGATAGATACTGTTTGTAACATGGAGGGGCAGCAGAGAGAGAGGGGTGGGGTGGGGGGAAGAGACTCAATGAGATGGATTATCCCAGTGGCTGCTGCAATGCGGTCAAACATCACAGTGATGGTGAGTGCATTCCATTGCACATTGGGTCACTGTGAGTTGGAGCAGCCTCATCAACGCCTGACAACAACACTGAGAGTTCTAAACAAACTGGGAGGCTGGTTGGGAAAAAGGGTGCCACCATTTATTAAGTTCCGACCATGGGCAGTCATTATGAAGAAGGTGACAGTGTGTGTGTGTGTGTGTTTGTGTGTGTGTGTGTGTTCTTGCACTGCCACAGAGCCGATGATGCTGACTCGTAGCAACCTCCTTGGACAGGATAGAACTGCTCCTGTGGGTTTCTAAGACTAGATTTGTATGGGTGTAGAAAGCCCCATCTTCCTCCCCGGGAGCCGCTGACTGGCAGCTAACACCTCAACTCATAGCCCTCGTCACCACCAGGTCCCTGTGAGCTGGGATAGACTGGGCAGCAGTGAGTTCAGCTTCGAGTTTTCTGGTGCTGGCGAAGAGTATTGAAAGGACATGGGCTGCCAAGAGAGCCGACAGATCTGTCTTGGAAGAAGTACAGCCAGAATACGCCTCCTCGGTGGTGGCAGGTGCCGTCGGGTCCGTCCCGACCCACAGTGACCCTTTGCACCACAGAACAGAACACTGCCCGGTCCTGCGCCGTCCTCACCCTTGCTCCTGTGTCTGAGCCAATCGTGGGCACCGTGTCCATCCATCTCATGGAGAGTCTTCCTCTCTCTCTGACCCTCTCCTTTGCAAAGCATGATGTCCTTCTCCAGGGACTGGTCTCTCCTGACAACACGTCCGAAGTATGTCAGACTAAGTCTTGCCATCCTTGCTTCTAACGAGCATTCTGGCCGGATTTCTTCCAAGACAGGTTGGTTTGTCCTTTCAGCAGTCCTTGGGCCTTTCAGTGTTCGTCTCCAGCCCCGCCGCTCAACAGCCTCGGTTCTTTGGACTTCCTCAATCAATGTCCAATCTCCATACGCAGACGAGGCAACGGAAACTATCACAGGACTCTAGTTTGAGAAAGCAGCTCCACACCAGTCACAGTTCCAGGGCGCTCAGACCCAAGGGCCCCTCCTCGGGCACTGTCTCTGGCAACACTCTGCTTCCATCCATTAGGACTTCGATATCTGGCAGCGTTTACATTCTGTGCCTAAGGTTGTCAGTGTCTGCTCCCTCTGAAGGGAGCGTGGATTCCTTCTTCACAGTCTGTTCTTGGTCTTGAAAGCTCAGGTGAAACTGCTCCATGTTGGCTGCCCTGCTGGGCATTTGAAATACCAGTGAATATAGCTTCCGGCATCACACAAGCCACCACGGTACGACAAACTGACAGACACGTGGTAGGGAATGCTCCTTAGAGGCAAGGATGGCAAGACTTCATCTCACGTACTCTGGACAGGTTATCAGCAGCGATTGGTCCCTGAGAAGGACATCGTGCTCTGTAAAGTAGAGGGGCAGCGGAAGAAAGGAAGACCCTCAAGGGGATGGATGGACACGTGGCTGCGACGATGGGCTCAACACAACCATTGAGGACCTGGCAGCATTTTGTTCTGTTGCACGTTGGGTCGCTATGAGTTGAACACAGGATGATAACAGAGGTGGAATAACCTTGGCCTTTACGTAAGACTCGTCAGCAAGGAGACACGCTGAACGCTGGCCGCTTCTTCCCAAATGACAGATGCAAAGAAGTGCGAGGTATTTACAGAGAATATAAGTTGTCCTTGTCTTCCCTGGAGAACAGGGATGCTTGCAAGAAGACTAACAGCTCTCTGATGGGGAGAGAAAGCCAAACCCACGTGACAGGGTCACCTGCTGATTCCTTTTTCTCTCAGCTGGGCGCCCACTGGTTTCTAGCGGCCAGGTGTTGGGCTCAGTAGCCACGTGACGGGGAAAACCAGGACATCAAACTCTCCCACTGCGGGGAAGTGGGTGGGTGCAGACATCGGAGGCACCCTGGTCTCTGTCCCTCAAGAATGGGGTCTTTTTAGAGGCACCTTCTTTGAAGGTGCTGAGCACACAGCCCAAACATGTTAATTTGGAGAATTGGCAGGGGGTTCTTCCCTGCCGCCAGCCCCATGCGCCTCCCACGAAGATCACAGGAGCTGTGTGAGCACCAAATGACCAGGACCTGCAGAAAATCAACACCTCTCCCCGCCCGCCCTCGAGCTGAGAGTAACCCGGTAGTCCTCAGTCGCATGTCAGGTTCAGTTGGCAATGCTTTCAGACTCCAAACCCCAAACCAACTCACTGCCATCGAGGGGATGCTGACTCCCAGCGACCCCCCTGGGTTTCTGAGACTGTAACTTTACGGGAGTAGAAACCCCGGTGTTGTTTCCTTGGAGCTGCTGGTTGTTTTGAACTGCTGACCATGCGGATCCTGGTCACAGGTAGCCACTCTACCACCAGGGCTCCTGCATTTAGATTCGAGCAGTGTTTCTCAACCTTCCTACTGCTGTGGCCCTTTCATACAGTTCCTC
>NW_022103925.1:4382214-4387747 GCF_000313985.2 Echinops telfairi
GGGGGGGGGCGGATTGAGGTTGTCTGCTTCCAGAAGTGTTTACGGTCTGAAATGCTCCACAGGGTTTCCCTCATGGTGGAGTGGCTACGCATTGGGCTGCAATCCTCCTTGTGGTGGGCGGTTCAAAACCACCAGCAGCTTCACGGGAGAAAGACTGGGCTTTCTACTCCCGTCAACAGTTAGAGTCTCGGAAACCCACAGTGGGTCACTTTGACTCGGCAGCCAGTTGATGGCAGTGAGGTGTTATGTTTTTGTTTTGGTTGTTAAAATATTTGTATCATCTGCATGGAGTTTCTCACAGTCTTCTAAGCCTTCTATTCTCATCTGCGGTGTGGGGTGCTTTCTAGAGTGGGGGGCATCAGGGTGGACATAGCCTGCCACATCCCAGCCACCGTGAGACGGTGTGTTCATCTCCTCCCGCTCCAGGGCTCTAGCTGGGGTCCATGTGTCTTGTCCACAGGAATGTCTCTCAGGGAGTGAGCGTGTGTCCCGCTTCCAACAAGCTATTTGTCTCCATAGCGCCTCCACATGAGGTCATCAAGCTGTGGCCTGGTTGACAGGCTAAACTCCACCCCTTCACTCTGAAGTCTCAAATTGACACCAGATGATGTAACTACATTAAGAGACCTGGTGGTGCAGTGGTCAACACCTGGCTGCTAACCAAAAGCTTGGCAGGTCAAACCCACCAGGCACCTCAAGGGATAAAGATGGGGTGGTCTGTTTCCAAAGGATTACAGCCTTGGAAACCCAAAGGGATGTTCTATTCTGTTCTACAGGGTCACCATGGACAGGGGTCGAGTGGGGGACAATGGGCCAAGTTTGGGTTACAGCGGCTGCGGCTGCTGCTGCTGCTATTTACAATGGTGCCCGTGGTGTTGCCAGGGATGCTGGGATTCTGCTGCTGCTGTGACCCATGCTGGTGGTTGTTGAAGTTGATGCCACCCTTCTGCCTGATGGCAATGTTGATGTTGTCTCAAGTGCCGATCAGAACTCACTGATTCTGTACCAGCCAGATTTCACGCCCACCCACCATACTTACACTTCAGCCTGCCTAGTGGTTTCATGTGGGTTTACTAACTGCAGGGTCAGCAGTTCAAAACCACCAGCCGCTCTGTCAGAGAAAGATGGGGCTCCTACTCTTGGAAGGAGTGACCATCTTAGACACCCGCTGGGGCAGTTCTGCCCTACCCTACGGGGGTCCCTATGCGTTGGCATAGACTCGATGGCAGTGACAGTTTTGCTTTGGGCATAGTTACCTAAAATGGAGTGGGTTGTGCATTGGTCTGTTAACCAGAAGATCAGCGGTTCTAACCCACCAGCTGTTCTACGGGAGAAAGACAGGACTTTCTACTCCAAAAGAAAAGTTAGAGGCTCAGAAACCCACAGGGGCAGTTCTACTCTGTCCTGCAGAGTCAGCGTGAGTCGTCATTGACTCAGTGGCATGAGCGAGCGACTGAGCTCCCTGATTTGCTGAGGAGAAACGTACTGCCAAGCCCAGCATCTCCAGAGAGGCAGGTGAATTCCCGTGTCTCTTGCCCAGGATGGAAAGTGAGGGGAGCAGGGGGCTTGGCCACCTGGAGCTGCTGTCATACAAACACAAAGAACAGAGAGTCACAAGCAGGGCTGACTGTCCACCCCACGGCCTCGGCTACGCTGGGTCCTTCCTGGCCAGGGGCCCCACGCTCGCTCCATGGCTCCCTGCCTTGTAGCGCATCCTCATGTGCTGTGACATCTACCTTCCCTCTGTGTGTCTCTGTGTCCATCCTGGTCTTTTCATAACCCTGGCGTGATTAATTTACGTTCAGGAGCTGCCCTACGTTCTAATGGCTTCATGAACTTAATGAGAGAAAGTCCCCTTTTCCAAACAAGGTTGCATTCACATTGATCAAAACAAAAGCCCAGTGCCATCAAGTGCATTCGGACTCTTGTCGTCGTTGTTGTTGCTGCTAGGTACTGTCAAGTCAGTTCTGACTCATACGGACCCCAGTGCACAGCAAGATGAACCACCACCGTGCCCTGCACCACCCTCACCGTGGCTCCTGTGCCTGAGCCCATGGCTGCAGCCACTGTGTCCGTCCATCTCCTTGAGGACCTTCCTCCTATTCGCTGCCCCCTCCGCTTGACCAAGCACGATGTCCTCCTCTAGGGATTGGTCTCTCCTGACAACATGTCCAAAGTATGTAAGATGAATCTTGCCATCTTTGCTTTGAAGGAACTTTCTGGCTGTCCTTCCTCCGAGAGAGATTTAGATGCACATTTTTAAGGATGATCCAGCTAGCGACCCTATGGAGAACAGGTTGGGGCTTACAGACTGAGTGGTTCATGCCTCCGTGTTCTTGTGTAAAGGATACAGCAGGGAGGCATTGCTCTGAGCTGTGAGAGGATGGGGTTGGTTGCCATCTGTGGTAGTTATATAATTGTCAATTTGAGGATTCAGAGTGGAGGGGTGGAGTCTAGTCTGTCAGTCAGATCATAGCCAATGAGGCCTCTGTGTGGGCATGGCCTTCTCCTGAGGGTTCTGGGAACTCTGACATTCCTCCTTGGAGGCGGGAGACACTCTCTCTGCTCACTCCCTGCAAGACATAGCAACTGAAAAGACATATGGAACTATGCTAGTGCCCTGAGCTGGAGGAGCCGCATGGAGACCCCTGCCTGCACTGAGATGCTTATAACGCCACTGGATCCACAAGACTTTGCACCCACTGGCCTGTGATCTTCCTGCATTCAGTGTCATTTCATGTGTTTTGTGAGTCTGAAGAGGAATTTATAGACCGGCATTGGATATACGGGCTAATATCAGACGTAGGGACTTGATCTGGACTGGGATGTTTTCTTAATGTACAATGACTCTTTATATAAAGCTCCTTCTTATACACACAGGAGTCTCGCTGAATTTGTTTCTCTAGTCTACCCGGACTAACGCACTTAACAGCAGCAACACTGAGAATAGCAACATCCACAACAGTAGTGACGCTAATAACAACACGAATAACGTGGATCGCAATAACAGCAGCAGTAGGTCGCATTCTGTGGGATAGGCGCCGAAAAAGCGAGGTCGGTGGTTCAAACACTGCAGCCGCTCTGTGGGAGAAAGATGAGTCTGTCTGCTCTCTAAAGACTGATGTCTTCAGAAACTAGTGTCGTGGTTAGGGAGCGTGCCAACTAGACACTCCTGGCTGGGGGTGGAGTCAAACCTGTCAATCAAGTCACAGCCTGATGACCCCTAAGCCTTTTGTATAAGAGCAAGACAATGAACAGAGCTGCTCCCTGCCACTTCACTTCCTCCTCCTCCCTGGGACGTCCCTGGGACTCTGTCTGCCTCCAGGTGTGGCCCCGTGTGGCCTGCCTGAACCGGAGACCTATCATTGCCCTGCCATGCTTCCACCGATCTCGGAGCCACAAGACTCTGCACCTGTGATCTTTCTGCTTCTGGCCTCACCTTTCTGTGTCACCGGTCTGCAGCTCTGTGAGTCTGAAGAAGGCCAGGCTAGCATCCCACCCATAGACGAGCTGGACTGGGCTGGGGCACCTTCTCGATATAAAGTGGGCGAGTGCCACTGGTCTGTGACTTTAGACAAGCCGGCCTAACCCGCCGATGGAGGCTCGCTGAGCAACAGAAGGGATGCAGGGGCAGTGGGCTTGGTTCGGGTTCACCGAGCCGGTGCTTCACATCACGTGCTCCTCTTAAGTGTGTAGAGTGTGTGATGTCACTGGACCTTCACCGTTTCCTTGTGCAGGAAGATGGGATGATGGGGGAGGCCATCCCACCCACAGGGTGCTTATATTTGAACACGAATAATTCGCTTTCTGGGTTGGACAGGCCTGGGTTCAAATCCAGCCTCTGTTACTCTTTCACCAGGCAGCACGGGGCACGCTCTTCCACCTCCCCACGTTTCTATTTCTCATCTCGGGACCAGAAACAAACAACTGGAGCTCTAGGTTGGCTGCGAGAACTGTGGGGCGGCACCCAGAGGTACCTGGCAGGTCCTGGTTGGGTCACCAGCAAGGGAAGGCGCCCTGTGGAACCAGAGTGTCAGAGGAAGCCCTGGGAGGATGGGGTCACCGGTCCTGCCCCCTCTTCCTCCTCTGGTTCCTTATCTTCTATCTCTTTGTTTGCTCTCTGCGGGGGAGCCGTCAGCAAAGCTCAGCTGGGCGGAGCAGGCAGCCTCTCTTCCCCTGAGCTTGGCATCTCAGCCTTTGCTGCTGCTCAGTCCCCTTTCTCAGGAAGAACGGGGACAAAAACTCCACAGACACAGTAACATCAGAAACCATCCGACTTTTTAAAGGCCTTTGGGGAAAGAAGAGAGGAAGCCCACTGCTGCCCAATGGGGGCTGGGGGTGGGGAGCTTATTTGTGTGTTGGGCTCTGTGTGCTCCCTCCCAAGAGAGCAAGCCTAAAGGCAAGGGTGGCTAGGGCCTCCCCCAGGGTTGGCAGCCCTCCTGGCTGAACCGTCCCTTCTGTGTGACCCTTCTGTGAGGGGATGTCCAATTGTCTATAGATGGGATTTGGGTCTCCATTCCGACCCCCCTCCTTCACATCGATATAGTTGTGGTTGATCTTCTGATCCTGATCCCGTCGACACCTCGCGATCACACAGGCTGGTGTGCTTCTCCATGTAGGCTTGGTTGCTTCCCTGCTGGAGGACCGCTTGTTTAACTTCAATCTTTTCAGGCCCCAGACACTGTATCATCTAATAGCCGGGCACGATCAGCTGTCTTCACCACGTTTGCTTATGCACCTGCTTTGTCTTCAGCGATCGTGGCTCTGACTCACTTTCATCAGACTCCACATCAGAAGGCAGTGCTTTTGAGGAGCAGAGTGTGAACACCAGTCCATGGGACACATGTCTGTGTAGACAATGGCTGACGTGACCCTCCCTCTTCACAGTCAACTGAATTCCCATAAGAATGCACCCATCCCCGGCTCCTCCAGGGCCTGGCAGATGGTCCGGATCAAATCAGGAGACCTCTGTGATGGTGGGTCTTCTTCTCCGTGTCTTTCAAGATGCCCAGGACTGGTTTTCCAGCGTGCTCTGGTTTCCCACTGTGATCCTGGTGACTACTTAGTCCTCATTGGTCAGATGGCCCCGGGGCAGAGCATGAGCCAGTCCCGATGCTGCATGCTCCTTCACCTGGCCCAGCTTGCTGGTTTAGATGCTCACCTAATACACTATGCATATTTATATTTGATGTATGCAAAGGCTTTCCACAAATTAATGGAGTGTAAAGAATGTATGTGTGTGCATGTGTGTATGTCAGACTCGTGGCCCTTGAGTTCATACTGAGTGTATATCTGAGACATGTGACGTTAATATTGTTTTAGGAACCTAGTACGGCTTTAAGAAAATGCCCCCTGTGGGTGCATTTATTCAAGAAGACAGTCTTTCCAACAACTCCCAGTCTGTTGATTTCCTCCGCAGTCTCCCCTGCTTTCAGATACTTGCTGGAGATCCTCCATGCCCCTGGTCTGTGGCTGAACCCCCACAATCACGTATCTGCCCCTAGCTGTTTGCCCCTGTGTCATTCTGCCCTTC
>NW_022103925.1:4388187-4395705 GCF_000313985.2 Echinops telfairi
TGACCCCGTAGGACAGGGTAGAACTGCCCCTGTGGGCTTCTGGGGCTGTCACTCTGCGGGAGTAGAAAGCCCCATCTATCTCCCAAGGAGTGGCCGGTGGTTTCAAACCGATGGCTTTGGGGTTGGCAGCCCAACTCGCAATCACTATGCCACCAGGGCTCCTGAGAGCTCCCAGGAACCGGGTCTGAATGTCTACATGTCTTTCCTAGGCACACAACAACTTTATAGCAGACGCATACACTGGGTCTGCTCCTTCTTCTCCTTGTAAGTAAGGGAATCAACCTCCTGCCCTGCTGTCCCTTCTCTGTCCTGGCATCCACTGGGTCTTGATTTCAGGCTGCTTGAACTGGAAATGAATGCTGTGTAAGCCCCACGGCCTCTCCGCTTCCCGGGCTCCTTCCAAGACCCTGTACAGAATTTGGAATATGTGCTATTTTTCTTATTTTCTTCATGTTGACCCCCAAGGTGGAGAAGCTCCGGGCTCCTCAACACTTAGATCTGGCCTAGTCACTGCAGGAGGTCACTAAAAATAAAAAACACGCCCCCTCAGCCAACCAAATCACTGCCATTGAGTTGCTATGGACCCATCGCGACCTATAAGCCAGCGTAGAGGGGCCCTTGGGACCGCTGAGCCTGAACAACTTCACGGAAGTAGGAAGCCTTGTCATTCTCTCATGGAGTGGCTGAGGGGCTCAATCTGCTGACCTTGGGGGTTGGCCGCCCAACGTGTAGCCAGCTACGCTGCCAGCGGTATATTTATAACTCTGCTAACGAGGCATGTTGTTTTTAACGTCCCGCTGAGCTGTCTTCGACTCACGGGGACCCCGGCTTCTGACTCACAGTCCGGTGTGTCAACACAACTAAGTGCTGACTGGCTCGGCGCCACCCTCACGATGTCATGTTCGAGTCCTTGTGCCACCTCTCTGTTCACCCATTCCACTGGGGGTCTTCCTCTCTGTCGCTGTTTTAAAGACCTTCTACTTTACCAAGCCTGACGCAGGGACGGGTCCCTGCCGATAACATGTCGAAAGTAAATGACAGAGTCTCACCATCCTCCCTTCTAAGTAGTGAAGGATCGAATAAACTCTATCTCTTACTCTAGCTTTTCACAATCACGAATCTAGGCGTCCTCTGTGAAAACCGAGTTAATTAGCGCCTTTACCATTCTCTCCACCTCTCCACCCCCTCATCTCCTGCCACCGACTGGTTGTCCCCCAAGCTCGTCTCTTTCTCAAACAGAATGAAAGCAAGTTTGGTCTGTGGGTTTATCCGAAAAACCAAGAACAGTTTTCTGCGGGATTATTTGTAAGTGAAGGTAACTTTCCCTCGCCCCCACCCCCACCCCCCTTGCCCTCTGGACTGGAGCCAAGCAGTTTGCCCCAGGAGAGGAAGTCTGTGAGGGCCGAAGGCAGCACCGTGGTCCAGGCTGGTGGTGGAGGTCTGGCTCTTCACGGGGAGCTTCCATGAGCCCTTCTTCATCGCTGGGCTTTTGCCTCCTCAGTGCATCTGACCAGCCCAGCAATGGACTCCGGCCTCCTCACTGCACTGAAGATGGGCTGGAGGTTCATTTGCCAACCACATGGCAACTCCAACGACCGCCCCTCCCACCATCACTCCCCCCACCACTAAACCACCACCACCACCATCACCATGACTACCACCACCACCACCACCACCATAAATTGCACTTCTCTCTGCATCTGTGTGCACAAAATGTTCAGTAGACGCAGCACATAGTGAGCACTCAATACTCGCCATGTTCTTGTCGTTGACCTCTGCGTCTGGACTTTTCAGTCCAATGCTACTCATATTCAATTACTCTCTGTTCCCAGACATTCCTTTGACACACTCCCACATACCATGTATGGAATTTAAAACATTGTTTTATTTTGCCAATCACTTAATTTTCAGGGGCTCACTCAGATGCTTCCATGTTTTCAGGATAGCGTATTTATTGTTTTACAGCTGCAATCTCTTCTGAAGTATCTCTGAGGATATGAGTTCAATTTTGTTTTCCTGTTGGAATTTGAAACCCATTAAAAATAGTTTTATTGGCTTATACTTGATGTATACAATTTAATTGTTCAATCATATTAAGAGTTTCACGATCATTATCATAATCAATTTCAGAACATTTTTCTCTCATACTCGTTGTTAGCTCCCCATCCCTGCCCCCCACACCCCCCTGCCATGCTTCTAGGCAAATATCAGTCCAGTTACTGTCTCTATACATCTACCTATCCTGGATTTCTGATTTAGAAAACCACACAAACACAAACAGGAACCAAGCAAGAAACCAAACAAACAAAAAATCCTAACACTAACAACTAGACAAAACAGAAGAATAGCAATCCAACAGAAATCAGAAAACATAAAAAACGGAAACGACTTTAAAACGGGTCGAACGGGAGATCAAATAATCAGGGATCACATCTTGACCTAACTACATCTGCCATAATCGACTTTACACTGCTCTGTCTGACAGGAAGGCTCGTCACAGCCCTGGTCTATGGCCAGAGGGGACTCATTGGAAGCTTAATCATCCACGTGGGGACCCTGTTCATGGATTTTGGGCTTTCACCGTCATCCATAGCCTTCTGCAACCGAGTGTCCATAGAGTGTCCACAATGGAAGCTCTGATGCCATTCTCTCTCTTGGATTTGGATTTTATTATTTGCAATCCTTGGATCACACAGGCCGGCATGCTTTTTCCATGTGGGCTTAGTTGAGGCCTCACTTAGATGGCTGCTTGTTGTAAGATAAGCCTTTAAGACCCCAGGTACTATTCTATCTGATAGCCGGGCATCGTCTCTTTTTGTTTATTGGTGTGTTTTACCACACTCTGCTGTAACACCCATCTCTTCAGTGGTTTCTTTGAGGGTGAGCGTTGAGCCAGGGCCATGTCATAAGAACTGATTGTTCTGAGATTGGGGCTAGAATTAAGTGCGAGCCCACCATCCATGGTTTATATATATCTCAGTTTCACTTTAGAGATATCATGATCATTTTATGATGGAGAACGGTCTGAGCCATCCCCTTGGGGGCATAAGGTAATGCTAGTGTCATTAATTTAGCCAATGGTGCAGAATTTAAAACACTGTTGAGAAAAGGAAATGAAACGACAGGCTGGCTTTACACCACCATACACGAATGGTTGACTTGTACAGATTAAACTCTTAAGTGACGACACCATTTGCACGAACAATGGGGTTGGGCGATAGAGCAAAACTTGCAAGAACACTTGTTCACTGAGGCAGAACCACGGCTACCAGATGAACGCATGTCCTGAGAAAACAAAGGGGGCTTTAAACTAGTAAATACATGGTAGTTCTGGGCCACCTCTCAATGGGCACCCTCAATGCAAAAAATCGGAAACAAAGCACAGTGGCTGTCTGCTCCATAGACTTAGGATAGCACCCGCGTGCCGCTTCTCACACTAGGGCGTTTCAAGTCTCAAGACCAAGGGAGATGTCAGTTCCTTCGATCTGCTCCAGGTGAGCTTAAGGTAAAGACCAGTCTGTTAAGTGTGTCTGTTTTTCCCCAGGTGGGAAGTTGCTTTCCCTGGGTTACCCATCAACAGGAATGTAATCGTCGTCCCCAACACGCATGCCCCCTTCCCCCCATCCTGACTTAAATTTCCATTAAGTGTCTATCGTCACTCTCGGAGGCGTGTCTGTTGAGTTGGGGTGGACTTAGCACAAAGGTGCACGGCAGCAACTGTCTTTTCTTTCTCCCCGACATCTTGAAAATGCGCCCCCAGCTGAGGTGGCGTCTCCTCTGTCGAAGTGGTTTTTAAGATGTCTATATGAAGGGGGTGATAGATGGTTCTTGGGTGCTAGGCAGGCTCTCGACCACATTGCTTGAGAGAACAGAGAAGATCAGAGGCTCAGAGAGCAGAGACCTGCCTGCGTCTAGGTGCTTATCCTCATGGAGGTGAGCGCAGCATTATTTATCCTTTGGCGATGGACTAATTCCACCCGATATAATGGTTTTCAGGCCCCTCCGTGGCCTGAGCTGGTTCATGGTTTCATCGCTGGGTTCAATGCTTGAAAGCTTTCTTCTCCTTCCAGAACTGACTGCTTCTTTGGACGAGAGCTGCCCAGGGCCTCCATCCTGGCTCCTGTCTTTCCTGTTCTTCCCCAACCCGAGCCCACTAGCATTGAGCCTATTCTGAGCCATGTTAACCCCTCACTGGGGTTTCTGAGGCTGTCAATCTGGACCGTAGGAGGCCTGGTGGCACAGGAGTTACACACTGGGCTGCGGCCCACAAAGTCAGCTGTTTGAAACCACCAGCCGCCCCGAGGGAGAAAGGCAGGCTTTCTACTCCGGTACAGAGTTCCAGTCTCAGAAACCCACAGGGGCGGGCCTACTCTCTCCTCTAGGGTTCCTGTGGATTGGAACGGCGGACAGTGAATTTTTTTCTCTTTCCTTTTTCTCTGATCTTTATAGGAGCAAGCAACCTCATCTTTCTTCTTCGGAGCAGCTAATGGGTCTGAACCGTTGACCTTGAGGCTAGAAGTTCAACACTGATGTGAGGGCATTCTTGGTTTTCTGGTGATCTTTTGGGCTCATGAAGAGAAGGTCAAACCGCTGGAACTAGTGGCCTCGGGGACTCCTGCTGCTGCTGTTACGTGTCTGTGTGTGGTCCACACTCTCCCCCATGAAGGGAAGCCTGTCTGGGAGGACTGTGTCATGGGGGCTCATAGACCAGCTAGCTGCAGCTTTTCTGCACAGACTGGGACAGGCAGACAGGTAGGACCCTCTCCCAGGTATAATCTCCATCTTCAACATCAGAGTGATCCAACTGGGGGCCTTGTGAGACAGCAAGGGGCCCTGTGGGTAGTGGTTTACGAGTCGGGCTGCCAGCCACAAGGTCCACAGTTTGAAACCGCCCATGGGAGGAGGAGGCTTTTGCTCCTTACAGATGTACAGGGTCGCAGCCCCGCAGGGGCCAGTTCTACTCTGTCCTGTGGGGTCACTGAGTGGAAATGGGGTGATGGCAGTGGCTTGAGTTGAGTTTTGGGACACAACGGTTGAAACAACGGGTTCAAAGATGACAGCAATTGTGAAGGCGGCACCGGACGGAGCCTCACCTCACTGTCCTTGAAGGAGCATCCTGGCTGTACCGACTACAAGACAGATTTGTTTGTTCTGCCAGGGTCTCTCCAATACGCTGGTGCTGGACTTTGCCTTGTGTATTCCTTCAACATTACTGGGGACCTCTTATGAGCTGCGAGGAGCCCTGGTGGGACAGGGGGTTAAGTGCTGGGTTGCTAACTGAAAGGTGGGCAGTTTGAATCCACCAGCCGTCCCACAGGAGAAAGATGAGACCATCTGTTTCAGGAACGGTCCACTGCCTCAGAAACCCTATGGAGCAGGTCTGCTCAGTCCCACAGGGCCACCAGGAGTCAGAATAGACGCAATGGTAGCAGGTTTGGTTTGGCTTTCGGGCGGTGCAGGGCTGGGTGGTGCAGGGCCGGGCGGTGCAGGGCCGCAACCACTTGACAGCCAAACCCAACCCTAGGAGGCAGTTCTACAGTGTCCTAGAAGGTCATGAGTTGCAATTGACTCCATGCAATTGACTTCTGGAATGGGGAGTGTTATCTGAGAGGTATCTTCAGGAAACTTCAAGTGTTGTCCCTAGCCGAAGAACTTTCTGTACTTCCCCCCACCTCAAATGCATGGTACCTTGGTAAGGCTAAATGGATCATCAAAGCAACAGAAGCACTTTAAATTGTGGCCGAGTTGCTGGAAGCACGGCGGGGTCAAGTTAAATTTGGGTTTATGCTGTGAGCAAGCCCACAATTTGCTCAGTCTCCATTTGTTCCCCCTTCTCGTCTGGTTGCCCCATTCTGAATTAAACCCGAGCCTCTTCATGTTGAGAGCTACATGGAACACCCCACCAAATCTTGAGATAAAGAACAGAGGTATAAGAGGGACTGTCTAAGAAACGAGTTTATTCTGAAGAAGGAAAGCTGATGTGAGCAAACCGGGGGTGTCAATGTCTCCCTCCGACCCCACTGCATGAACTCAGCCTGTACACTGTCGTAGGTCTTGCTACAAGAGTCACAGCGAAGAGAGAGGCAGACCCTTCTCCCCGGCAGGGAGCCAGGACGCTGTACGCAAAACAAGGAGTGTACTTGGGCAAGCCCCTTCCAAGGAGGCGAGAACATTGACCATTTCCTTTTGTGTTTTTTGGTAAAAATTAAAAGTATATAAAATCACACGATACACTAACACATCTCTCAAGAAAGCCAAGAGATGATACTGACTGGCCAAAGGTCGGTTTCCGGTGTAAAAGTGGAAACTAGAAGCTGGATGGAAAATTAAGAACATCGTGGGGACCGAGAGACAGCCGGTGAAACAGAGGGCCAGCGGGGGTGAGGGACGGCCTCCCTGGGCTGACACAACAGACACAACAGCGAGCTCAAGCAGACCCAGGAGCGCCAAGACGATGCGGGACGGGCGATACTGCGTGGTCCAGTCACGACGCACGGGAGCCGGGTTGACCGCAACTACCTCGAATAGGAGCAGATGTCAAAGATCCCAAGAAGAGAAGCTCCGGGCACGCTGAGCACCAAGCGTGCTTTCAGCAGATGGAATGGTGGGGTTTCTTCAAGGAATGACGACAACCGATAAAAAGTCTACCGCTCAACGAGACCTCCCTATAGGACGAGCCCTGGCAGCGTAGTGGCTACGCTTTGGGCTGCTGACCCAAAGGTCAGCCGTTGGAAGCCACCATTCGCTCTGTGGGAGGAAGATGGGGCTCTCCACTCCGGTAAAGAGTCACAGTCTCAGAGACTTACCGGGCAGCTTTACCCGGTATCAGAGGGTCGCTGTGAGTCGGCATCCCCTCGAGGGCAGTGAGTTGGGAGCAGGTTCTGGCTGCATTCCAGACGGGCTGTGCTCTAACTAACGCTTCCACAGCTGTGCAAGTTCATTTCATTATCTCCGTTTGACAGCAAGGACACGGATGCCCAGAGGGATGACTTGCCTAAGAGTTCCAGGTAAGCAGATAAAAGGGTTTGAGCCTGAACCCAACGTCGAAGATTTGTCTCCTACATCACGTGTGTGTGCTACACGCCCCCTCCCCCCGTTGAGTGGGTCCCAACACATAGCAACCCGAGATGAGTCCCACACCACCCCATCTCCAAATCCACAGGCAAGCTGTCTCCTGAACAGAGGATAAAAGAGTTTGATTTTTCTCAGAACCCACGCTCCTCTTAGAAGAAGCTTCCTACCTGTTCTCGCATCCTAACTCACAGACGTGGAAGCCCCTGGTGAATGCCAATGGGCACTCTCCATGAGAACTTGGTTGGGGGGTGAGGGGGGCGGGAAAGCTGCGCTTCTACCGCAGGGCTGGGCTTTGGGGGAACGTGGATGACTCTGCTGAAGATCAGTGACCTGCAATGAGAGGAGTGTATCCGCCGCACCAAGAGGTGGAGAGCCAGGTTGGTTTGCACACCGCACTGTCTTGGAAGGTCGCAGAGAGGTGGGGAGCCAGGTTGGTTTGCACAC
>NW_022103925.1:4395933-4397160 GCF_000313985.2 Echinops telfairi
CCAGGTTGGTTTGCACACTGCGCTGTCTTGGAAGGTCGCAGAGAGGTGGGGAGCCAGGTTGGTTTGCACACTGCGCTGTCTTGGAAGGTCGCAGGGACTGAGCTCTGGTGGAGCGGACCGATGGAATCCCTTAGCTTTGGGGGCTGTCGGGGGTCAGGAAAAATAAGGGAGATGCTTCATGAGAAGAACAGATGCAGCACCCTCCAGGCCAGACACAGACAGACAGACCAATGGTCCTGAGGAGGGGGCCGGGATGGGCTGCGTCTTGTTCTGTGAGCTACAAGGGTGAAGAGAGTCAAGGCTGACTCAGGAGCAGCTAACAGTGGAAGCCAGGTTTGGGAATGGTGTTTCCGTGGGAGAAACACCCCCCAAATGTTTACTTTGCTGCCTGGGGGGCTGTGTCCCCCCCCCCTCGCCTCTCCTCCCCCACCCTCAAAGAAACGTGTCCTAAGCTTTAGGGAGCAAATTGCAAAGTTGTCATGGTCTCGTTTCTTGGAGGGTGGGGCATGGGAGTGTGCTTCCAATGTTAAGTTTGTGTTCTGCGCTTATCAACTTGGTCAAAGGTCTTGCACGTCTGCTTGGATTCTAGCTCAGATCTTGGCATTCGCTTTGAGGCCAAGAGCTATGGAAGCCCCTTTGACAGATGCAGAAACCCGAGGCTCAGAGCAGAACATGCCTAGTCCAGGGTCACACAGGAAACCAATGGAGGGGGACA
Organism: Echinops telfairi; assembly: GCF_000313985.2. Classification (NCBI taxonomy): domain Eukaryota; kingdom Metazoa; phylum Chordata; class Mammalia; order Afrosoricida; family Tenrecidae; genus Echinops; species Echinops telfairi. Next base: position 4,396,649 of record NW_022103925.1, read on the forward strand.
TAAGCATGGCTGGAACCAGGACCTAGGCTTCCCAGCTGTGAGCCCAGGACTCTGCCTGCATCTGGTACTGCCAGGGGCGTGATGGGAAACCCCTGGCACGGAACCAGGATCTTGGCGGGCAGAACAGAGCTGAGTGCCGTCCAGGGTGGGCAGCAGCAGGCGGTGAGTTAGCTGCTACATCCTCGGGAGCAGGTGTGGGTGAAGATGTTGTTGTTACACCCATCCTGCAGCTTGTCTCGGGGCTGGCTACCCGCTCGATCATCGGGGTCCGAGAGCTGGCCATTCTGACCCAGGTGCCGCCTCAGCCTGCAAGCAAGCACAGATCACAGGTATGAGTTAGTGACTGACCCAGGGCGGGGGCCATGGGAAACACCAGATGCCCAGGGTGCAGTCGGAGGTGGGGAGAGACAGCGGGGCACCCAGGGTTCAGTGGGAGACAGGGAGACACCAGGTACCCAGGGTGCAGTGGGAGATGGGGAGAGTCACCGGGGCACCCAGGGTGCAGTGGGAGA
>NW_022103925.1:4398747-4399749 GCF_000313985.2 Echinops telfairi
TCTTCCCATCAGGGCGGGGCATGTACTTCTCTCTGTTGAAAACGGTAAACTCCCTCCGCACGGCATCCAGGCACTGCTGTAGGTGGCCGTTCTGTAGGGAGCAAAGAGAGCACGTAAGGGACATGCCACCTTGGGAAAGACATGGTGGGGCCGCAGTGGGGAGACTGGGCAGGGCAGCGGGAAGCACAGAGCGGGTGCCGGGTGGGGTGAGCTCCAGCCAGGGCAGCTTCAAGAATGGGAGTGGCATTCAGGGCAGCAACATGGTGTCCCCAAGTGCTGCAGCCAGATGACCAGAAACACCTGTTCCATGCCAAGCATTGCCCACCCTCCTGGCCTCATGGGTCAAGTGTCTCCTGCTCCCATCTGGATCCCACAGGCTTTGAAGCACATGGGTGCTGGAGGTGGGGCGTCCCTGTAAGGAGTTCCTGGGAGCACTATGGATAAGGGGCTGGGCTGCTAGAGGTCAGGTGGGAGGTTCAAACCCACTGGCTGCTTCGCAGGAAAAAGATGAGACTGTTCCCTTGAAGATTTACAGCCTCAGACACCCGTAGCAGCAGCTCTACTCTGTCCTGAAGGGTCACTAGGAGTCAGAATCCGCTCGCTGGCAGCAAGTCTGAAGTGGGGCTTTCTAGGAGGGTCCCTGGGTGGTGCCAACGGAAAGGCCAGAGGTGTGAGGCCACCCAGAGGTACCTCAGAAGAAAGGCCCGGAGATCTCTTCTGGAAGACCCTACAGCGTGCAGCATACGGGTGACCCACAGCAATGGGCTTTATAATCAATTGAGATGAAATGACAGCCCCAAACTCGCAGCCAGAGAGTGGAGTCCTGCAACAAGCAAGGTTGGCAGTTGCTTGATAAACCCAACCCACCACTGTCAAGTTGATCCTGACTCACGGCGACTCGGCAAGACAGGGCAGGACTGCTCCCGGGGTTTCTGGGACTGGACATCCTTATGGAAGCAGACAGCCTTGCCTTTCTCCCTTGGAGCAGCCACGGGTTCGAGC
>NW_022103925.1:4400711-4406542 GCF_000313985.2 Echinops telfairi
TCTAGAATCATCTCTTCGAGTTCGAAGGTAGGGTCGCAGTTCAGTCTCCCTTTCTGGGGGGCAGTGGGAAAGAGCACACGGGGCCGTCTATCGTTCAATGACTTTTCTGTTCATTCCCTCCTGTTCTCACCCTGCCACTTGAGTGGTGTCCAAGCGAAGCCCAAATCCTATGCATGGTCTCTCAGGTCTCAGGTCTGACCTTAGCAGGGACAGGCATTGCCTGGCAGACTTTGTGGGGAAATGTGTCCACCCAAGATATGCCTATTGATGTGATGGATGAGGTGTACTGCAATGTAATATAATGTAACGTAAGAGAATAACCTTACATAATACAGTGTTATGCTGGGGGACACAAAAGGGTATTTCCCCAGATTATCTCCCCCAAATATATGCCAAACCTAAGACACTGCTTGCTACGCATGGTAAATGACGTACACTTCGAGGTCAATGCAAGCTGCCTAGAGGTTGACCTCCCTGGTTATCAACCATCTAGAGCAGCAGTTCTCAACCTGTGGGTCATGACCCTTTTGGAGGTCAAATGACCCTTTCACAGGGGTCGCCAATTCATAACAGTACCAAGATTACAGTTATGAAGTAGCAACAAAAAAAACATTTTATAGTTGGGGGGTCCCTACCACGTGAGGAACTGTATTAAAGGGTCGAGGCATTAGGAAAGTTGAGAACCACTGATCTAGAGCAATCAGACTCTGTGGTCTGTCCCACCTTAAGTAGGGCCCACTCCCTTCTGATAAGGGTACTTGGTTGCCGCCCTGAAGGAGAGCCCAGAGGCGAGGTGGAGCCCACTAGAGGATGACCAAGGGTAGGCTGCCATCTTGAGTCTAGGGTCTGTCCATCTTGTCACATGTGTACCCCTAATCCCTCCCCTTTCTATTATGTGTGCACCCCTAGCTCATCCCCTTCCTGTGATGCACATGCCTATTGTACAGCCCCTTCCTGTGACCTGTGTGGTTACCTGTAATCACACCCCTAAGGATATCTAGGCCTTGGTCAGAAATAAGAGCAGACGCTCTCTCCTCCCTCCTCCTCCTCTTCCCGCTCTCTGCTCGGACCTGGCTGCTGAGATCGAGACTATCCCGGAGGTGAGCATGCTACCGTAAAAGGTGTCTGACTCCTCGATTTTACTCTCTTCTACCTCCCCTATCTTCATTGACTTTAGTGTGATCTTTATAGATTATAAGCATACAATTGCTCCTGTGGACCCCCATGGAAGGTAGAGCCTGGTCTACGCTAACATTATGCGATGTAATCACTCTCTCTAAAATACTGCAATGCAATGTGGTATAATATGGAATGTGACGTCACAGCATATTATGTCAGTCTTCCATAATATAAGGTTATGTAATGTAGTCACTTTCCAGAATGGAATGGAATGCCGTGTGATCTCATATAACATAATACAACATAACGACTTTGCTTAATGAAGGTTATGTAACACGAGGGGGTATCCTACAAAAGAAAATCGATGCTCATTTGTTTTTTTGATGTGAGGGGACTAGTGCATTTGGAGTTCCTTCCACTAGGTCCGAGGTTCTGAAAAGATGTCATAACAGTGTGTGACAAAAAAGGCCTGATTTGTGGCAGACGGGGGACTGGTTTTGCCATCACAACAATGCACCTGCTCCCACAGCCGTCTCAGTGCGCCAGTTTTTGGCAAAAACAGCATGCCTCTCGTGCCTCATGCCCTTCTGTGCCTTTCTGTTTCAGCAAATGAAGAGGGACACGAAAGGACAGTGATCAAATGATGTAAAAGAGGTGAAGACGGGAAAGGACAGCGATTTGATGATGCAGAAGAGGTGAAGACAATTGCGAAGACCTGGAAACAATCTACATTTCCTTCCACTGACGATGGATTAGAAAACCCTGGTACATACAGTACATGCAACGGAGTACTCGGCAGCACTAGAAAGCTGCGATGAATGCATGAAGCACGCTAGCTCCTGGGACGCGTTGGAGGAAGTTCTTCTAAGTGAAGTTAGCCAAGTGCAAAGGGACACGTACAATATGAGTCCACTGAGGTATGCTCAAAACGTACAGTGGGCATAGAGGATAAGTTACTCAATGCATACATCCTGGGTCCAGGCACGTTGGCCGGGGTCTGACCCAACTCAGAGATGCATATGGCAGCCAACTAAAAACGAGGGGAAAAGAGCAGGGGGCGGGGCGACCCTTGAGAAAACAAAAAACGAGGGTGATGGGGGAACAGGGAACTAATACACCCACAGGGAGGGTATTGCTTATGCCTCCACAGGAAAGGGAGAGAGGGACCAGACCCCGGCCCAGAGCACCAAGCCTTGAGGGCAGCATACTGGCATGGAGAAGCGAACTAACAGAGAATGACAGGACTGGGCCCACGCCGAGCTATGCTGACCTCCTCCTCAGATGAAGGCAATACAGAGGACAGCGCTGAAGGTATATCCTGGGGAGAGAGGCGGGTCTGTCCAGACCATACGGAAGTGAAGTAGGAGGGAGGGAGGAAGGGAGAGAGAGAGAGAGAGAGAGAACCTCAACATGGCCCACCAAGTCCCGGGGAAGACATCCCTGTTCAGAGCAGCCAATGCACAGAGAGGACCACAGGGCCAGCCCCACCATGAGACCTATGTTCCTTCACTGACCCATAGCACCAGGAGGCAGCACTCGAGACACTGTGCCCAGTTTTCCCCACGCACAGCGGGGTGAAATGTGAAGGAAGTCCAGCAGGGCAGCAAGGGAGCAAAGTCCCCAAGTCCCTGAGGAATCCTGAAAATAGACTTCTGACCCGGGGGACATGGCTTGGACCTCGTCAGACTCGATTGGAACATATACATAAGGGTCAGCAGACAGACCTGGAACTATCTATTGGGGTTTTGTTTGTTTGCTTGTTTTTGTTTCTCTTTTACACGATGTCTATGTATATAAGACAGGCAGAATGAACAATCTTGAGGAAAAAACAACGGGACTGGCAGTTCTGGGGGGACATGGGAGAGGAGGGAGCAGGGAGGGGGAGTGAGGAGCCAACAAACTCAGGGATAAGGGAACAACAAGAGATCTAAAATCGATGGCAAAGAGGGCGTATCATGCCTGGTGGGGTTTGATCAAGTGCAATGTATCCAGGATGAATTACTGAGAACCGGATGGAGGGTGAGCATGATAGTGGGATAGGAGCAAGGTGAAAGGAAACAGAAGAAAGAAGTAGGAAGCAAAATCCATTTATAAAGATATAGCTATAGGCATCTATATATATGCAGATATACTAATTTACAAGGAAAGGATAGAGGCCAATGTACATATATTTATATGTTAAATATTAAGATGGCAGAAGAACTTTGGGCCTCCACTCAAGGCCCCCCTTAACACAAGAACACTTTGTTCTAATAACCTGGCACTCTTTGATACTCACCGACATGATCCCTGAAGACAAATGGGTGCATGAGCAAATGTGGCGAAGAAAACAGATGGTGCCTGACTATCAAAAGATGTAGCAGCTGGGGTCTTAAAGGCTTGAAGTTAAACAAGCAGCCATCTAGCACGGAAGCAAATAAACCCACATGGAAGAAGCACACCAACCTGTGTGATCATGAGGTGTCATCAGGAGCAGGTCTCAGGTATCAAAAGATCCAAAACAATTATATGGATATGAAAGAGGGGAGTTGGAGTGGAGACCCAAAGCCCATCTGTAGACTACTGGACATACCACCAAAGATGCGTTACAAGGAAGGGATGATTTAACCAGAGTGCAGTATAGCACTGACAAATCACACATCATTCCTCTGGTCTCAGGATGCTTCCCCCGCTTCCCCCCTCACTACCATGACCCAGTTCTACCTTACAAATCTGCCTAGACTGGAGTACACACATTGGTACAGATAAGAGCTCTCGACACATGGAATTCAGGACAGGAACAGTAGTGGGAGTAGCAATATCATGGGGGAGAAAGGGGGAGCCCATCTGAAGGTTGGATATATACCACCCCCCAGGGGGATGAATAACAGAAAGGTAGGTGAAAGGAGACAACGGACAGCGTAGTGTAAGATTCAAAATAACAATAATAATATATAATTGATCAAGGATTCATGAGGGTGGAGGGTGGGGTAGGGAGGGGAGAAAAAGAGGTGCTGATACCAAGGGCTCAAGTAGAAAGAAATTGTTTTGGAAATGTTGATGGCAACATATGCACAGGTGTGCTTAATACTATCGAATGATGGATTGTTATAAGATTTGTAAGAGTTCCCCAATAAAATGATTAATTAAAAAAAAAGATGAAGAAAAAAACAAGGGAGGTGCGTGCTCTCAGTCATCCAAACAGATGAGTTTGAAAAATGTTTCCAAGAATGGAATCACAGATCTGACAAAGGTATTAAGTGTAATGGAGAGTACTTTGAAAGGGCTAAGGTTGTTTTGTAAAAAAAATTAATACATAAAAAAATGTCTGGGTTATTTTTGGAGGGGTACCCCCTGGTGGAATGTGATGTAATCACTGTCTGTAATCTAATGTAATCTAATGTCGTGTCGTGTGATATAACATAATACAACATAATGGCCTTCCTTAATGAAGGAGATGTAACAGCATGGGATGTGATCCCCGTCCATGAATGTGATGAACTCTGACTCAACTCTGACTGCCGTTGAGTTGACTTTAACTCATGGCAACACTATCAGACAGGGTGTTTCTGAGACTCAAAGTCTTTACAGGAGTGGACAGCGTCCTCCTTCCCCTGTGAGTGTCTGGTAGGTTTGCACTGCTCACCTGGTGGTTGGCAGCTCAGTGGGTGCCAACTACACTGCCAGGGTTCTTCCATGTGATGTCAGAGGGCTTCCAGTGGTTTGTGGGGAAATTCGATTGTCTTTGAACTCCCTTGCTCCAAGAGCCTTGCCGAAGCCCCATCGTATAATGCAATAAACTCTCATAAGGTAACCTGCTGGCATGTGGCCAATGCGGTGGATCTTAAACCCAATTCCTTCTGAGTTAGAAAATGAGCAGATTAGACCAGACAAGGGCGCGTCCAGGGGAAGCATGACAGATGCCGTGTGAGGATCGCCAAGGAATGCTGGGCTTCCCACAAGGCAGGGACTAACCTGGATGAGACCCTGGTTTGGAGGGTTAGCTTCCAGAACTGTTTGAAAATAAGTTTCTGTTTAAACAGAATTTGGCATTTGGGGGTCAACAGCACTAGAAGATAAAGACATTCAGAGGCCTCCTTACTGGGCGGGGGAGCCTTGTTTGAAGTCCTTCCCCAGTGTCTCCACTGAGTCCAGGGGATCTCTGTGGAAGTGGGGTGGGCTCAGAGACCCCTTCAGGGCCGTACAGAGTGGATTCCCACTCACTGTTACCCATGTATTACCGAGCAGAGCTGCTCCATGGGGGTCTTGGCTGTGGTCTATAGGGATGCAGATCACCAGGCCTTTCTTTCACGGCACCCACCATGGGGGTGGGTGTGAACATCCGACCTTTCCACTGGCCATAGAGTGCATAAGACAGCCTCATAAAAAGAACAGGATGTCAATCCTCAAAGGCAATACGGCCCACTGCTTAGACCTTCTCAGCTCTCGGGACCCATCAGATGTGGGTATGCGGGGTGGTCCCACTGGGGGTATTCAAACCACCAAGCTCTCCTTTGTGGGTTGTTAACTACTTGACCACCCAGGGGGCTCCTCCTGTTAAGGCCACAGACATGGGAAAACCACGCAGATCCCAGTTCTGATCTGAAACGTGGGGTTCCCACAACCCCACCAGCGGCTCTCCCTAGCTTGCCCACGGCCATCCCAAACCTTTGGTTCCTCACCAATCCCAAAAGTGTCCTGTTGGCATCAGAAAGGTTTCTGAGTGGCGTCTT
>NW_022103925.1:4406670-4431192 GCF_000313985.2 Echinops telfairi
GAGACATCTACAAGCCATGGAGCAGCTGGGGGCCACCAGACACTGGGGGATACAAGCAAGGATCTCCCCTCCAGGGGACAGAGAAAGCATGGCTCTGCGGGTGCCCTAACTACCCGCTCCCAGGCTCCAGCACCGGGGGACAGTAGTTTGTACTCTTCAAAGCCCCCCACTGAGTGGTGGCTCAAGACGAAGACCCAGATGCAAATGTTTGCTAGGCAGTGCAGGACGGGAGGCTCAGCACCCAAAAAGACCCAACCCCAAGAGGAGCAATGCCCAGCTGGGACCTTGGCAGCTCAGGGAAGGGTCCACCTTTGGCACTCAAGCTGCATAACCACCAACACCTCGCTGGCCCCCTGCCCAGGAGACCCTGCGGACAGTAGGATGGCATGAGGTTGGGCAGGCGGGGCTCCCACTTACATTGGGCACAAAGCCGGGGGTCAGGGCTTTCTCAAACACTGCGTCCCAGTTCACGTTGGCCAAGTAGGGTGTGCTCTGGACGTCACTGAGGCTGGACAGACGACTCTCAGGGTCCTTGGTCAGGAGCTGCAGTCAGAGGGCAAAGATTTCTTGAGCTGTGTGCCCCATGGACATTCACGGGGACTCAGCATGCGGGGAGCACGTGCGGTCTCGAGATGAAGATCTCTCTCTGGTCTTTAGGACAACGAGGCCATGTCCTGCCTGGGCCGAGGTTCTTGAAAGGTGTAGGGGAGAAAGGCTCTTTGAAATCTCACAGGACGACACTCTTGGTTTAACGCAGAGGCGGCACCAAGGGGCTCCAGCTTCACAAGGGCGAGGATAGCGCAGGGCTGGGCAGCGTTTGGGTCACAGGGTCACTACAAGACCCTCACTCACTTCACGGCTTCCCTCCTTGCCTCTCAGCCTCTAATTTGCTGGTGCCCTCGTTTCGACACCAAATGCCTTCTGGCGCCCTGACCAGGCAGGCCAGGGCGTGCTGGGCACGCTTACCTTCTTCAGGAGGGCCACCATGCCCTTGCACCAGGTGGACGAGTAGTGGACACGCTCCACCTTGAACATGTTGAGGATCTCATCGATGGGGGTGGCTGAGTGGATTTCGTACGGCCTCTGCAAGCAAAGGACAACAGCCAGAGTCAGAGAGAGAGAGAGAGAGAAGGAGAAGAAGAGAGAGAGAGAGGAGAGAGCAGCTGGCAGGGCCCTCAACATTCATGCCAGAGACCTGGGTTCAAGGACCACCCAATGCTATCGGTGGAGGCTTCCCATCATTGTGACGCAGAAGAGCTTTCAGTGGGACTTCCAGACTAAAATAGACTGGGGAGAAAGCCCTGGCAGTCTCCATCTGAAAACCAGCCAGTGGGGACCCCGAGGACCGCAGTGGTCTAATGTACACCAGTCCTGCGGACGGCTCAGGGCACCAGCCAGTGGGGACCCCGAGGACTGCAGTGGTTTAATGTGCACCAGTCGCGCGGACGGCTCAGGGTATCTGAAAACCAGCCAGTGGGGACCCCGAGGACCGCAGTGGTCTAATGTGCACCAGTCCTGCGGACGGCTCAGGGCATCTGAAAACCAGCCAGTGGGGACCCCGAGGGCCGCAGTGGTTTAATGTGCACCAGTCGCGCGGACGGCTCAGGGCATCTGAAAACCAGCCAGTGGGGACCCCGAGGACCGCAGTGGTTTAATGTGCACCAGTCGTGCGGACGGCTCAGGGCGGGGCAGCGTTTTGCTTCCTTGTGCCTGGGACTCTGGATGGAGGCAGGCAGTAGCCGCAGCCCTCAGGAGGGTTTCTTCTCTCCTTACGGGAGCCCTGGTGTACTAGCCAGGACCCGTGAGCTGCTAGGAATCAGTCTCAGGAGGCTCTGCAGGGGCCGGGCAGTGATGCTGGCCGGGCTCTTGTCCCGGGTCCTGTAGCTCCGGAGAAGTAAGGCAGAACTACACCCAGGCTGCCTGCCTCCAGAGTCCCTGCTGCAGGCACAGGCCACCTCGGGTAGGACAGGGGGCAGAGGGAGGCACCCAGCAATACTTCCAGGTCCTGCCCTGTGTCTGGGTGGGCCCTATCTGGTCTGCCTTCCCTAAGAGTTGGGAAGAAGTCCCTTCCACCTTCTACGTTCTGTGACACGGACCCATGGGGTGGAGGGTGGGCAGGGAGGGTATGTCAGCTGGCTCCCACACACTTCTGGGCTTACACCCTCACTGGCACCCCATCCTGGACTTTCTCTACAATGTCACATCAGTTGTGGTGTGTGTGTGTGGGTGGGGTGGGGGGGTGTTTTCCCTCTGAGCCCCTCCCCCAAGCTCACCAGGCTTTCTTTTTGCCATTTCCAGATTTTACTGTGGTTTGGCTGCAAGTTTCCAGATCAAATTAGTTTCTCAACTGACCGTGTGTAGGCATCAGGCTTCACAACAAGGGTTGCCTCCCCTGACCACTGGTCTGTCTTGGGAGAAGTCCAGCCAGAGGCAAGAACTGTGAGACTCCATCTCACGTTACCGTGGATGTGCGGTCAGGAGAGGCCAGTCCCTGGAGCAGGACATTGTGCTTTGGTAAAGCGGAGGGCGGCGAACCAGAGGCAGGCCCTCGAGGAGGTGGGCTGATACAGTGCCTGCAGCTATGGGCTCGGGCACAGGAACGAGGGAGAGGACGTTGCAGGACCGGCGACACTCTGTTCTGCTGTGTGCGGTCACTATGGGACAGAATTGACGACCACAGCGGCATCCCCTGAATGGGTCAGCTGTCCTTCCACTTCCTTTCTGGGCCCCCTGTTTCCATTTCCCCTTTTTCCCTGCCTCCTGGGCTCTGTTTGGGGGCAATTGCTGCCTTTTCAGCCTCACCTGGTGGATTGATGGGAGGCGCAAGTTTGCTATTATTCGCTTTATAGACTTGTCTGCTGTTTGAAAGTTCAACCCCGGGTGGGTTCTGTGCCAGGCTTGAAGGGGTCTAAGGGCCATGATCTCAGGCTTTTACCTGCCTCTCTCAGAGCCATAAGTCTGATTTTGCTTATGATGTTGAATCTTGTTCTACACCTTTTCCTTCCTTCCCTGCCTGCGACTTCCTCCCACTCTCCTGACGGGAGTGGTCTGCTGCAGTGGCCAGGCACTGGGCACCATCTAGTTCTTCTGGTCTCAGAGTCCTGGAGGCTGTGGTCTGTGTGACCCATCCATCCTTTGGATTCATCGTTTCTTCATGCACTGCTCTCCTGGGACCAGCACGAGGGGTGTCTGGCCATCCCTTATGCCCTCCCACGCCCTGCACCTCACCGCATCTCCACCCCTGGCTTTGTGATCCAAGATGCCTTCAGGTTGATGTCAGGGTCAGCACGAGTCCTGACGAGAAGAAAAGGCACCCAGTTCCCAAGCACATCCACAACGTCCTGGGTGCTGGCAGGCTTTGAGGCTGCTGTGTTGGTAACTAACCCCTGTGGATGGAAGTCATGGCCTGGTGTGGATTCCCTGCACGAAGATGCTGCCCCGGGATGAGGGCTGGCCCGTCAGCATGCTGTGCTGGTCTGGGCAGCCCTGGGATGCTGGAAGCATCAAGCCTTCCAATACCAGCAGGGTCCCCATGGGGGGCAGGTTTCAGCAGAGCTTCCAAGACTCAGATAGACTGGAAGTGTAGACCGGCCGATCCACTTCTGAGGAGCCGCCCACAGAAACCCCGTGGAACAGACCAGAATGCGGCCTGTGAAGGTCCTGTGGATGAGTCCCCCTGGCTTGACGGACACTCAAAATGACACCAGGACTGTAACAGTGGCCTTGAGCAGACCAAGAATCATGACCACGGCATGTGGCAGGGTGATTTCGCTTCTGTAGTGCGTGGGGCTACTTGAACGGTCAGCCACTGAACAGCCACCACCACCACCACCTCTTCCACGCCAGCATCTCTTCTACAATACTGGGGGTGCCTGCTCAGAGGCCTTCTGTCCCACCCAATTCTGGGTCCTCCAGATTCCAGCGTGGGGCCCCCGGATGCCAGCTATGGCCATGGCAAGGACAGGTCAGGATCTCCTGTCAGCCCTGCCCCTCAGATCCCATCAAAAATTAGATGCCAGCTGCAAGCGCACAGGATCTCAATCCCTGTGCATGGAAGCATCCAGTCCACAGGGACAAGCGCGTGGGTACCAATTCCCTAGAACAATGAAGGAGCACCTCCACCATCACCACAGGGAGGCTGCATGCAGAGAACATCTGTCCGCGGGAATGTGTCCTGGCCTGAGTCTATGGGGTGTCCCCCAAAGGGAGGGCTTGTGTGTGATGGGGCTGCCTCCACCACCAGCTGCTCTTTGAAGGGAGAACTCTCCTCCCACCGCAGGACGCTGAGTTGATCCAGACTCACGGCGTCGCCACGTGACAGCACTGGGCGTGTCACAGATTGGAGAGTCGCTTCCGGCTCACAGGGGCCCGTGCACAACAGAAGGAAACACCGCCCTGTCCTGCGCCGTCCTCACCACGGTCCCTCTGCCTGACCCACAGAAGCAGCCTCAGTGTCCGTCCGTCTCTCTGAGTCTGTTTCAGCAAGTCCCCCCGTTTCACCCGTCCATTGTGCAGGGCACCGTGTTTCCACCACCCGGATGGGCTCTTTAAGCCAAATCTGGCCTCCTCTCGCCACCGATCCCTCCTGATGACATGTCCTTCGCAAGCAGGAAGGACGATGACCAGTCCCTGGAGAAGGACATCATGCTTGGTAAATGCAGAGGGGCAGGTTTTCTTGGCTTTTATGTATTTTTGTGGGAGCAGATGGCCAGGCACGTTCTACAGCGGAGCCGATGCAGTTGTTGTTCGAGGCCGTGTTGTCCTGGCGAGCTCGTGCAACAGAACGAGACACTGTCCGGCCTGCGCTGTCCTCACAAGGGTGCTTATCCCGGGGCCCATGGGTGCAGCCACGGTGCCAGTGCATCTCCTTGAGGGCCTTCCTTGACCTTACCAAGCATGATGCCCTCTTCTGAGGCCACCAGGCCCCACTCTGTCACTTGAACTTCACTTTCAGCTTCTGTTGGGGTGGCTGGTGAAACAGGTCTTTCTCTCAGGAGACTGGCAAATGGAGCAATAGTCCGCCTCTGGCATTGCGACTCTCCGGCCTTCGGGGGCATCCACTCAGAGAAGCAGATGATCTGCCGTCTCTGCCAGAGCAACACCGGCAGTGGGACCTCACAGAGGGCAGGTGTGCCTCTAGTTCAGAAAACTGGAAAAGGAAGCGTTAATTTACACAGAAAGAGTGAGAGAGACCCAAGGGGAAAAGTATCCACAGACCCGTCCTTGTTACCATTAGACCTGGGCTGGGCCTGGGAGACCCTTGAATCACAGGTTTTATTTCCCCCTAAAACTTTCTCACCGAGAACCCCAGAGATGAAAACGCGAACAGCAAGGGATACTTCCTCAGGTGATGGCAACGGCCGAGCGCCGGGAGTGTGGCCGGTCGAACGGGGCTTCCTTATTCCTTGAATTCCTTAACGGGGCGGGTGGGGGGGTGTCCTTGAGTTTCAGACCCCCCAGCTCGAAAAGGACCAAGGATCCAACTGGTCCTGGCCACCCTCGCAGCGTTATCAACAACAGCAGTAGCAAGACAAAGGCACTGCCGTTGTTGAGTTGATTCCGACTCACAGGGCCCCTCTACAGGGTTCCTGAGAGGCGTCTTGCCTTGCGGTGGGTTGGGACAGCCCCGTGCCTAACCCACCCCGCCTGCGTGCCAAGCCGACTCCGACTCATGGTTGCTGCTGGGAGGGGCCCTCTCAGAGTTGGTCCTGACCCACAGTGGACTCTCTGCGGAACAGAGAAAGCACTGCCCGGCCCTGAGGCACCAACGTCCCCATTGTTGTTTTGTTCCAACCTGCTGTGGCAGGCTCGGGGCCTGTCCATCTTTATCGTCGAACACCTCCCCTCCTCCCCACCACCACACACACACACTATACCAAGCATGATGTCCTTCTCCAGGGACGGTCCTCTCCGATAACATGTCCCAAGAAAAGTGAGACCAAGTGGCACCATCCTTGGCACATTTTGGCCGTTCTTCATCCAAGACACAACACCTTGCACTTTGGGCAGCCCGGGGCACTTCCACTCGTCCTCACTAGCACCGCAGTTCACACGCATTTCCCATGTCCGACTTTCCTATGCATACGAAGTGTCTGGAATTCCCGTGGCGTGGGCCAGGTGCACCGTGGTCCCCCAAAGTGACATGTTAGCTTGTCAACACTTTAAAGAGGTCCTTGCAGCAGGTGGACACATGCCTTCTTCGATCTCCTGACTGCTGCTTCCATGCGCATTGACTGTAAATTCAAGCAAGATGGCATGTTTGGACAATGTTTTCTCCATTGGTCATGATGTTACCTGTTGGTCCAGTTGTGAGGACTGCGGTCTTCCTCACACGGAGCCGTCCTCCACACGGAAGGCTGCCGCCCTCGATCTTCCTCAGCAGGGGCGTCCAGCCCTCCTCACTGCCAGCCAGCGAGCCTGTGCCACCCTCACACCGCAGGTGGTTCACGCACCTTCCTCCCATCCCGATGCCACACTCTTCTTCCTATGAGCCACTCCCCTGACGATGCCACACTCTTCTTCCTATGAGCCACTCCCCTGACGATCTGCTCAGCATGCAGATTGAATAAATATGGGGACTGGGTGCAATCCCGACACACACCTTTCCCGATTTTAAACCATGAAGTGTGCTCTTGTTTTATTGACCCGACTGCTCCTTGATCCGCGCGCAGGTTCCACATGAGCATAATGCAGCGTTCTGCGATCTCCCGTCTCCTCCAGGCTATCCATAGTTTTGGGGATCCACACAGTCGGATGCTTCGGCACAGTTAACGAAACGCAAGTATTGTTTAAACAACAACAACAAAAATAATGCAGCAGCTTTGTTCTGGCGATGTGCTTGAAATTCAGATGGCTTAGGCTCAGGGGCACACCCTGGCTCTCGCGGATGTTTTTATTCTCTTCAGTTTTATCTGGAACTTCCATTCGAGCCGTTGACGGTCTGTTCCATGGTTGGGGCTGGCCCCGTTTGCGCTGCTGATCTCGAGCCTCTGCACCGTCACTTCCCACAGACACAGTTGCTTTGATTTCTGGGTCTTCCGTCTGGAGAAGACCACGTGCAGGGTCACCTTTTGGTTGTTGAGGAAAGATATTTGCAAAGATGATGAGTTGGGTCTTGCGAAATTCTATCAGTCAAATCTCCAGCATCGTTTCTAGCAGCAAGGCCACATTTTTCCAACCACCGTTCCTTCGTTTTCATTTCCAGTCAGCTCTTCCAATCACCAATTGTGAGCACTGCACTTCGATCACATGTTTGGTCCCTTGCGGACTGAAGACGGTTAAAAAAAAAGTCCAATGTCTGCGTCAGTAGCGTCAGTGGCTCGTGCACATTGGAACGGTATCTGCGTTGTCTGGTTTCCTTGTGTGTGGACAGATGCGACCCCATCCACAGACAGCCGCGCACTTCGCGGTGGAGCCTGAATGTCCTTTGCGATGATGAACGTGATGTCCTTTCCCACAGAGTCTGTTTTATAAGGAGCCGTCCACCCCAGGGAGTCTTTTTCCCCATTGCATCGAGGCTGGAATCTGATTCAGGGGACTGCACGCCCCCCTCCCCCACGACTGGCTGCCCAGAGGGTTGATCGTGTTAGGTGAGATCCCGTCATGGAGTTGATCGCATTGTGTTAGGTCACGTCCCAGGGGATTACTGAGCATCCTGGCCCAGCCCAGTGGACACAAAATCTATCATGCTTCCCTTTCAGAATGAAACACTTCATGCTTGAAGCAGCTGAAACGTCCTCATGCTTTGTGTTAGTCCCAGTAGACTAGAGAAACAAATCCATAGACACTCATGGATGTTTAAATAAGAGGTCTCTATACACCAGCAGTTGAATACTGAGAAAACATCCCAACCCAGTCCAGATCAAGCCCATGAGTCTGATATTAGCCCCTATGTCTGATACCAGTCTATAAAATCCTCTTCAGGCTCACGAAACACATGCAATGACGCCGAATGCAGGAAGATCACAGGCCAGTGATTGGGAAGTCTTGTGGATCCAGTGGCATTGTAAGCATCTCAGCGCTGGCGGGGTCTCCACGTGGCTCCTCCAGCTCAGGGCACTCGTGCAGTTCCATGTCTTGTCAGCTGCAATGTCTCCCAGGGAGTGAGCAGAGAGAGAGTCTCTCACCTCCAAGGAGGAAATCCAGGAGTTCCCAGAATCCTCAGGAGAAGACCATGCTCACACAGAGGCCTCATTGACTATAATCTGATTGACAGGCGAGACTCGACCCCTACACGCTTAATCCTCAAATTGACAAACAATTATATAACTACCCCGTATTTACATCTCATATTTACATCCCTTTGCCTGGTCTTTATCTTTTGACTGTTCTGTCCCAGGAGGAATTACCTAGAATATACTTTGTGCTGGTGAAGGGTCCTTTGCACTTAGGGAACCTGTGTGCCTGGGTTTTTTAGGGGATGGAGTCCATGGGAGAAACACCCTCTGGTGGAGGACGGTGTCGGCTGGCTCCAGCAATTGCCTAGACCTTCATATTTCTTCTCTGAGTGCCTAGATGAATGGGACCAGCAGACAGACAAACACACCAACCGGGCATCGAGACGCTTGGAGGGCAGGGTCTGTTTCTCTCACTCAGGGTATGAGCAAGTGAGTACGTTATCCTTTCTTTTCATTTGGAAGGCACGGGCGTAGAGCCACGGTGCTTTTAGGAACGCGGGGGAAATAACTGAGATCCAGGACAGAACACACGGCAGGAAGCGTTACTTGCCCTCCCATTGTACTGGCAGCTGCAAAACGTGCAGCTCCATCCGTGCCAAACGTTCCTTGGCTGAGTATTCATCCAACAGCCGCTCTGTGCCAGGCGACCGGGGGCTTCTGGCAAACGGATGGGACACAGCCCTGCCCTGTCTGCTGGCAGAAAGTGCACATTCATTCACACGACGGGGGCGCCGTGCTGTGTAGTTGCAGAGAGAGGAGCTTGCTCTCTGCCAGGCTCTGGCTCAGCCATGAGCCCAGTAGCAGGATGAGCAGCACACGCACCCTACCTCCTACGGTCCGGGAGAGTTCACACTCTGGGACATTAATTCATAGAAAACATTTTAAACAGTTTTATTGACATACGCTTCATATATCACTCAGTTCAAGAGTTTCAACATATTTAAAAGAGTTGTGTGATTGTCACTACAGTCAGTTTTAGAACATCTCCTTGGACTCCTCATCGTTAGCTCTGCATTCCCCTCCCACCTCCTCCACCATAACCGCGTGATAGGTAGGCTTATTGTGCCAACCTGGCCAATAGGAACATGTGGGATTAACCAGGCCGCAGACTGATTGGAGGGCAAAGAGGTAAACGGCCCTGCAAGGCCCGCCTCCCTCTCTCTTGCTCTTTGGTGATTGGACCATGCTGGAGAGTGATGCTGCATTAGCTGGTTCTTTGCCTCAACCTGTGAGTTACACAACCTGTGGGCCAAGCCAAACCCGTGGATCATGTTGCTAGAGCTCAAGGCTCCTTCGAGACCTGCTTCACCACGCTGCTGGTGCACCCATTGCTTGAGGTTTGAGGCTGGTGGATCCTGTCCCCTTGCCTTGCTTGCATTCTGATATCCCATCCGGGCCTGCTTTGCTAAGCTCCCAAGCTACTGCCTGTTGGTGTCCCACCCTGATGTTTGCTGCCTGTGGGCAGACTCTGCTTGTCTTGCCCAAGGGAGGACTCCACTGTCTGCTTCTTTGACCTTCGACCGGGCAGCCCACGTGAGTTGAAGGACTTCCGGTATATGAACTGTTCCACGCAAGTGGGTTGAACTGAACCCTCTGTACAGCTGTGCGGACTAATTAGCTGTTATGTTCCCGCTCGATGTATAAACTTATATAAAATACTAAAAACTTAAGTGTCCTGGTTTCGTTTCTCTAGAGAACCCTAACATTCCCCAAGAAATTATTAATCCAGTTATTGTCTCTACAGGTTTTCGCCCATCCTGGATTTCATATCGAGGAAAACGTACAAAGGCAAGCAAACAAAACAAAAAACCCGAACCAATACCAATAACACAATAACACTTAGAAAAGCCTCAGTTGAAAAGATAACAGGAAAAAACCCCAAAACCTAGAACAACTTTAAAACGGGTCAAAAGGAAGAACACATGATACGGTGTTAAATGTGCGCCTAGCGGCACCTGCACCAGTCCGCTTTCCAGTGAATGCTGTCTGACAGCGAGGCTGTTCACATCCCGGGCAATGGTCAGAGGGGATACACCAGAGGCTTCGTCCAAGCGGAGATCCCGCAGACGACTTTTGGATGGTCACTGCCATCCATAGCCGTCTGCAAAGTACGTCCTCAGAATTTAAAACTCGAATGCCATTTCTTCCTCCATTCTTGGATTTTATTATGTACAATCCTTGGATCACACAAGGCTGGTGTGTGCTTCTTTTGTGTGGACTTACTTAGTTGTTACCTCACTTAGATGCCTGCTTATTTGAATACAAGCCTTTGAGACCCCAACCACTGTCTTTCGGATAGCCTGGCACTACCTGATTTCTTCATCACATTTGGGAGATTGATTCTGTTTAGGTGTGGTATGTTGGCCGACAGAAGCCCATGAACGATGGACTGAATACTGACAGCCCAGTCCTGAACCATCATTATGATTGGGTGCAGGTTGGACCATTGTGATCCATGACGTTCCCTTTGGCTAGTTTTGGGACACGCCAGGCTAAGCCTTTCTTTCTAGCTGTCCCAGTGGAATCTTCAGCACCATCGTTGCCTCCGCTGAAGAGATGAGTGGTAACAACAAGTAGAACGTACTGCAGGGCATCGAGCCCAGCTCTCCTACATGAATGGTAAGAATTCTACCCCGGATGGGGATACATGTGAATATCCCAGATGACTTCAACTGCCAGGAGATAGGCGGAAACGATGCTATCTCTGTTTGCAGGGGAAGAAATCAAGGTGTGGGCTTCAATGGTGCCAATTCAGAGTCTCCCCTGTGCAAAGAAAACTTGCCTCAAAATTAATTTTCATCTTCATCCCCCCTCATTAAATAAATAGACGAACTATTGACTGTCAAATAACTCCACGGACCCACTCTCAAATTTAAAAGAAACAAAGCGAAAGGTTGGGCTGCATTCTCCATTTGCATAGAGCACTGAACACTTCTTACCATATCAAGGGAAGCAATGGCTACAAATCAATCAAACCACACAAGTAAACAAGGGAGGGGAAACATGGTCTTGTCTTGAAAGAGCTTCAACCACCCCCCTCCCCGATGGAAAACCAGGCCAAATGGCTGGTGCTTTGGGTAGAACAAAGACAGGATCTGAAATCAGGGGGATGCTGGCTCTCGAACTATTTCGATGTGGACCTTTGCACAAGCCTTGTTCCCTGCACCTCCGTTTTCCTTTCGGTGAAAGGAGATGGGAAGTTGGCCTTCAGTCACTAGGTCCTTCTGGCGCTCAGGGAGAGCTGGCGTGGTTGTTGATCCGGCCACCAGGACTAAATCTTAGCACCATGTGTTGTCCCAGTGACATGCCCCTCCAACGCCCCCAAACACGGTGCCCCCTTCCGCAGCCCCGTGCCCACTCTTACCCATCCCCGCAGGAGCTCGTAGGCAGTGACTCCCAGGGACCACCAATCAACGGGGTAGGAGTACCCGGGGCCTCCGTCCATGTACACCTGGAACACTTCTGGAGCTGCCAACGACAGGGCAAAGAACACGGTGGCACGCCACGGTTTACAGAGACCGCCCTCAGGGCAGACGGACACAGGAGGGCCACAAACAGCGGGACTGTTGGCTGACGTGGACTTGTGGGGAAATGGATGGAAATGATCCACGATGAGTTACGTGGGGAGGGACTGGACAAGGAGAAAGGAGGCGCAAAGAAGACTGTGGCTGTGGGGTTGGCGAAGACCCCCGCGTATGCTAGAAGATTGGACACACCAGTTCCGGAGGAAGAGCGCTATAATGTTCCTAGACCGGTCAGATGGTGTCTGGTCTACTTTGGACACCGTGTCAGGGGGACCAGTCCCCGGAGAAAGACATCATGTTTGGTCAAGACAGTCAGCGAGAGCGCGGGAGAGAGTCGATCAGATAGACTGCCTCAGGGGCTGCAGCAGTGGGTGCAAACACAGCGTCTTCGGTCTCCAGAGCCACGGTAACAGAAATTCCACCAGTGGGTGGCCTCAGCAAACACAAATGTATTTCCTCACAGGCAGAAATTCGGGGTGCTGGCTCTCGAGGAAGGTTTCACAGCTCCGCAGTAAAGCCCTTGCCTTTTTAAAAGGTCTGCTTCCAGTGCTTGGCATCTCTCTGCCCCCTTCTCTGCTCCTGCTGCTGGCTGGTGTAATCTCTTTTATGTCTCCAAGGAGATAGATTCAGGGCACTAATCTCTGCCTCATTTGCATAACAAAACAACACTGTCTCAAATGGGATTATAACCCACAGGCATCCAGGCTGAGATTGGCAACGTGAACTTCAGTGAGACACCCTCCACTCCGTCACAGAGAGCAAGGATTGTGAAGATGGTGACCGATTGGGGAATGTTTCATTTGGTTATGGGTAAGGTTGCTAGAGAAGCCCTAGTGGGGTAGTGGACTACACACTGAGCTGCTAGCCACGTGTCTGTGGGTTCGAACCCATCAGCTGCTGCACAAGAGAAGGATGAGGCTGCCTATGCCCAAGCCCAAAGGGGCAGTTCTAGTTAGTCCTACAGGGTGACCATGAGGTGGAATCGACCCAGTGGCAGCGAATGAGTGAAGGTTGCTGCGAGAGTTAGGCTTTCTGTGTCAACATGGCACCTGTAAGAAGATGTGGGCAGAGTTTACCTGTCCATCAGGTGATGTCCCTTGGAGGTGTGGCCTGATATATATAATGACCCTGTGGAGGCTGACCTCTTCCTCGCTCTCTATCTTTCCCTTCCTAATTGCTGGGCACCCTGAGAGCTGCTGGAACCCTGTTATGTTACCACTCAACCTGGGGTCCATGCATCCACCGGCCTGTGATCTTCCTGCATTTGGCATCACTGCATGTGGCTGTGTGAATCTGAAGAGGGACTTATGGGCTAGTATCGGACTTATGGACTTGAATTAGACTGCAATGGGATGTTATCTTGATATATAATGGCTTTTTGACATAAAGCTCTTTCATATATATGAGAGTCACTGGATTTGTTTCTCTAGTCAACCCAACCTAATACAGTTGCGATGACAACCTAATACAGTTGCGATGACGTGATGCCGGCTATTAACAGCTGGAAAAGTGTATTCTCTGTTTGTGGGGTTTTCTTTCCCATGTGGAGATCCTCCCTCTCCCCTCCATGAAGTCAACCTCTTGACACCCCTTCAGTCATTTCTTCCCAGGAAGACCACACTTCTTCCCAGGAAGATGACCACCAGCCTTGGTCCAGGCCACTTGGGTCCACCCATCTGGACTTGAATGCCAAGCCTGTCTCCCTCCTATCTGTAACCTTTGGCCCTGAGACCCTCAGACCTGACCCCTGTCCTGCTTTGAGCACCCTTCTTCATTGGCTGTGCTTCAGCTTCTTCCCCGGCATTGCTGCCCCTGTCCAGCTCCGTTAGACAAGACAACTCTCAGTCATGGTCCTGTGACCTTTTACCGGAGCCCCTGCAGTCTAGTCTGTCCTCTGTGTGTTTTCAGCCCTTCCTTGCTGGAATCCAAGCATCTTGGAGGAAAAGAGGCATTTGATAGGTGCCTTGGGGGAACAGATGAGATTTCCATCAACAGGATCTGTTTCTGGAATTGTGCGGCTACAGACAAATGGTGGGATTCCCATTGGTTGTGGACTAAAGTGTGCCGAGGAGCCCTGGTGGCATTGTGGTTATGCATTAGGCTGCTAGCTGCAAGCTAAGCAGTTCAGAACCACCTGCCTCTCCATGGGAGAAAGACAGGGCTTTGTACTCCCACAAGAGTTACAGTCTAGGAAACTCATGAGGGGGTGACGCTTGTATCCTGTCCTACAGACTCTCTATGAGGCAACATCAACTCGATCGACAGCAGTGAGGGTTTTTGTTGTTGTTTTTTAAGGTGTGCCTGGCCGAAGGCGTGGAATTTTCAACGGCCTTACTTGACTGTGAAAATTGGACAATCAAGAACGAAGCAGAAGAGGACTTGATGCCTTTGAGTGACAATGTTGGGGAAGAATGTTAACTACGTCGTGAACTGCCAGAAGGATGGACAAATCTGTCTTAGAGAAAGCACAGCCAGAATACTGCTTACACGGGAGGGTAGTGAGACCTGGTCTCACTTACTCTGAACATAAGCCACCAGGAAGGATCGCCCTGGAGAAGGACGTCATGCTTGTAAAGTTGAGGGTCATTTTAAAAGGAAACAATTAACAAGAAATAGGAGTCCAGGTGGCATAGTGGTTAAGAGTTGGGCTGCCAACTGTGGGGTCAGCAGTTTGAAACCACCAGCTGCTCTGAGGGAGAAAGATGGGCTTTCTTCTCCTGTGAAAGGTTATGGTCTTAGAAACGCACAGGGACCAGTCTTGCTGTCCTATAAGGTCACTGTGAGTCGGAAGCACCCCAATGACAGTAAATATGGAGTGAGCTCAACAAGATTGATTTATCCCAGGGATCACAACATAGCAGTAATTGTGAGGGTGGCCTAGGACAGGGAAACGTTTGTACTACAGGCTATTGGGCAGTTGTGAGTCAGAATGGACTCAGTGCTATCCAACAACAACAAACAGATGGAAGAAATCAATGAGAAGAAATACAGCCAAGAAATCCTTAAAAGAGAAGATGGTAAGATTCAACTCACTCACTTCGGACACACTATCAGGGAAGACCACTCATCAGGAAATGAGATGATGTTTCCTGAAGGAGGTCAGCCAAAATTAAGGAAACCCCTTTATGGTGGTTGGCATCGTACACCCACCAGTAGATTCAAGCATCATCCAGATGGTGCAGGGCCAGGAAGGGGTTTATTCCATTATTACTTAAGGTCAGTACGAGAGAGTTATCCCTGCTTCTCCTAGCTACATGGTTCTCCCACAAAACCAGTGAGTGCTTAAGATGATGGGATTTATCAGGAAGTTGACGATGACAATTCAGGCGAGACATGTTCAGGATACAGCTGTTCAGTCCCAACAGTTTCTTCTCTGCTGTGCTCTTGTAGGGCTGCCAACAAATGTCGGAAGGGCATGAAAATCCACGGTAAGCCTCAGGCTGAAGGCATTCAGCTTCAGTTCTGTGGGTCAGCCAACCCAGCTCCCCCAATCAAGTGCCCAGGGGCATCTCACTCCACACGCCAGTCTCCTGCCTAAAACACGCAGCTTTACTTGTTCAATGACCTGGGAAGCCCGCCTCTCTGTCCCACGCTCTGGCTCCTGGGTCTGCTGTTGCTGCTACTCTGTCACTCTGGTGCAACAGTTAGTTCCTGTTTTAGGGAGATTTAATACACAGGGATCTCGGGGTCCAAAGGATATGCTCCACTCCTGCCTCTTTTATCTTGCTATCAGACCCCCCTCTTGCTTCTAAGATGGCTCATTTCATATTTAGCAGGATGGCAATCACAATGAATCCTTTCCATAAGCACTCCACTGAATCATATCATCTGATCATCATCTCTCCTCCGCCTCCAATCTTCTGACATGGATTCATCAGGAAAGAGATCGTTGGTGGGACAGCACAGGCCATGGCTTGGAAACCCATATGAAGTACATCTCTGCACGGTTGTTATTTTCATGAGGTGTGTATGAGTTGGTTCTGACTCACAGGGACCCCGCATTCAGTAGAACAAGCACTGCCTGGTCCTGAGCCACCCTTGCCCTTGTTCTCACATTGGAGCCACTTGCAGCCCCGGTGTTGACCCACCTCCTTGAGGGCCCTCCTCTTTTTCACTGCTCCTGCACTTGACCCAGCATGACGTCCTTCTCCAGGGACTGGTCTCTCCTGATAGCGTTTCCAGAGCATGTGAGACCAAGTCTCCCCATCTGTGCTTCCAAGGAGCATCTGGCTGTACTTCTTCCAAGACAGATAGGGCTGTTCTCTCGGCAACCCATTGCATGCACGCTATTCTTTGTCAGCACCGTAGTTCAAATGCATCTATTTTACTTTGGTTTTCCTTATTCGATGTCCAATTTTCCCATGCGGATGAGGTGATTAAAAATACCAAGGCTTGAGTTGGGTGCTAGTTATTAAAGTACCGCCAAAGTAACACCCTTGTTTTCAACACTCTGAGGAAGTCTTGTGCAGGAGGGTTACCCAGTATAAGGCCTCCTTTGGTCTCTTGACCAGTGCTTCCATGAGCACTGATTGTGGATCCAAGCAAGAGGAAATCCTTACAACCTCAGCCATTGATCACACGGTTATTTACTGGTCCAGAGGTGAGGACGTTGGTCTTTACACTGACTTGCGAGTCACATGGAAGGCTGAAGTCCTTGATCTTGTCTCCTTCCCTTTCAGCAGGCAAGGTTGGGTCATCTGCATACCATAGGTTGTTAATAAGCCTTCCTCCAATCCTGATGCTACACGCTCCTTCATATAGTCCAGCTTCCCTGAGGATTTGCTCAGCACGCTGATTGAGGAAGTATGAGGAGAGGATACAGCTCAGATGCACACCTGTCTGTGAGTCACAGTCACACAGAGGCCAAATCCATCCCCATCATCTATCTCACCCCACGTAGGGCAGAGGAGAACACTTCCCTGGGGTTTTCTGGGCTGAATCTGGGTGCAATCAGATTACCAAGCCTTTCTTCTGCAGTGCCGCTGGGTGGGTTTGAACCTATAACCTTTCAGCTGTTTCTTGGCAGGTGCCTTCCAGTCGGTTCTGACCCATACTGACCCTATCCACAACAGAAGGAAACACTGCCCGGCCCTGCACCATCCTCCCATTCCCGAATCCATTGCTGCAGCTACTGTGCCCATCCATCTCGTCAAGGGCCTTCCTCTTTCCCCGCCCCTCCACTTGACCAAACATGATGTCCTTCTCCAGGGACTGGTCTCTCCTGACAACACGTCCAAAATATTTGAGACAAAGTCTTGCCATCAATTAGTAATCCGTTTGTGAACCAAACCCAAACTCAGTGGAGTCGATTCTAACTCTTTATGGCAGCAGACAGCCTCATCTTCCTCCGGAGGAGAGGCTGGTGAGTTTGAACCACCAGCTTGCAGTTAGCAGCCCAGTGCCTCTCCTGTAGGGCCACCAGGGCTCAGTGGTCCCTTAGCATCAATGAGAAGCCCAAGGACCCACAAGGAGTGACTGGGAAAGACTTGCAAACATCCCAGGGCAAAAAAAAAGATGTGGTCCTTGGAATCAGAATAAAAGGGAGGTGATTGATGCTCAGTGTGAGGATGGGCTACCAGGTGAGAAGTCAGAGGAGCCCATGGAAGCTGAGTCTCACTTGGCACTTCAACCAGTGGTGGGCAAGATAGGTACGGAAAGGAGAAGAGGCTGAGCTACAATCTCAGAGCTGAGCTAAGGAATATGAGCCCCCAAGAAATGGAGACCCTTGATAAATAGCACTGTGCTGGGGCGGAGGCACCGTGTAGACAACCAAGTTGCTGGTGCCCCATGTCCTTGTCAGGAACGATGGAACTTGAGCCCAGGGAGGTCCACCCTTGGAGAGTTTGTCTTCCTGGGAGCTCTCTTAGCCCACCTGCTCCCTCAGGTACAGATCAAGGGTTGAACCCAAGACCTTTCTCCCACCTGAGAGCCCAGGGATCCCACTGCAGGGTCTAGTTGCCCCCTGGGAAGTATTGTGAGAGGAGAATTATGTCTTGAAAATGAATTTGCAGATGTAATTCCATCTTGCAGCTGTTGGAGCAACCACCATCCGTCCCTGGGAGCATTCACGTGAAGGAGGTCTCAGCTCACCATTTAGGCTGGCACTCAGCCTTCATAGGACGGGGAAGAACTGGGTAGAGGCTGGAGAAGGGAGGACAGGGCCAATGGCATCGGGTGACTGATCTGACCCTTGAATATGACCGGTGGATAAAATCCAGCCTGCGGGTGGTTAAGGTGGCTGACTGTGAAAAGAAAGATTAGAGGGTGGAGTCCACCCACAGGAGTTTTGGCAGAAAGTCCTGGAGACCTCCTTTTGACACATCAGCCCTGGGAAACCCTCAGAAGCCCAGCTGGACGTTGGCACACACAGGGTCGCCATGGGGAGGAGTCAACTCAAGGGCATTTTTTTTTTTTAACCTGAGGATCTCTGGTGGCATAGCAGTTACACCTTGAGCTGCTAACTGCAAGGTCAGCAGTTCAAAACCACCAGTTGCCCCTCAGGAGAAAGATGAGGCTTTCTGCTCCCGTAAAGAGCCACAGTCTCAGAAACAGGGCAGTTCTGCCCTGTATGTGTTGGCATGGACTCAACGACAGTGAGTGGAACAAAGGAACACTGCATTTGCCCCATGCATTTCAAAGTGTGGCTACCAACAAGCTCTCACTGCTTCTTCACAATGGGCCCTCAGCACCTGTTGCAACCAGACTCATTATTCAGATGCTCAGAGGGGTGCAGTGGCTTGGAGAAAGTCACACAGTTAAGAGAAGCCACACTGGAGTGACCTTTACACACGGATGGGATCTCTGTAATCAGTCGTGTAACTCTTCTTGACGTGCAAAAATATCCTCAGGACCTCACTGAGGAGCACACAATTTGGACGCAGGAGAATTGACCCCTTCAGTTATTTACTTGGTCCTTAATTAGGGCCAACACAATGTCTTGGGGTAGGGGCTAGTGTGGGCAGAGCAGAGTTTAAACATTACCTAACTTCTGATGCGTTCGCCTGTGTGGACCATAATAAACTGTGGATAACTGTGTTAGGTAGGTTTATTGTGCCAACCTGGCCAATAGGAACATGTGGGATTAATCAGGTGGCAGTTTGATTGGAGGGCAAAGAGATAAATGGCTCTGCAAGGCCCGTCCTTTCTCTTGCTCTCTGGTGATCAGACCAGCACGCAACTGCTTTAGCTAGTTATTTGCCTCAACTTGTGAGCTACACTACCTGTGGGACAGCCAACCTGTGGATCATGTTGCTAGAGCTTGAGGTTCCTTAGAGACCTGCTTCACCTCGCTGCTGCTGTGTACATCGCTTGAGCTTGAGGCTGGTGGATCCTGTCATCTTGCATTGCCTGAGTTAGATGCCCCATCTGGCCCTGCTTTGCTGAGCTCCCAAGCGGTGGAGTATTGGTGACCCAACCTGCTGTTTGCTGCCTGTAAGAGGACTCTGCTTGCCTTGCTCTAGGGGGAACTCTGCTGTCTGTTTCCGTGACCTTGGGCCAAGCAGCCCACGTGAGTTGAAGGACTTCCAGTATATTAACTGTCCCATGGAAGTGAGTTGAACTGAACCCTCTGTACTGCTGTGTAGACTAATTAACTGTTATGTTGCCCCTCGCTGTATAAACCTATCTATCTATAAAACCATAAGTGTCCTGGGTTCATTTCTCTAGAGAACCCTGCCTAACACAATCTGTATCCTGAGAAAATCATCAAAGAAGCTGTCTTACATAAAGAAGAATATGGCACCAGGAATGGAGGAAGGCTTATTAACAACCTACAATATACAGATGACGGAATCTTGCTTGCTGATGTTGAGAAGGACTTACAGCACTCGCTGATAAAGATCAAGGATGGAAGCTTTCGGGATAGGTTACAACTCAGTGTAAAGAAAACCCACATGTTCACAATGACACCAGTAGGTAACATCATGATAAGCGGAGAAAAGATTGAAGTCAAAACAATTCATCTTGCTTGAATTTACGGTCAGTGCTCATGGAAGCAGTAGTTAAGAGATCAAAGGATGCAGTGTATTGGGTAAATCTGTTTCACAAGACCTCTTTAAGGTATTGAAAAGAAAGGATGTTACTTGTGGATTAAGGTGCACCTTACCCAATCCATGACATTTTCAATTCCTTCATATGCATGTGCAAGATAGACATTGAATAAGAAATATCACAGAAAGAACGGATGCATTTGAATTGTGGTGCCAGAGTAGAGAATATTGCAAGTACTGTGGACTGCCAGACAAACAAACAAACAAACAAATCTGTCCTGGAAGCAGTATGGCCAGAGTGCTCCTTAGAAGCAAAGATGGCAAGAGACGTTGTCTGACATACTTTCCCTTAGCAGAGACCAGTCCCTGGAGAAGGACAACATGCTAGATAAGTAGAGGGGCGGTGAAAAAGAGGCAGGGCCTAAACAAGGTGGATCGACACAGTGGCTGCAACAATGGGCTCAGGCTTAGGAACAGTTGCAAGGATAAAGCAAGACCAGGCAGCGTCTCCTGCTGTTGTGCATAGGGTCGCGAAGGGTCTGCTGTTGTGCATAGGGTCGCGAAGGGTCTGCTGTTGTGCATAGGGTCGCCAAGGGTCTGAATCGACTCAATGACAGCTAACAATAACAACAACAATAACAACATTTAGGCGTAGATCCTCCATCTTTGTTCATGGTCCATTTTCACATGGAAACACTGTTGAAACCAGTTCAGCATGACCTCACCGCTAGAGCCTCCTCTGGGCAGTAAACTCAGGTCTCAGTGCCCCACTGCTGCCCTCAACTCAATTCTGACTCATAGAAACCCTACAGGAATAGAACCGCTCCAATAGATTTCCCAGGGATCACATCTTGAAGGAAGCCAACTGCCTCATCTTTCTCCAAGAGGGTAACCAATGAGTTCAAACGGCTGACCATTCAGTAAGCAGGCAACTGCTTCATCACTGTCCTACAAGAGCGCCTCTTCCATAAATAGCAAACATCGTTGCAATGACTATTAACACGGTTCTTCGAGCCTCCTCTGTCTCTGCCCTGTTGGGTTATTATACTGGATTGAGTTGTGTTTTCCCAAAAGATACGCTGGGCTCCCAACACCTGTGTCTATGGCGATGACCTTGTTTGGAAACAGGATTTTAGAAGACGGTATCCGTTACCACGAGGTCATGCCTGAGCTGGTGGATCCTTATCCCATCTGAAGCACGGTCTTTGTAGGAGAGGAGAAGAGACACAAGGAGACAGGGAAGAAAGTCAGTGAGGATGGGTTGATGCTGCAGATATAAGCCAAGGAATGCCAAGGGCTCCCAGAGCTGGGCCAGGCAAGAAGGGGTCCCCCATCCTGCCCCGGGGAATTCAGAGACTTCATGACCCTGATGGTGCCCTCAATTTGGAACTATGTTGTTTTCAGGCGCCATGGAGTTGGTCCCGACCCAGAGCAACCCCGTGCACAACAGAATGAAACAATGCACGGTCCTGTGCCGTCCTCACAAGGATTCCTGTGTTCGACCCCATCGCTCCAGCCACTGTGTCAATCCAGCTCATTGAGGGCTTTCCTCTGTTTCGCTGCCCCTCTTTCTCCAAGTGTAATGTCCTTCTCCAGAGACATCACGTGTTCTTCTCCTGATGACATGTCCAAAAGTAGGCACGGAAAAGTCTTGCCATCCTTGCGTCTAAGGAGCGCTTTGGCCATAGTTCTCCCAAGACAGCTTTGTTATTTCGGTAGTCCATCGTACTTTCAACATTCTTCTCCAGCATCTAATTCATTTGCATGTATTTGGTTTCTTTATTCAGTGTCCGACTTTCACATGCCTACATGGCTATTAAAAATGCCACAGTTTGGGTCAGGCGCACCTTAGTCCCCAATGTGACACCCTTGCTTTTCGGCGCTTGAAAGAGGCCACATGCAGCAGATTTACCCAATGCAGTGTGTCTCCTGAGCCTATGTTCCCCAAGCCCTAGACGGCTCAGATGAAGGAGCTTCAAAATGTTCCTGGAGAAATGAAATGCCAAGATAGTGGACACTTTTAAAGTGAACCCTTTTTTTTAGCTCTATCATACAGTTCCTTCACTGCCTACCCAGTCGCCCAAACCAGACACCAGGGACAATTCTAATCTCTGGGTCCCCAGCACCATATCCTGTCTGTTTTGCATATTCAGCATCTTCTGATCCATCCCTTTGTATCCATGGAGATCAGTACGATTTCCATGTCCAGGATCTTCTCTGCTCATTAATCATCCACAAGCAGCTCCTCACTGGGATCCTAGTTGGTGCTGGACCCCAAGCTGAGCTGTTCTACAGATCCCATCTGGTCCTCATCTGAGCCCTGACCTCAGGGACGTCTTCCCTAAACTCAGGGGCTTTCTTACTAATCTCAGGGACTTCCTTCCCCCTATCACGGTCCGTCTACTGTCTCCCTCCCTCTGCTCTGCCCTGGAGTTTCTTAGAGAGAAAGAATCATGCCATGTTGCTTGCACGTCCCCAGGGCCCTGAACAGCTGCTGCCCGGTGCCTCCTCTCCTATAGAGCAGAGCCAAGAGGCAGGCATGTGTGGAGGATGGCTGTGTGTGCCCAGCCATCCCCATTAATCCTTGTCATGCCTGGCTGCCTGAGCCCATTGGATTTCAGTGTAGGCACAGCAACTGATTCTGCCCAAGCTGCCTCAACCAGCCATGATGGCAGACGTCTGTGGTCCGTGCCACTCTCTCCACCCTTCACAGATGTCACTTGGGGTGATGACAGAACAGAAGGAACATTTTTGGCTTCAGAATTTCCAACATGGTTGTCTGGAATCCCAGTGTTTGGGAGTGAGATGGCCATGCAGGTTCCAAGTTCGAAGGACTGGTCTGAACTCTGTGTCCAGAGCCCTCTTTTCTCTCACGGGTGGACAACCACACTCTGCTGGAACTGGTACCGAAATGGCTATGCACATTATTTCTACTCATGGACATTGAAGAAGGAAGATGGGAGAGGCATCGATGCAGTTGAACGGTGGTGCTGGAGAAGAATATTGAACGTACCAGGGACCGCCAAAAGGACAAACCCATCTGTCTTGGAAGAAGTACAGCCAGAGTGCTCCTTAGGGGCAGGGATGGCAAGACTTTGCCTTACGTACTCTGGACAGGTTGTCAGGAGAGACCAGTCCCTGGAGAAGGACAGCATGCTCGGTCAAGTGAAGGGGCAGTGAGCAAGAGGAAGGCCCTTGAGGAGATGGGTCGACGTAGTGTCTGCATCGAAGGGCTCCAGGCATAGAAAGCAATGGTTAGGACGGCGCAGGACTGAGCAGTTTTGTTCCGTTGTGCATAGGGTCACTATGGGTTGGAACCAACTTGATGGCACCTACCAACAACAACAACTCTTTTAAATGCTTAAATGCTGCGCTGCTAACCAAGACGTTGGCAGTTCGGACTCCCCCGATGCTCTGTGCTCTGTGGGAGAGGAGCCCTGGCCATCTGCTCCAGCAAAGGTTGCTGATAGTGTTGTCCCGGCACTTGCACATCACAGCGACCCCATGTACGGCAGAAGGAAACACCTCCTGGACTGCGTCATGCCCATGGTCGTTCCTATCCTTGAGCTTATGACTGCAGCCATTGGGTCAATCCACCACCTTGAGGGCCTCCCTCATTCCACTGGCCCCCTACTTCACAAAGCATGATGTCTTTCTCCAGCAACTGTTCTCTCTTGACAACAGGTCCAAAGGATGTGAGGCCAAGTCATACAGAGCAGAACCTTGAAGACCCACGGGGAGTAGTTCTACTCTGTCCTTTGGGCTTGGTGGTGCAGTGACGACCGACTCTTTTCATCCTCCCAGTGGGATGAGTGCTCTGATGAGCTACATTGCTCAGATGAGAAGTCCGGTGCCTGGAAGGGCATTGGGGGTTGAACAGTGTCTTCCAAAACAGAGCTGTCCCACTCCTAGCGCCTAGTGAATGCGACCTTATGTGGGGATCGTCTTTGACGATGGGGTTGCATTCAAGTTCTGGGGGTTCAGATCATCCCCAGGTTTCGACTGGGCCCCTAATCCAAGGAGAGATATCCTTATATGAGAGAATAAAGGGAGGTTTGGGAACAGAGACGCCGAGGAGAAGTCTATGTGAAGATGGGGGCTGAAACGGGAGGTTAGCTGCCACCGGACAAGGGACTCCTGGAGCTTCTACTGGAAGCTGGAAGACGCAAGGAAGGCTTTGCTCCCACAGCCTTTGTGGGCAGCCTGGCACTGCCAACATCTCAGCTCTGGAGGAGATCCTCTCCTTCCATAAAGACCGGCAGCCACCACAACCCTAGGGGGCATCCCGTCTGTTCCACCGCGTCCCCGTGAGTCCCAATGTTCTCTGTGGCAGTTGGTGGGTAATGTCTCTTGAACCCCACCCCTCCTCCTCTTCCTAATGCCCTGTTCTCATTCAGACCTCCGTTCTCCTCCCTGGTACATGTCGAGTTCGCAAAAGATGCACTGCCTCGAATCCTGGTGGCCTAGTGGGTTATGCGTTGGGCTGCTAACTGCAAGGTCAACAGTTTGAAACCACCAGTTGGTCCTCAGGGGACAGATGAGTCTTTCTGCTCCCGTAAAGATTTATAGTCTCGGAAACCCACAGGGGCAGCTCTATTCTGTCCTGTAGGGTTGCCGTGAGGCAGAATCGACTCCACAGCACCGCGTTTTGTTTGAGTGAGATGGGTCAGAATACACTCAATGGCAGAAGGGTTTTTGGTTTTGCTTTACCTAGGGTCAAGTCAGCATTGGACTGCTAATGGCAAGGTCTTTGGTTCAAACCCACCAGCCTCTCCTCGGAAGAAAGATGAGGCTATTCATATATATATATTCATTTTTTGAAGGGGGGGGGGG
>NW_022103925.1:4432446-4435311 GCF_000313985.2 Echinops telfairi
TCCAACACAGGGAGTGCGGGACCATGCCGTGCTCCCTTTTGTGGTGCATGGGGTTGCTGTGAATTGCATCACAACCACCTGCCCCAGAGGAAGAAAGAGGTGGGTTTTCCATGGACATGCAGATTTATCAAGATGGTTTAACAATGCAACAGAACTAGGATTTAAGTCATATTCACCAACGGTGCCCCCTTTCCCCCCTGTAATGCCCCCAGGACCTGTCACAGTGCAGGGTGATGGAATCCACAAGGGCTCTGGGCAAACCTTGAGCTCCGTGGAGCAATAGCTGCTCTCCCAGCCCAGCCCAGTGGCCTGGAAAGATCCACCTCACCTCCCGCTAACCACCCCTACAGCTGTTGAGTAATTCTACCAGTGTAGGCCTGAAATGGAAAGCGAGCTTTGGTTCCAAGAGCTATCACACAATTGGCCTTCCAGAAAAGCAAGAATATGAGGTTTCAAATGAAAGAGATTGCCTTTCTCCTCCCCACTGACCCTCAGAAATGTAAATATATATTTGGTCAGATTCACCGCCCTGGGCTAATCACGGAGTTTACTTCCTTATTAGCCTAAAAATGTGAAAGAAAGTACAATAACCTCCTACACGATCATCATAATCCTGCTGATTTCGCTCCATGGATACTTTTCTGAATGCTTTCATTGCCTTGGTGGAAAGTGAAATTCTATTCAGCATCTCACCTACGAGCTGACAGGCCGGTAGGATCTGTTTCTACAGGTAATTGCTCCCTGTTTGACTAGGGGTTTAGAATTATGGCATTTCAGGTGCGAGGGGGATATTTGAGACCATTCCTTTTCTCCCGTGCATTTTACAGCGGAACAAGTCAAAGTCTATTAGGAGGAATGGGGGTTAAGCTCAGCTGCCAAACTCAAGGTTGGTGGTTCAAAGTCACCTGGTGGTATCACAGAAGACAAGTTCTGGCAATCAGCTGAGGTAATGGTGACAGCCAAGAAACCCCTATGGAGCAGTTCTAGGGGGTAACACATGGCTCAGATGGGGTCAGAAGCAACTAGCAATAACAAAATGATTTCTGGCCCAGAAGGGCCTATAACCCAGGTCTCTGACCTGCTGATTTTCCTCATGGCAAGACCAGTTGGCAGGTTGTGCAGTTGACTCCTTCCCCTCGCTGCCCCGTGGGCCCTCCATACTCAGCGTGGCCAAGACTCAACCTTTCCAAACCAGGCCCATCATCACCCCTCCTGCGATGGCTCCTGTGTGGGGGTTAACTTGGCTCAGCTGTGATTCTCAGCAGTTTTCAGATACAGGGTGGGCTGCTCTTCCTCGGGTAACATAATGCATTCACCTTCCATAATGTAAAATGATGCGATCAACTCATTGAAAGGGGAGTCTTCTTAGTGGTGCAGCCTGCCTACAGCATATAAATGGACATTCTGGCAAAGTCCAATCTCTCTCTCTCTCTCTCTCTCTCTTCATTGGCTATAAGCCTGCTGAGGTCTCCAGCCTGCTGCCCGACCTACAGTTTGGGTGCTTGCCAGCCTCCACAATTGCACGAACCATCTCCTTGAAGTAAAAATTCCTCCCTATGGATATATACATTCCCCTGACTTTGCCCCTCTGAAGAACCCAGACCAGGGCATCTCCCAAATAGCCCTTTCCCTAGGTTCCTATCTCAGCTAATGGTCTTCTCAGTTTAGAAGTCAGAGACCCAGGCTACCTCTTGGACTCTACCCTTTCCTTCAGCATTCTCATTGGGTCCCCATGCCTTGTCATTTGTCCCTTCCAATACCTTCTGCGATGGTTAGAGTTTATGTCAACATGATGTAACATGAAGAAAAGGATGAAATCCAACCAACCTCTCAATCAGGTCACAACCTGGTGGCACCTCCATAATGGGGTGGCCTTTGTACAAGAGAGACACTGGGGACATTGCTTGCTTTTGCTCTGTCTTCCTATTGGCTGGGACCTGTGTTTCACATCTGAGGCTGGTGGCCTATGTGGCCTGCAGAGCCTGGGAGATGTCACCCCTCTTCCATGCTCCTGGGGACCAAGGATCCCTGTGGCCCTGTGGCCTTTGACCTGTGATCTCCCAGCTTTCTGCTTTGTCTCCCTTCTTCATCCTCCGGCAGCTCCGTGAGTCTGAGTGTCCTCAGCTAGTGAATGGCCCATGGACTGGAGTTGGAATGAGCTGGGTCACTTTCTTGATTCAAAAGTTTTTCTGATAGGAAGTTTTTCTTAAACATACATGTGTGTCACTGATTTTGTTTCTCTAGAAGACCCAGCTTAATACACCTTCTTTCCTACCTTCTACCTTCTTCCTTTCCGTCTGGACAGTCTTCTAACCTGTCTGCTGGCCTCTAGCCTAGTGCCCCTGAAGCCCACTCCACTCCATCCCCGAGCCATCTTTGTAGGCCAGGGGAGACAATAGAAAGGAGAATTTTGGGGTGTGAACCCAGTCGTTGTCAGGTCTTTCATTGAACTTCAGCTCCTACGCTTATGGGCGGAACAGCCTTGGGTAAGCTACTAATACTGCTATCTGTACATGAATTTCCTCATCTAAAAGGGATAACAACATCTGCTACACAATGTTACTGTGATAAAAAAAAACAACGCAGTGATGCCCATAATGGTCTTTCAACAGCACTTGGTACATAGAAAGTGCTCGTTACGCACCATCTATATTACTGTTGTGATTTGTATTATTCACATGGGCACAGTGCTGGCTTAAAAACATCTCTAGTTTCCTATTTGCTGTAAAAGTGGAAATCCTTGGCATGAAAACATCTTTAAAGCACACTCTATGTACTCATATCTGTATGTTAAGAATTAAGGTGGCAGATGGACATTGGGCCTCCACTCAAGTACTTCCTCAATGCAAGAACACTTTGTTCTAT
>NW_022103925.1:4436628-4437996 GCF_000313985.2 Echinops telfairi
GGAAGCCGCAGTCAAGATGTCAAAAGACGCATTGCATTAGGTAAATCTGCCGCACTGAACCTCTTTAGCGTATTCAAAAGCAAGGGTGTTACTTTGAGGACTAATATGTACCTGCCCCAAGCCATGGAATTTTCAATCACCTCATATGCATATAAAACTGGGACACTGAATCAGGAAGACGGAAGAAGAGTGGAGGCATGTGAACGGGGGTGCTGGAGAAGAACACTGAACGTACCACGGACTGCAGAAAGGACAGACAGATCTGTCTTGGAAGACTTTTGGCCAGAATGCTCCTTAGTGGCAATGATGGTGAGACTTGGTCTTACTTGCTTTGAACTTGATGGGAGAAGGGCATCGTGGTTTGTAAGGTAGAGGGCAGGGAAAAGAGGAGGCTTTCAAGAAGCTGGGTTGACACAGGGGCTGCAGCAATGGGATCAAGGGTAAGAACCACTGAGGGGCGGCTCAAGACCGGACAGTGTTTTATTTTGTTGGACATAGGGTCACTCTGAGTTGGAACTGAGGCCAAGGTACCTAACAATAGCTTGTCTGACAAACTTCATCCAGCCTTTTGCACTCACAAACGCCTACTCACGCTTCAAGACCCAGGTGAAAATTACTCCTGCTTTGAAATCTTCTTGAAGTCCCACGCTCTTTCTCTGTTCTCTTCGTTGCCCTTCTGCTGGCCAAGTGCATCCTTTCATGATCTAGATTTTTCGCTGGCTCTGGTTTGTTCCTTCCTTGGTGCATTGATCCTGCTGTGTTTGAGTTACCGGTGTACGTGTCCACCATCCCCCTGGTCCGTGAGCTCCATGGGGGTTAGGGTGTCACTGAGCCTTCTCCAGATCCTTTGATTAGCATGAAGCTAATCTCGCGGTAGATTCTCAATGCACCCAAATGTTAAAGAAATTGAAGGACAGGGTCCTGACTTTGACTCTCGAGAGCACCCTCGCTCTGCAGTCTGCTTGTCACCGAGCAAAGGATCCCTGGTGGCACAGTGGTTTAAGTGCCAGCTGGTAACTGAAAGGTCAGCATTTCAAACCCACCAATGACTTTGTGTGAGAAAGACATAGTCATTAGCTCTGTGGCAGTTACATCCTCTCCTGTCAACTTGAGCGAAGGGGTGGAGTCTAGCTGGCCAATCAGGTCATAGCCAATGAGGCTTCAGTGTGGGCATGGCCTCCCGAGGAGTCTGGAAATTTCTCCTTCCTCCTTGGAGGTGGGACATACTCTCTCTCTGCTTGGTCATTCTGTTGACAAGCCACATGAAGCTATGCTGACGGCAGCCAGAGCCCTGGAGCTGGAGGAGCCACGTGGAGAGCCGCGCCAGTGCTGAGATGCTTCCACAAGACTTTTCACCCACTGAACTGT
>NW_022103925.1:4439252-4444302 GCF_000313985.2 Echinops telfairi
GACAGTAGCAGCCAACTGCATTGCTGGCATGCATTCTACCCTGGGCTCTTCACGTGCGTGCGTCATGCTGTGCAGTGAGACCCAGTCAGCACTCCCAGCCAGGAAGTAAAGCAATCAGTCATCCCAGTGCTGAAGCTCCCTGCTGCATCACCCGGGGAACTTCCTGCTTTTCACTAAAAGCCATCCATGCATTCCTGGTGAGCTTTCTCATTACTCCCTCTCATCAAGGGCACACGTGAGACTGGATTTGTCAGACCGGGCAGTGGCCAAAATGAACTTTCCATTAGCTCCTTAGCCAGGTGACATGCCCTGCAAGACCCTCAGGCTTTGGCCCTCTGGCTCGTCCCTCCTCACCTCTTCATGCTGATAAGCAATAACTACTTCCACTGCCCTCGGGTCGATTCCAACTCACGGAGACCCTATAGGGCAGAATGGCATGACTCTGTAGGGTTTCCTAGGCTGTAAACATCTATCCCGAGGAGTGGGTGGGGGCTTGAACCATCAAACTTGCCGTTAGCAGTCCAGTGCTTAGCCCACAACCCCACTAGAACCCCTTCTGCTCTTGCTAAGGGCTAAGGCGAGTCAGTTCTAACTCAAGGTGACCCAATCAATGTTCAACAGAACAAAAAGCACTGCCTAGCCCATCCGTCCTCACTCTTGTGAGGGGTGCGTCCATTGTTGCAGCTGTTGTGCCAATCCATCACGTGGAGGGTCTTCCCCATTTTCACGCTCCTATCTCACCGAGCATGCTGTCCTTTTCCAGGGACTGGTCTCTCCTGATAACGTATCCAAAGTATGTGAAGGTCTACTCTCGCCACCCTCGCTTCTAAGGGCTATTTTGGCTGTATTTCCCCCAAGGCAGAGTTGCACGCTCTTCTGGTCCGTGGTACCTTCAATATTTCTTCTGCCAACACCGTGATTCTGATGCATCATCACTTCGTCTCCACCCTTCCTCTTTCTCTGTCGCGACATGGACACATCTAAGCCTTCCCAGGACCCTGTGTGCTCCTCCGCTGTGCTTCTGCACTGGCTGTTCCCTCTGCCTGCCTGCCCTCTCTCTGTGCTCAGCCTGCAGGCTCACTCCAAGCAGAACCTCGCAGTCCACCTCAGCCCATTCCTGCTGTCAGTCCACTTTCTCTTCACTTGGCTGGTGACTGGGAGAATCCCCATCCTCGGGCTCTGGGGGTGGCTGAACACATGGCACCGGATGAATGAGGTGGCAGTATATGTTAGTCCCGGGAGAGGAGGACATGCCACCCTAAGCCACCTGAGGTGTCACTAAGGAATGGAATGAACCAGTGAGGCTGTGGAGGCAGGGTGCCCCTGGCAGGGATGTGAGGGACTTGCGTGAACAGTCACATGGACTGGTCAGCACCAGCGCTGTGCCTGATAAGGAGCGCTTGACTAGAGGACTAGCAGCCCACTACTGTTAGGTCCATTCCAACCCACAGCGGTCCTACAGGACAGAGGAGCACGAACCCAGAGGGCTACCATGGCTGCACATGCTCACAGAAGCGGATTGTCCCATGCTTCTCCTGCGGAGTGGCTGAGGGGCTGGAAGCAGCCATGCACGTAACCCCTATGCCACCAGGACTCAATGAGGAATGGCAAGTTGTAGGAAAGTCATTTGAGGATGTTGGTTGTCAAGGCAATGAAATGAGGGGCCTTACTGTGAGGACTCATACCTCACACAGAAGCCCTGGTGAGACAGTGGGGTAAGCCTTGGGCTGCCCACTCCAAGGTCAACAGTTCAAACCCACCAGCGACCCTGTGGGAGGGAGATGAGGCCGTGTGCTTCCCTGTAGATTATACAGCCATGGAAACACCAGGAGGTGGGTTCTACCCCTTCCTGTGGGGTCTTGATCAGCTGGAGTGGACCCGACGGTCATGGATTTTGTTTTCTCTGGTATTTCGTTTGATTTGTACCTCAGCCTCCTCCTGGATGGCTCAACCTCTTTCTTTTAGAATTGAAAAAATGAACCGACCTTTGTTTAGTGTGAGTTAGGCAAGGGTTGACCATTCAGATCATACATTTTGTACTCAACCCATTAAGCTTCCCTCCCGGAGCCCCTGAGGAGCCCTGGTGGTGCAGTGGTGACGCACTGGGTTGCTACCCACAGGGTGGGCAGTTGGAAACCTCCAGCCGCTCCTGGGGAGAAAGACTGGACTTTGCACTCCCGCCAACAGTGACCATCTCGGACACCCACAGGGGCGTTCTCTCTGAGTCAGCATGGACTCCATGGCCATGAGTTTGGTTTATCAAATCGCCCAATAACTTGCTCCATCTCCCTCTCTTTGATTTCTCCTCTCACCCTTGGGGATGACGGTCTTCTCTTTCCCCCAGTTCTTAAACGGCTCCTCCAAGGGTCCTTCACTCCTTCCTTTTCTTGGTGCACGGCCACACCACGCTGACCACAGCATTGCCCACCCACCCGTCTGTCCTGCTGGCATGAGCGCCTGGGACCAGGAGGCTGCACGACTCATCTCAGTAGCCCCTGGTCCTCCCTCTGGGCCCTGCCCCTCTAACACTTGGCTCTGCCTCTCATCCCGGATGCAGGAGTTCCCCTGGCCTGGGGAACTGCTGGAGTTCGGCTGCCTTCTGACCAAGTGCATTTCACCACGGAAGGTTCTTGCTCCTACAGCAGATTCCATTTGCTCTTTTAATTAATAAAATTCAGCATGATGCAAACAGTTCTTGGGTGAATCGTCCTTCATGAGCAACCTTGGGGAGCTTACTCATCAGCCTGCTCCCTGAATTGGTGTTTGGAACACCCTGGGAACTTGTTATTGGGTCTTTGTACTCCACAACGGCAGTGATGAGAATCAACACGCCTGTCAGGTGACATAACAGCAGGAGTGCACAGCTCTGGGAACGGCAGACAGGGTTTTGCTTTATTGAATAAGCACACCCCAGCCCCACTGCACTTCCCCCCCATCTTCCTGACTTAACTCCCATGGCTTGGCACCCCCTGATGTTTCTGAAAGTTCATCCATTTGGTAAATCAGATGCATCCTCTCAACCCCAGAAAAGTCTCCCGGATGCATTTGTTCATTGATTCAGACACAAAGCTACTTGACTAGGATTCTGGAAGCTCTGAGTCCTGGTGCGGCTGGGATAAGAACCATTTCTCTCTTCTGAGAAACAAGGCATTAGAATACAGAATTCAGTGTCAAAATAAAGTCAGCTTTGCAGAGTGCCGAAAGCACCTGTGTTCAAATTCTGGCTCCTTCTGTGTGTCCCTGGACAGGTTGATGAACCACTCTGAGCCTCTGGTTCCTCCCAGGAGAGGAAAAATAGAATCCCCCACGTGATGCCATGAGGTTGGATGTGATGATAGGCACGTGGGAGGTCATCACTGATCGGAGGCTCAGCTCCGGGACAGAGCTGTCTTAGACAACTCAATGGGAAGCTAGGAAGGTCCAAGTAGAGCCTATGAGGAAAATCGTATGGTAGCCACCCTGGGACATTCAGAACTGGCCGAAGATGGCCTTGTGTTCTTGCAATGGTGCAGAATCTACCTACAAACTCTGAGAGCAATGGCTTTGGGGAGATAGCTTAAGGGAAGTCCGAACTAATTTTCAGGGTTATAGGGCATGTGCTCCCCACTCTGTATCTTCTTTCCTCTCAGCCCTCCGTTCTGGAGATGCTGCCTTCAGCTGCTTCCATCCAGCGCGTGTTTCTTAGGCCTGAGATCAGTGCTCCTCTCTCTTGCATGTTCATGCGGTCCATGGCCACATCTTCACTGCATCTCAGCCTTCGCCACTTCGCTCATTGTTATTGCTGCTGGGTACCCTTGGGTCATTCTGCCTGCTTTGAAAGTGTAATCTGAGTGGAAGTTCACAGAGCAGATTGGCTTTCCATTCAACAACTTTGCACCATGACATCACTTCTCCTTATATACTCTGGACACGTTGTCAGGAGAGATTAGTCCCTGGAGAAGGACATCACACTTGGTAAATGGAAAATGGGAAGCCCCCCAACAACATGGATTCACACCGTGGTTTAAAAATGGGCTTGGGCACAGGAACAAGTGTGTGGATGGATGTGTTTGGTTCTGGTTCTGTTGTGCACAGCGTCGGTATGGGTCAGAACCAACTTGATGGCATCCAGCAACAACATCTCCCTGGTGTTGCCGTTCACCATATTGGCCTGTCTACTATCTGGCTGAAAATTGAGCCATGAGGGTTCATTTCAGTTCCCAACTTAAGGGGCGTCTCATGGTGGCTGTCTTGGGTGTCCCACCAGTCTTTTTGAGATCAGCGGATCTTATTAATGACGGAATGAGTGTTTTTATTCACAGTGACCATGTGACCTAGTAGAGCCACCCCGTCAGTATTTCCTTGCCTGAAAGCTTTAGAGAGGAGCTTGGGCAGCATTGTGGTTACGCATTGGGCAGCTAACCTCAGCTTCAGCAGTTTGAAACCACCAGCTGCTCCAAGGGAGAAGCGGTCCTTCTAGTCCTGTAAAGAGTTACAGTCTCACAAGCCCACAGGGCTGGTTCTGTCCTGTCCTGCGGGGTGGCTGTCAGTCAACAATGACTTGGTGGCAGTAGGTTTGTTTTCTTTTGCTTTTGTTTAAAATTTTCTGGAGGTTGATCACCAGGTCTTCCTTCTACACAGCTCCAGTTGGTGGATTGAATGGACCACCTTTTGGTTAGCAGTTGGTCACTAAACCAGGGTACACACACACACACACACACACACACACACACTCACACTGGGAACCAGTCACCGCTGAGTTGGTTTGGACTCACAAAGACCCCCTTCTTTTCCCATCAGATCTAAACACTGGTCTGAGTGGTTGTAAAAGCAGGGAAAGAAAAAATCGAAACTGACTTCAATTCTTTTGTGATTCACGAGCTAGTGTCAAGCAAAGAAAAGGAACAGCACAAAAGTCTCAAAGTCAAACTTTATGTGCCGTTATAAGAATAAAGAGAAGAATACCATCTTTCTGCGGCAGGAAACTACCTAAATGATGGACCACAAAGCAGATCAAAACGTGTACTCGACTATTTCAAAAGCGTGAAGAGGAATTGTGGTGGGTTATTAA
>NW_022103925.1:4445085-4446197 GCF_000313985.2 Echinops telfairi
GCGTCAGGATTGGAGAAAGGCTTATTAATAACCTGGATACGCAGATGAACCAACCTTGCTTGCTGAAAGTGAGGAGGGCTTGAAGCACTTGAGGATGAAGATCCGGGATTGCAGCCTTCCGTGTGGATCACAACTCAATGTAAAGAAAACGAAAATCCTTACAATTGCACCAGCAGCTAGCAACACGATAAACAGAAAAGACTGAAGTTGTCACAGATTTTTGTCTTGCTTGGATCCACAATCAATGCTCATGGAAACCGCAGCCAAGAGATCACATGATGTATGACATTGGGCAAATCTTCTGCACAAGACCTCTTTAAAGTGCTAAAGAGCAAGGGTTTCTCTGTAAGACGAAGTGCATGGGACCCAAGCCATAACATTTTAATTGTCTCATTTGCATGTGAAAGTTGGACACTGAATAGGGCATGTGAGAAAGAATGGATGCATTTGCATCATGGTGCTGGGGAAGGGTGCTGGAGGTATCACAGGCTGCCAGGAGGATTTAAAGCATGCCTCAGAAGAAGTAGAGCCAGAATGCTCTTCAGACGCTAGGATGTTTTCTGGACATGTTGTCAGGCGAGAACCGTCCCTGGAACAGGCCCTCCTGCTTGGCAAAGTGGAGGACAGAGAAAAAAGGGGGGAGTCCCTCAGCAGGATGCACGGACACGGTGGCTGCAGCCACGGACGCAAACATAGCAACATTTGTGAGAATGGTGCAGGACCGGGCAGCACTTCATTCTGTTGTCCAGGGTCACCAGGAGTTGGAGCTGACTCAACGGTCTCTAACAACTAGCAACATAGGTCGTAAGAAATGACATAATTCATCTGCGCACCACTTATCGACTCTCTTGTTATCTGACACGTCACGTTTATGAAAATAGTAAAACATCCATTGACTAGTTTGTGCATGAAGGATGGACACATGGTAATAGTGAATACCGAGGAGCAGAGAGGACTGTCACACTGGTCGGGAGGGCTGAGGTCATGTGCCAACTTGACTGGACTGTGATGGTCAGTTATGTCGTGGTGAATTTGGCAGTCTTGTAGTGATGTGCGTTGGTCATTATATAGCAACGTAGTCTTCTTCTATTCTTTCATCTGGTGCAGTCACC
>NW_022103925.1:4447990-4448814 GCF_000313985.2 Echinops telfairi
AAAATACAGAAAGAGAAACATCAGTTAGCCAGGGCTGCAGGCGGCCGGGCCATGTCCTCACCTGATTTAAAGCTGCGGCGCGGAAAGGAAAGAGCATTATAACATCTATTTGTCTTATAGTTTATCTGGTACTGCAAAATGCCTGCTTTGTGTGCATGTCTTACATTGTAAATTAGTTTGGGAGTCCTTATTGATTGTGTGCAAACAAATACCGTGGGGCGCTGTGAGGAAGCCTCTCGAGGTGATGGGTTGGCACGGTGACGGCCACAATGGACCGGCGTCGCAGTGACTGTCAGGGCGGCACGGGACCAGGCAGCGTTACGTTCTGTGACCCACGGGGTCACTGTGGTTGGACTTGACAACAGCAACATGGATTTAATGGTGTTCCCTCCAAAGTGTGCACTGAAGTCCTGGCTGTGGGATTTTATTATTTCATCACAGGTTAATCCGTTAACCTGGAGTGGAGCAGACGACCTTCCGTAATGTGTTGTGAGTTGATTGAATACGACAATCTTCCACCCTGCAATCTAATGTACTGCCACCAATCCATCAGTTGGGACGATGCCAGCATGGGGTGCATCTTGATCTGATTAGCTTCCGAGTACTAGAGGAGCAGATTACAGTGAACTGACAGAAAGGTCTGCAGGGCCGGCCCCAGGCCCAGCTACCTGAGTGCCCCACAGAGGACAGCACTGGAGACACAGCCCCGGAGAGCGGCAGGTCTGCCCAGACCACGTGGGGACCAACTACGAGAGAGAGGGACACACACACACACACACACACACACACACACACACAGACAGACACACACACAGAGACAGACA
>NW_022103925.1:4450092-4458665 GCF_000313985.2 Echinops telfairi
TATATGTTTACATTTTAGGTATTAAAGTAGCAGACAGACATTGGGTCTCTACTCAAGTACTCCCTCAACACAAGAACACTTTGTTCTAATAACTTGGCATTCTGTGATGCTTACCTTCCTGACATGATCACTGAAGTCAAAATGGGTCCATAAACAAATGTGGTGAAAAAGCTGATGGTGCCCAGATATTACAAGATATAGAGTGTCTGGGGTCTAAAAGGTTTGAAGTTAAACAAGCCAACATCTAGTGGGGAAGCATCAAAGCCCACACGAAAGAAGCACACCAGCCTGTGTGATCACGAGGTGTTGACAGAATTAGGTATCAGGCATCAGAAGACCCAAAACAAACAGTGTATGGATGAAAATGATGGGAGTCAGAGTAGAGACCCAAAGTCCATCTGTAGACAATCACATATGCCCTCACAGTAGGGTCACAAAGAAAGAATGAGTCAGCCAGGGTTCAGCACAGCACTGACAAAACACACATTCCTCTAGTTCTTTAATGCTTC
Source organism: Echinops telfairi (assembly GCF_000313985.2). Taxonomy (NCBI): domain Eukaryota; kingdom Metazoa; phylum Chordata; class Mammalia; order Afrosoricida; family Tenrecidae; genus Echinops; species Echinops telfairi. The sequence goes on from NW_022103925.1 coordinate 4,450,602, forward strand.
CTCCCCCACACTATTATGACCCCAGTTCTACCTTTCAAATCTGGCTAGACTAGAGCATGTACACCGGTACAGATAAGAGCTCTCGACACACGGAATCCAGGACAGATGACCCCCTCAGGAACAGTAATGGGAGTAGTGATACTATGAGGATAGGGGGAAGGTGGGATGACAAGAGGGAGAAATGGGGAACCAACTACAATGATCCATGTATAAACAGCCCCCCGCCCCAAGGGGGATGAACAACAGAAAAGTGGGTGAAGGGAGATCAGAAGACAGTGTAAGATATGAAAATAACAGTAATTTATCATTTATCAGGGGTCCGCGATGGTGGAAGGGTGGGAGAGGGAGGGGAAAAAAGAGGATCTGATACCAAGGGCTCAAGCAGAAAGAACGTGTCTTGAAAATGCTGATGGCAACATATGTACAAATGCGTTTGATACAATTGAGGTATGGATTGTTATCGGAGCTGTAAGAGCCCCCCAATAAAATGATTTACTGATCATAATTAAAGAAGAGCAGATTAATCATAGGCAATGCGTCTCATGCATATTTCTTTCTTCCCAAAGAAAGGTGATTCAGTACAATGTGGACATTATCAAACAGTGTCATTGCAAAAAGCATGATGCTCCGTAAAGCAGACGGTCCTGAAGAAGAGGGACACCTTCAAAGAGACAGACTGACACCATGGCTGCAACAACGGACCTAAACATAAGGCAGTATGAGGACAGCGTGGGGCCGGGCAGTGGCTCGCTCTGTTGTGGACAAGGTTGTTGGAAGCCCGAACTGACTCGACGGCACCTAACAAGAATAACATAACTGATATCACATCACACCCAAGTTGAGTTTTGCAGAAGAGAATTAAGAAGCAATCCCAGCACTACACCATCAGGGAGCTGCATAAACTCGAGCCAGCTTCGGGAGAGGATGAGTAAAGATAAGCGATCACATTGCTGATATCAGATGACTCTAGGCTGAAAGCCTGCAACACCAGCAGGATGGTTGCCTGTGCTTCACTGACTATGCAAAGGCATTCAAATGCGTGGATCAAATCAAATTATACATCATTCTGGGAAGAATGGGAATCCCAATATACGTAATTGTGCTCATGCGGAGCCTGGGCATCGACCAAGAGGCAGTCTTTCAAGAACAGAGGATACTGAGTAGTTTAAAAGCAGGAGGGGTACGTAATTTGTGCTGTATCCTTTCACTATACTTATTCAATCTCCTGATACTCTAAAGAGGGGGACTATATGATGAAGGAAGCAGAATCAAGAAAACCATCTATCGTATGCAGCTAATGCTTGCTTGGTGGTTAAAGTGAAGATCTGAGCCCTTGCTGATGAAGGTCAAAGCTACAAGTTTCAGTATGAATTATAACTCATTACAAAGAAAATAGAACTACTCATAGCTGGACCAAGAGAATCGTGATACATAGAGAAAAGCAGGAAGCAGACGGATGGCAGTGTTTCGAGCCTTTGTGCAGAGGGTCCAGGTGGGTTGAGACTTGAAGACACCTGACAACAGCAATGCAACTGCAGTCTCGTCCATCTGCAGATGCACCTGAGCCATGGTGCGGGCAAAGAGCATCCAAAGGACCACGGACTCCCGAAAGAGCAAACAAACCTGTCGGAAGAAGAACGGCCGGAATGCTCCTTAGAACCAAGGATGACAAGACTTCGCCTCACGTGCTTTGGACATGTTATCAGGAGAGACATCCTGCTTGGTCAAGTAGCGGGGCAGCAAAAAAGGAGGGAGGCGCTCAGCAAGACGGACGGACACAGTGGCTGCAAACATGGGCTCAGACAAAGGAACCATTGTGAGGCGGGTGCAGGACCAGGCAGTGCTCTGTCGAGCTGTGCACGGGGTCGCTGTGAGTTGGCACTGACTTAAAGGCACCCACCACCACCACCACCATCACCACCACCACCACCACCACCACCACCAACAACAACAACAACAACAACAACAACAACAACAGCAACAACTTGTCTTTCCTTCGGGCCCCACACGAACTCTTCCTCCCTCCCACTTGTCTTCATGGAGAGCCCAGCAAGACACACAGCTAGATTCTCCTTCGAAGGGAAGAGGGTCAGTACTCACAAATCAAAGCCAAACCCAACCCGCAACTTTTTACTGTGAATTAGATTTTCATTTCAGATCTTCATGCTGGTATCGGACAACTTAAAACAACCTATCAAACCACCCGACAGCTTGCCCTATCTGCCCCCTTCTTATCTTCCCCCACTTCTTCCTCCTGTAGACTATTATTTTCCCTTTCACCCAAGTTGCTGCCCTCCCCACCTTTCCCAGCCCAGCCTGAGTGATGAGTACTTTGGGCACGTGGTGAGGAGAGACCGGTCCCTCGAAAAGGCCATCGTGCTTGGTAGAGGGTCAGCAATAGTGAGGAAGGCTCTCAACCAATCGGACGGACTCAGTGGTTGTGACAATGGGCTTAAAAATAAAAACATTTGTGAGGATGGTGTAGGATGTTATACGCTGGGTCACGATGATTTACAACCAACTTGATGGCAGCTAACGGCAACAACAACAACAACCTTTAAAACATGTTTTTTAAATAGAGACTTAGAATTACTTATCCTCTATGCTAAATCTGGTGCATGTGTGCGTGTGTAATTTTTTGAGGGATAGAACCTGACTTGACATTTCTCTTCAGGTGAATGCCACTGAGGGTGACTATTCATGTCTTGCTAAAGAAACATTAAAAACAGAAACAAAACCAAGCTCCCTGTCATCAAGTCCATACAGACCCACAGCAACCCTGCACCATGGGTTTCTGAGACGGTAACTCCTCAGGGGACAAGAACATCTCCTCTTTCTCCCAGGAAGCAGCTGATCATTTCGAACTGGCCACGTTTGTTGGGCTGGATAAATTCCCAGAAGTGAGAGGTTCGGGGCAAAGGGAATGTATCTTGCTGTCCTGGAAACCTGTGATCATTTACGGCCTTGTAAATGGGATGTGAGCGGGGCCCGCATTTTCCTGCACTTTCGTCAGTGCTGGGTGTTACCCACAATTTTCCATTTTGCTCCCCGGAGGGTGTGAGGCGGTATGTGGCTGCCAGCAGCTTCCTCTGTGTGCTGCTTGTCTGCAAGCGTGTGGGTTGTCAGTTGAGGCTCCGTATGGGTTAGACGTATCGACCCTCTCTGCTGCTACGGGCCCTCCGGTGCTTTCTCCTGGCATATTGCTCACCTTTCCATTTTGTTTATAACATTTCCATATGTTACCATGTGATGATATAGATGTCATACCTTTATGGCTTCTTAGTATCTTTTTGTTACAAATCCCCAGTTTCTAGACGTCAATCCTAACCCCCAAGATTGTCTGGATTCTCCGGCATTTTCTTATAATCCTCACCTATAGGAGCCCTGGTGGTGTGGCTGGGTACACGCTGTGCTGCTAACCTCAAGGTTAGGGGCTTCATACCCCTAATACTTAAATGAATCAATTTAAAAGGTGCACAAAACTAGATGATAAGAGCTTTAAAATATTAACAAAAAAATTTAAATAATACCTGACCAAAACCATGCAATACAAAAACAGTACAACTGTTATTTAAACTATTTCCATATTGCTTCTTGGCAGCCTCCATTGCAATGGTCTTTGCTTCGATTACAAGCATAGTGCTGTCTCATTTTTCACACCGGTGGATACAACAAACATATCTGCGGTGCTTAGAAAATACTGTGGAGCGGATGAACATTAAACAAGTTAGAAATTTAAATTTGTAATTTCCACATTGAAGGTACTGGGTTCCTGTCACCCCCGGGAACGGATTACAGGAGAAGACTTCACCGTCTCATTGCCTCAGTCTTTGCTATACTCCCGTGGATCTTAGAGTTGAACCCCGCTTTCTGTTTCAAGCAGGTCCTGCAGGTGAGCAAGGTTACCCCACTAGCACATCTCCCCTTGGCTTCTGCGTGTCAGGCCCTTCCCACGTGCAGTCCTGGGTACCACAGTGAAGAACACGTGTATCCAGGCGATTAGATGTTCACAGCCATGATATGCCCTTTCCGGTGAGTCTGACATGCAAACATAACCTAATCAATTGCTGTTGGGTCGATTCCAACTTGCGTGCTCCATTGTTTTCAACGGCCGATGATTTGGGAAGGAGCTCACTGGGCCTTCTGTGGTGCCTCTGATCAGACTTAAACCTCGAGATTTTTGCTTACTGACTCAGTGTACACCACCCAGAGACTGAGTAACCAAGCTAGATACGATCTTCTGACCCTTAGCATCTGTGATGGTCAAGCCTTATGTCAACTTGGCTACCCCAGGATTCTCCCAGGAAGTGATCTCACATAGTGTGGTCGGCTGCATGCTGGGGTCTTCAGTGAAGCAGCCAGGCAGTTCCTCTGGTCACAGTCCTGATACAGAGGAGGGAGGCTTCATTCGGGGCGTGGCCTGCTCATAGTACAGACTGACGGTGTGGTAGCGAGCTTACTTCAATGGAGGGATCTGGATTCCGCATCTGGTTTGTTGATTGGATCCTGCATCTGGTTTGTTGATTGGATCCTACATCTGGTTTGTTGATTGGATCCTGCATCTGGTTTGTTGATTAGATCCTGCATCTAGTTTGTCGATTGGATCCCACATCTGGTTTGTTGATCTCCTGTTATATTGATGCCTGCCCATCCCAGGAGGCATCATTGGACTGCCATCTTGGATTCCTTCATCCTGTCTCAGATTCACTCAGCTTGACAGTCACCAATCTGTGGTTTTCCTGCTTCATCTTCTTGCTACGTGCTCATCAGCTCCTGCAGCGATGGGGGTCAGGAGAAGACTTCAGCTTCTATCGTGCCCGTGGGCTTGAGCCAGACTGGACTTGGGCACCACTCCTACAGCTGGGTGAGCCGTGCTCGATATAGTCTATCCTCAGGTCTCTTTCTATATCCATAGCCACTGGCTTTGCTTTTCTAGAGAACCGGCCAAAAACCCCGCGTTGTCACCCTTCTTTCTTTGCTACCTTCTGCATTCCAGGGAACGAACCCAAACGCACCGCCATCAACTCAGTGCCGCCTCATGCCGACCCCATAGGACGGGGTAGAACTGCCTCTGTGAGTTTCCAAGAGTGCCACTCTTTACGGGAGTAGGCACTTCCTCCCACAGAACATCTTCCTCCCACGGAACATCTGGTGGCCACTGACTGCCGACTTGCAGTTAGCAGCCCAACTCGTCACCATGACGCCAAGGGTGAAAACCAGGCTTGCTGACTCCCTTGCGGCAAGGTTCTGGGCTAGATTCAGTTTCCGTGAGATGCACTCCAGGGGAAGTGAAGCCAGGGCCATCCTTCTGACCCTCCTCCCCACTCCCACCGCCACCGCCAAGATTCCATCCAGCTCACTACGTAGGGGTGTTTGTTGAGGCAGGACTTCTCTGAGCACGGCTGCGTTGCCACTCTGGGGGAGGAGATGAGAACGTTACCAGGGTCTCAGAGCTAGAATTCAAGCCAAGATACTTCTGAGGACAAAGCCAATAAGCCACCTCCTCTTGAGGATCTAGAAGCTTCGACAGGGACACATGAGCTAGTGAACGGCACGCGAGCGCCCAGTGCGCGCAGTCTCCATCTCAGACCACACGTGAGACTATGCTCACAGACACTTTCCCAGTCTCATTCTGGATGGCGGGCTCTTCTCCAGACAGACAGGCTGCTTGAAGCAGAAACCAGGCCCTATCCTCATCTAGCTCAGTGTCAAATACTGTTTGGGAGACTCCTCATTTCCTCAGGAACCACAACTCCCCAAGTACCAAGGCCAGCCAACACACTGGCTCCCGATACCTGTGTATGAGCCCCTGCTTTGAAACAGGGCTGTCTTTCGTGATGTTCATAGAGCCACACCAGAGTAGGGTGGGTGTGACTGATGGTTAAGGTTGTACATCACCATGGTTGGGCCATGGTTCTCTGCTTGGACAGATACGTAATGATGTAAACATCCCCCGTGATGGAGTCTGATGTGAGCACCCTTGTTCTGATGTAAGGGGTTACTAGGCTGGAGTGCAATGCCCTTGATCTGGTGGAAAGCGAGACTCCTTCTCGGGCATGTGGCCTGTGTCAAATATATAGGGATGTCTTGGCAAAGCTCTCTGGCTCTTTTGGCTTGCACGGGATCTTGTATATGACCTCTGGGTCTTGGGACCTGAGCCAGCGACCTGCAGTATTGCATGCTAGCTCTTTGATTTGCCGGCATCCATGTCCTGTGAGCCAGCAGCCTGCTGTCTGACCTGCCAACCTTGGGATCATCGATCAGAATGTTCCTTACAGGTGAGAACGGCAAGCTTTTCCTCATGTACATATTATTAGTGTGACCCAGTTCCTGGAGAAGGACATCATACTTGGTAAACGATAGCGTCAGCAAAAAGGAGGAAGCCCTTCAAAGAGATAGAGGAACACGGTGGCTGCAACAATGTGCTCAAACTATTGTGAGGACCATGCAGAGCCAGGAAACAGTCCCTTCTCTTGTCAATGGGGTCATGATGAGTGGGGACCCACTAAATAGCACCAGATAACAATATCATCGGGCACTTCTTCATTTTTATGTCTTCTTGACTCAAATATTATGTGGGGACTTGGGGGGCTATTTATTGGAGTTCTCAGAAACCCCATACTCTGGGAGTTCATGATTTTCAGGCGCTCCTATGGCAACAAACGATTCTCAGAACATTCCCCTCTGGCTTCTGCAAAGAATTTCATTATAACCATCACAGGGATATCTAGAATAGCTTTACATTGCTTGTCTAGATTTTGTGATTAAACACTTGAGATCTCATGTAGAACAAATGCACCCAACTGTTGACCTCTCAGGCAGGGCAGAAACGCCTCTGATCCCTAACTCCACTGGATGCCTTCACCATTGTCTTCTCCACAACCTGAAATCTCCTCTCTGAAATATTGCAACGACACGTGTGTAATCTTTCTTATTTCCTGGAGTCTCTTACTCCTGGCTTGATGGAGAAAGCATGTTAAATATTTTGACAAGAGACCGCGGGGTGTTGACGATGCTGGTCCTGGCACTTTTGGGGAGCAGTCATCACATTTATCAACAAAGATGTTCGCAGCAGATGGGAACAGGCGTCTTTGAAATAAGTGTGGTTAATGAAGGAAGAAAATTCCCGCGGGTGGAGCGACTGCTGTGTTAGAGAGAGAGACCTAGTTGCCGTGGAGCTGCCTACAATTCTTTGGACTTCCTGGGCAACACAACAAAATGTGTCACCCTCACAACCGCCGCATGTTCAAGTGACTCTCGGGGCTGCCCTGTCAGTCTTCTGCTGTTTTAAGCCACGGGGTACTTGCAAAGGCAGCTACAAGAGACCAAGTGTGAATGCCTTCCTATGGCTCTTCTAGTGGTTACAAAGTGGGCTGCTAACTTCAAGGCCAGCAGTTCGAAACCATGAGCTGCTCCAGCGGAGAAAGACAGAGCTTTCTACACCTGTGAAGACTTACAGTCTCGGGAACTCACAGAATGCACTTGTACCCTGTCCTATGGGCTTGCTATGAGTTGGCATCAACTCAATGGGAGTGAGTTGGGTTTTTGATTATCCATGCCTCTAACTTCCAACAAATGATTGTGTAGGAATGCTGTAAATCCTGTGTGAAACACTAAAAGAGGGGACTGGTCTGTTTGTGTTGTTAATTTTCTGGGTGTAAGAGCGCCATCTCTGAGGCAGGAACAGAGATAATTCCAGAACATCATGGAAGAACCACTAGCAGAGCTCCTCCGGATCCCTGCCTAAAGCGGTGGAGGCCAAGACCAGAGACATCCAGGCCTAAGCATGGAGACTGTGGACCAGAGTCAAGGAACCACAATAAGACAGAGCAGAGGGGCTGTGTCCTTGAGACCCATGTTAGTCCGGGTAGATTAGAGAAACAAATTCACGGACACATATATGTGTATAAGAAAGAGCATTAGGAGGGGTGAGGGGTGGGGAGGGAGGGGGGAAAACGAGGAGCTGATACCAAGGGCTCAAGTAGAAAGCAAATGTTTTGAGAATGATGATGGCAACAAATGTACAAATGTGCTTGATACAATGGATGGATGTATGGATTGTGA
>NW_022103925.1:4459277-4461051 GCF_000313985.2 Echinops telfairi
TAAGATGCTGCCCCTACATCACAGAGCCGTGGTTCTCGAGGGTCATATCCTGGGAGAGTTCGTACACAATCCAGGAGCCCAGGCCAAAGGTGCAGGACAAGCCGTGGGTCTAGGCTGGGTAGCAAGTCCCCCAGCTGATTGTGATCTGTCCACAGTTGGAGGGAGAGCCATTGATTTAGCTTAGGAAGGTTCTCAACCTTCCTAATGCCGCGACCCTTTAATACAGTTAACTCATGTTGGGGTGACCCCATATGTGGGCGTATCTGCATGTGGGCGGACCCGCCTGGAGATGGATAGAGCTGTGTTTTGGTTTCTAAGACCATCCGAAATATGGTCTTAGGCGACCCCTGCGAAAGGGGGTCGCAACTGACGGGTTGAAAACTGCTGCTTTAGAGCCTTGCTACTCCGAGTTGCAGTGGTCAGGAATCTCGTTTTACTGGATCCGTCAAGAAATCGAATGACATATTGCATTCGGCAAATCTGCTGTAAAACCACAGATGCCACGTTGAGGACCAAGGCTCAATGACCCAGGCACACCATGCTATCTTCAGCACTTCCCATGTATGGGAAGGCTGCATTTAAAAAGGGCGCTGCTAGGGGAGCCACAATATACCATGGACTACTGGAAGACCAAGCAGAGCTCTCTTGGAAAGGGACGGCCAGAATGCTCCTTGGATTCGTCATCAAGAACGATGAGCCTTTGTCTCACAGACATTGGACAGCCACCAGCAGGAAGGGCCGGGCTCTGGAGCAGCGCATCGTCCTTAGTAGACAGTCAATAAAGAAGAAGCTGGCCCTCAATGAAACGCATGGACACCGTGGCTTCAACTATGGGCCCCAACACAGCAGTAATGGGGAAGATGGGCCAGGAGTGGGCAGTGTTCTGTTTTGTTGTCTATACCACCCCTTTGAGTAGGAAACTACTAGACGGCACCTGAAAATGACAACACTCAAAGTATGGCCCATGAGCCGTAAACATAGGATCATTTGGGAGCTGATCAGCATTTCTAGCCCCACTGAATCAGGATCTGCCAAGTGATGAGCCCCAAGGTGACCAGTCAGCACAGAATCTGCTACAGCCCACGGGAGAAGATTTAGGGGGTTATCAGCATTGACCCCCAGCATGCCAGAGACACGCTATCTCATTGGAGTCTCATGACAATGTTCACTTTACAGAAGATTGCATTGAAGTTCAGAGACGAGTGGCTTTTCCATCGCCACAGACTCAACAGGGGAGAAGCTGTGTCCAAATCGCAAAGCGTTCCAATCCTGGATCCCATCTTTGTCCTACTGCAGCTCTCTTGTCCTCACACGAGGACACGGACAATGATGTCTTCAGCTATGAAACTGTCAAATACGTAATATGCTGGACCCAACTTACCACGGCAGACGGAAAGCCAGGAGCCTTACGCAGCTGTTTATGCACTGGGACGGACGTCAACAGCTGTCTACCCACTGCCATGCGGTCCATTCCAACTCATAGCAACCCTCTAGAACAGAGTCCAACTGCCCATCGGGTTTCCAAAGTGGCCGCTGCATTCAAACCACCGGCCTTTTGACTCACAGTTCCATGCTTAGTGCACCGTCAACCCTAAACTCCAACTTACCCCCAGCCCCCAGCCCCTCATGCATCGAGTGTCCCCCGAGGGTCTTTACAAGTGTTCGTGATGGGCTTACCGTGTTCATCCAGTAATATATTGTCAGGCTTGATGTCTCTGGAAAACAAAACAAAGAAGCCAAGACTGTGATTCCTGATGAGCACATGGACAAACAC
>NW_022103925.1:4462102-4464077 GCF_000313985.2 Echinops telfairi
ACGCGCCTTATGCATAAGGACCAGGGCTCCTTAGGAATATTTACTAGCATTCAGCAAATAGGCCCCCACTGGCAAGCCCACAAAACACCGCTGGTGAAGGAAGCGATGATTCAGCCTCTCAGGGAGCCCCGGGGGAGCGTCAACTGGAGAGCTGGGAAAAGCAAAGGCGGGAGACCCGCACCAAGTATAGTGGCCGCACCAGCAAACCTAGTTCTCAGCAGCGGCCACCCAAGACCTCCTGAAGGTGTTGAAGGGTGAGGATGTCACTTTGAGGTCTGAGGTGTGGCTGACCCAAGCCAGGGTCTTTTCTATGGACTCGTACGCAGGTGACAGTCGGACATTGAAGCAGGAAGACCGAAGAAGCATCGATGTGCATGAATGATGGGGCTGGATTAGGGCAACCCTGTGGGTCAATTTCCAGCCACACGAAAGACACCTGTCTTCTGGCTGCCAGCAGAGCACAGCTCTCTGTCCTGGAAGAAATCCAGCCGGGACTCTCCTTAGACGTGAGCATGGCGAGACCTCTGCTCACACACTTTATCCGCGTGGTCAGGAGAGACCAGTCCCTGGAGAACAGCAAAAGTAGAAGGCCGTGGGAGAAGCAGCAGGGCCCTGGACAAGGTGGACTGACCCAGGGGGTGGCAATGGGCGGACGATCGTGAGGATGGCACGGGGCCAAGCAGGGGTGCCTTAGGGTGCACGTGGGGTCGCAGGGAGTTGGCGCGGACTCGATGACATTTAAAGACAACAACAACAACAACAGCAACGACAAACACGTGTGAAAGTCGGACGCTGGCTCTGGAAGACCCCAGAAGAATGGCGCCCCTGGAAGGACGGTGCTGGAGAAGAATGCTGAAGGGACCAAGGACAGACAGACGGACACCCCGTCTGTCTTGGAAGAAGTACAGCCAGAGTGAACAGGGCGAGACTTTGCCTCAAGGATTGGGGGCACGTTCTGGGGAGAGAGCAGCCCTGGAGAAGGCCAGCACGCTTGGAAAGGAGAGGGTCCGGGCGGAAAAGAGGAAGACCTCCCTGACTGAGCTGGAGGAACGCAGCGGCTGTGATGACGGGCTCAAACCCAGCAGCCACAGGGACCATGGCGCAGGACTGGGCGGAGTCTGGTTCTGCCACGCACGAGTTGGACCCGGCAGGACAGCACCGAACGACGACAGGATGTGACGAGGTCTACGGCGGATTGGTGGGAAAGCTATTGCCCTTCGTGCAGGTTGTTGGTAGGCAACACCGAGAACACTGTTCCCACCCGGAGCGACCCCTGTACAGTGGAACGCAATAGTGCCCGCTGGTACGTCACCCTCACAACCGCTATGTGTGAGTCCCTTGCTCTGCCAACAACAGGAAGTAAAAGAGAAAGAATGGAAAAGGACCCACAAGTGACCACTGCTTCTCTGACTCACATGGAGGGCAGCAGGAGTCAGCATCAGGTGTCCCCCCCCCCCACCTTTGTCTTTCAGCAGAACCTGCAGGACATCAGAAGTGCTCCTGTAAGTGATGGTGGTGTTACGAGGACAGCTAATCTTCTTAAAGGAGCTGGGGCCACTCCAGGGACAAATGCTTCAGCTTCGGGGGAGTAAATCAGACCAGTTTCACATGAGCCTCACCAGGCTCGCTCCTGCAAAGTGTCCCGAGGCTGGCCGTGCATCTGTGTCACTTGGGACTAAGAATAGCATTTTATTGGCAAAGCATCTTATCAGGGCCCAGAGGCCAGCTGGCTACAGGCCTGTTTCCTCCAGCGCTGTTTTCCTCACTGATCGGATCTCGGCTCTGAGCGTCATCCCCGCAGACACGGTTTTGCGGCTGCAGAGAGGGCACCGGCAGTTCTGTGGGGATGGGAGGGTGGTAGCCGTGTTTTCTGAGGACAGGCACCTCATTTCAGGGCTGGGCCAGAGCTGGCCACGCGCTCGGAAAGTACACATGCAAGGTGGCAAACCTGGGCTCGCTCTTAATCACCTCCCCC
>NW_022103925.1:4465026-4473044 GCF_000313985.2 Echinops telfairi
GATCTGAATGCATCCAGACATTCAGCACACACTGCCGCGCTCCTCCTTGGCAGCCCTGCTCTTGGTGGTGAAGGCAGATACAGTAGTCAATGGAGGGAAACACTCTCCCGTGGATCTTACCCACCAGTCAATAGCAAGGCTCCCACGCTAGTCAGGACAGGCAATCGACAGCCAAAGACAAAGCTGTGTGCTATCATCCTCCATCACCTGTCAGTGTGTTGGCCTGTGGTCATACTGTGTGGTGGTGGTGGTGCTACTGGAAGCAGCACCATCAATTTGTCAGGTATCACCCAGGGTCATCCCTGCTGGGCAGCCTCCAGCAGAGCTTCTAGGTTAATGGATTAGGAAGATAGACCCGGCGACTCACTTCTGAAAAGGAGTCAATAAAAACCCGACTGATGAGAACAGAATCTTGTCCTGTGGGACTCATATGTGGTTGCATGGAGCAGGGAGAGTCTCTACATGCCGTTTTATGGAAGAGGTGGATAGTAACTGATCACATACCAGTTTGCCTTCACAACATCCCTAGAAACCAACTCCACTGCTTTGGAATCAATTCTGGTTCACAGAGGCCTGTGGGACAGAATGGAATTGCCCCGGAGGGTTTCCAAGGCTACAAATCTTTATGGGAGTAGACTGTCTCCTCTTTCTCCTGAGAAGTGTTGGCTGGGTTTGAACCCCTGACTTGTCGATGAGTCACCTAAGGCTGACCCCACTGTACTCTCTGGGCTCCTTAAAACAACAACTGGTGCCGACTCATCCTTATGTCCACTTTCCAATTGGAGAGGAAAGAGCCAGCCTTGCTTGCTGAGCGTGAGGAGGACTTGAGGCACTTGCTGATGAAGGTCAAGGATGGGAGCCTTCAGGACGGAGGACGACAGAGTAAGGAAGACCCAGATCCTCACAACTGCACCAGTGGGTAACAGTATGATCACTGGAGACATGGTTGAAGTGGTCAAGGATTTTGTCTTCCTTGGAACCGCATCAGCGGTCAAGGGAGCCGATGACACGCTGCATTGGTCCAAGACCTCTTTACAGTGTTGAAAAGCAAGGATGTGACTTTGAGGACGAGGGCACTCCTATAGTTAAGCCATGGTATTTTCCATTGCCTCCTGTGCATGTGGACGTTGGACACTGCATAAGGAAGACCGGAGCAGAACGGGTGCATTTGGATGGCGGTGCTGGAGCAGGAGAAAGATGTTGAAAGTCCCATGAGCCATCTGGAGGACACACAGATGTGTCTTGGGAGAGGTACAGTCAGAATGCTCCTTAGAAGTGAGGATGCGAGACTTGGACTCACATACTGCGGACGTGTCATGAGGGGGGACCGGTCCCTGGAGAAGGGCATCGTGCTTGGTCAAGTGGAGGGGCGGTGAAAGAGAGGAGGCCCCTCGATGGGCGGAGGGCCACTGTAGCTGCAGGGGTCGGACAGGTCTCTGTGAGTGGGATCAACGTCGTGGCCCCGAACAGCAACGTTCAGTACTTTGCTTAGAACAGTGTTTGCTTCCGAAAGCTCTCCCCTTCCTAACGAACCAACCTCCACTCCTTCTCCCAACGCCCACAGCCTTCTCCTTGGTACTTGCCTTGGGACCATCGGGTCTCATCTCCTGCCACCCTGCATCCTTCTGCCCTGTGTCCCGGAACCCCCTCTCATCCCTTGAACCCTAGGGCCCACGATGCAGGCAGGTGCCCTGTTGGATCTCTCCCCTTTGAAACCCCATCCGCCCTGGGGTTCAACGAGTCCCGGTGGCACACAAAGGGGTAAGCATGGGGCTGGCACCCCACCAGCTGCTCAGTGGGAGAAAGAGGTGGCAGTCTGCATAGATTAAAGTGCTGGTGACTCCCCACCTGCTGAAGACCAGGGATGTGCCCAGCCTTGCTATCCACGCAGCGTCCACTGCGCTTACAATTCTTACTACAATCCAACCTTCAGTTGTGTCGGCATATTTGGACATAGGTAGCAGCCTTCTTTTCTAGACCATTACTTGCTATTGAGCCCTTGGGATCAGTTCCCCCTTTTCCTCTTCCTTGCTCCCCACCCTCGTGACCCCTTGATAAATTATAATTTATTTTCATATCTCATGCCGACCGCTGTCTCCCTCCCCCCATGGTTTCTGCTGTTCTTCCCCCTGGAGGGTGTGTGTGTGGTTGTGTGTCGATCATTATGATCCGTTCCCCCTTCCTTACTCGCCCTTCTCCCTCCCCATCTGGAATCGCTTCCCCCCATTCCTGCTCCTGCGCTGCATGTGCCACCGTTCATATTTTAAAACACCTTATTATGCACCCTCTCTTTTGGTCCACTTTAAAGTTCTTCTCATTAAAAAAAAGTATTTTCTGCATCCTGTGCGGTCGCGGTTTCCCCTCTATTTTACACTTGGGTGTCAGTCTGTCTTCTGTCTATGGACTCCCGGGAAGGTAAGTCTAGAGACACGGTGACTGAGCGACTGCTTTCTTGGGAGTTGATGGGGGAGGCTGGGAGGAACGGGAAACTCAGACCCGCAGTCCGAGAACGGAAGACGACGTCCTAAAGCCGATTGCGGCAATGACTGCACAACTCTCCTGAACAGGACTGGAGGGTGGGAACGGATGCTGTATGAACCCTGCTCCGTGGAAGAAAAAGAAGGAAAAACATTTCCGGTTCTCCACAACCCTATGGGGTAGTTCTCCTCTGCCCGGCTGCAAGTCAGAATCTCAGAATCCACTCAAGGGTAGTGGATTTTGGGGGGAGGGATCCCTGATAGAAGGAACCCGGGGGGCACAGCGGGTTTGGACCTTAGCCACTCACAGAAGCCGAAGCAGTGGGAACCCACCAGCTGCCACTCGGGGGGTAAGGGGGGTGCGGGGGCCTGCTTCCACCAAGACTGCAGCCTTGGGGACCGCAGGGGGTCCCTCTGCTCTGCCTTGCAGGGTGGCTCTGGGCCAGCCCCCACTGGACAACAAGCCGTTTCTTGTTCAGCGCTGGCAGAGGTCCTCGGGTGGCATCAACGTGCTGCCCCTCTGCTGCTTAACTGAAAGGCTGGTGGCGTGAGATGATAACCCGGTGACATGCGGAAGAAAGGCCTGGTGAACCGCTTCCATCAGAAGGCAGAGAAGACCATGTGGAGCGCGGCTCTACTCCATCCCACCCAGGGGCGTCAGGAGTCAACGGGTGACAACGGGCGTGGCATTTCGGTGCCTGGTTCCTGACATGGGGGGTGCGGTTCGTCCAGGGCCCTGGAAGGCACCTGGCCTGAGTCTCCTGGGACTCTGTTAGCAGGACGCCCTGTGACGGGGGTAGCCTGGTTCAGTGCGACTGACGGGGGACTGACGGGGGTGTGGGCGGCAGGGGCGAGGGCACCTCCACAGTCATGACAGTGACAGCACCTGCCAGGCTGCCCATCTTAAGAGGGATGTGAAGCCACCGGACAGCGGCAGTTACAGGTCAGTTGTCAAGGAAAACGAGAAAGGAGAAAATAGCTGTCCCCTTCCCCCAGCTCACTCCCAATCTGGCGCTCTCTCTCTCTCTCTCACACACACACACACACACACACACACACACACACACACACACACGCAGGTTCTCCCCTCCCCCCTCCCCCCAGCAGCCCCAGGGCCAGAGGGATTCCCACTCTCAGCTGTGACTCAGAATGTGGGTGCCCTGGAGAGGAAGCAGGATCTCCACGGAGACTCTATAGCGAATCAATATTTTAAGAGTTGCTATTCTGGGGGACCCAGTCTCCCTAGGAGGACTCCACTCTGGGAGGCACGCTGCCAAACCACGTAAGCATCACAGCGCCAAAGACAGCCGCCCCAAGGGGGCCTTCAATCTTTCTGAAGTGAACTGCCCGGGGGGCTTGTCACCTGGAGGGGGCTCTCGGTTTCCTTGCAGGCAGAGGGGACATCACTATGCCCGCCTTACAGGCATGCTCTGAGTGGCCAGTGCACTCATGCATATGTGCTTCATACAGGGTGACAACGTGTCCCTACATCCCCCAATCAAACCTGTTCAATTTAGGAGTCCTGGTGGCCCTGGGCTGCAAGCCACAGACCTGGGCTCAAAACCATCAGCCGCTCCGAGGCAGAAAGAGGGGGCTGTCTGGTCGTGTAAAGATTTACAGCCTTGGAAACTCTAAGGAGCAGTTCTCCCCTGTCCTGCAGGGTCACGACAAGTCAGAATCGATTCAGCAGCCGTGGTGGGTTCACGTAGAAATAAGAAAATCTTGACCCAGAGACAGGAAACGTTTTCACAGAACACGGAAGGACTGAGGCCTGGATGGCAAGCTGGGGTCTTTTACTGAGAGGATGCCACAGAGGCAGCCTTGGGGAGAGGTCGGGAACCACAGGGGCAGTGTGGTTCTTCTGTTGCTGCCCCCCTCCCCTCCTTCTGCACGAGGGCCAGGAGGGGTGGACGATCAAGAAGTAATTATATCTCAGGAAAGCATCCCAGCCCAGTCCAAGTCAAGGCCCTAAGTCCGACAACAATCCGTGAGGCCCTCTTCAGAGTCACACAGCCACGGGCAAGGATGCAGAAGGCAGGAAGACCACAGAGCGCTGACTCATGTGGGTCTAAGGTCGGTGGAAACATGACAAGACTCTGGCAGCTCCCACGTTCAATGACCCAGTTCCAGCAGGCAGGAGGGCGAAGGGGCAGAAAGAGAAGGGGGTCCCCAGGGTCCTCTTTAGGAGGCCACACCCCTCGGGAGGCCCCATCAGGCTGTGAGCTGATTGACAGGTTGGATTCCACCCTGCACTTCATAGGTCTTCAAGCTGTCATGAAATCATCTGACCACCACAGGAGGGCTCCTGGGTGGGGCGGCAGGGGGAGAAGGAGCAGTTGATCCACAGGGAAAGGGAGCTGGTCCAACAGCTGTCACTTGCTGTTGTCAGTTGCTGGGCACTTGGCTGTGACTCACAATGACCAGAACGAAGCATCATCAGGTCCCGTGCGACATGATGATCATTGTTATGTTGGGCGTAGTGGTGGTGACATCGTCTGTTGTCAACTTGAGACTTACGAGTGAAGGGGTGGGGTTTAGCTTGTCAATCAGGTCGCAGCCCGAGGACCTCATTTGGAGGCGCTAAGGAGATAAATAGCTCGTTGGAGGCAGGACACTCATTCACGCCCTGGGAGACATTACTGACAAAGAGCCTGATGCAGCCAGAGTCCTGGAGCCAGATGCGGCTGGAGGAGCCACGTGGAGACGCACCCCAGCGCTGAGATGCTTCGACAGCCACTGGATCCACAAGACTTTCCACCCAGTGGCCTGTGACCTTCCTGCACTCAGCATCATTGCATATGTTGTGTGAGTCTGAAGAAGAATTTACAGACTGGTATCAGACATATGGGCTAACATTAGACTTATGGACTTGATCTGGACTGGCCTGGGATGGTTCAATTGCCTGTGTATAAAGCTCTTTCTTACACATGTATGAATGTCTCGGGATTTGTTTCTCTAGTCAACCCAGACTAACACAGGTGTCCACTGCATTGAGGGTTCCCCCCCCCTTTTCACGGACTTCTTGTCTACCAACCAGAAGGTCCTTTTCTACCATTGTTCAACCATTGTTCCGTCTTTCCTGCTGACAGTCTGAAGTGAGCAGGTCAGAGTCACTCCAAGCTTCTTTCTCAGGAACATCGTGGCTGGACCGCTTCATCTGTCTGCTCTGGGAGTCCACGTCAGTATCTGTCACTGGAGCCACAGACTGCACAGGGCATCAATTCTCCTCCCCACGCCCCGTCGCATGGACCCATGAGTGACTCGCAGGCAGGCGTAGGACTGGCTGTGAAGCCCATGGCTTGGGTCGGGTGCACTTGAGTCATCCAAGAGACATCAAGAAAACTCGAAGGACATTTTATTTTTAAGGCGTCAACAGAAAGAGAGAGCTTATGGAAGGGGGATACTTTGGCAAAGAAATCCAAAGGGCTTGGAGCGAGTCTAAATGGCCCAGCAAAATGTAATGCTGGACCTCCTATGGGCTAATGGTGGACTTCCCATTGAAGGACATCTTTTGTAAGAGATCCCCCCCACACCCTGCTGCCCAATACAATGTGTCCCTTGATGTCTTGGCTTCTCCCTCCGTGGAGGTGGTTGTCCCAAGTAGAATGAAATAGCGGATAACTTCAAGCTGACCCTTGCTGGGCATCTCCCCAGGACTTAGACGCAACAACCGTCCTCGGAGGTCCATGCTCTGTCACTCCCATTTTACAGGTAAGGATGTTTATACCCAGAGAGCTGGAGCGAGTGCCCGAATCACCTGCTAGTAAGTAGTGAATCCAGAACTCCAACCCAGACTGCTGACCCCCGGCCTGAACCCTTAACCATATTCACAAGGCCTTCGAGGGTGGAAAACTATGACAGGCAGAAGCCTAGCAGCATTCCAGAAAAAAGTTGCATTAATCCAGGTCCATACAGGATAATACGGGTGCACACACAACTCTGTCACAATGGCGATCTTCAACAGAGACAAGCAGGCTGAATGGACGAGGGAGGGTGTGTGAGTCTAGGTTGACTAGAGAAATAAATTCATAGACTCTCATATGTGTGTAAGAGAGAACTTTATATCAAAGCGCAATTGTCCATTCAGAAAACAGCCCAGTCTAGTCCAGATCAAGTCCATAATTCCGACATCGATCCCATATGTTGATACTAGTCCATAAATTCCTCTTTAGTCTCACGCAGCCAGGCAATGAGGCCAAATGCAGGATGACCACAGGCCAGTGGGTGGAAAGTATTGTGGATCCAGTGGCGGTGGAAGCTCTCAGCACTGATGTGGGTCTTCATGTGGCTCCTCCAGTTCCAGGGCTCTGGCTCCATCAGTGTGTCTCCATGTGCTTTGTCAACAGGAATGTCCCACAGGGAGTCAGAGTGTGTGTCCCACCTCCAGGGAGGAAGGTAGGAGTTCCCAGGATCTTCAGGAGAAGGCCCTGCCCACCCAGAGGCTTCATTGGCTGTGACCTGATTGACAGGCGTGACTCCACCCCTTGGCAAGTTGACAGGCGATGCTGTCAGTGCCACAGAGGGAAAGTGGAATTGTACCCACACGTGTTTGTAGGTTTGTTGTCGTCGCTGGGTGCAATCGCAGCCGTTCTGACCCATAGTGGCCCTATGCCCAATGGAACGAATTACCTCCCCCACCTCGCGGTAAAGTTGGGACAACTTTTTAGACATCACC
The DNA here is from genome assembly GCF_000313985.2 of Echinops telfairi. Lineage (NCBI taxonomy): Eukaryota > Metazoa > Chordata > Mammalia > Afrosoricida > Tenrecidae > Echinops > Echinops telfairi. Next base: position 4,472,179 of record NW_022103925.1, read on the forward strand.
AACACCTTGAGGGAATGAGTCGTGAGGGCAACAGGAATGCTAGAGAGTTACACACACCTCTGCGTACTCTGCCATTTGAGAACCACCGGGCACTTTTTGCCCAGAGACAACATCCGGAGGAGTGAAGAAAGCAGGCGGAACGGACATGGAAACCGGGAAAGTACATGGATGAAACGATGCCCTCTCCGGGGTCACGGAATCAATGGCAGGGAGTGGAATGTGCAGGGCTTGTTGAATGGGAAACTGCTGTGCCCTGTAAGCCGTCACCCAGTCCACAATAACAAGTTAAAGAGAAAATCGTGTCATGAACAGGACATTATTTAAAAAATCACCATCCATGCCCTACGTCCTGAAATCCACAGCTCGGGACAGAGCCGGCAGGAGGCAGAGGGGCTTGTGCAAGATCACAGACGGAGTCTCGGACATGGGTAGGAGGCACATCCATTCTAGCAGTCATCGCTTTAACGACTACTATATCCATTTTGAGGGGAACACCTTTCCCCTGGAGTTGATTACATTTCAATTTCCGCGCTCTGTGTTAGAGAGCAGATGGGCAGTGAAAGGGGGAAGGCCCTCACGAGATGGGCCGACACATCGGCTGCACCAATCGGCTCCAGCCACGGCGAGGACGCACAGGATCGGAAGGGTTTCATTCGGTTGCGCACGGGTCGCTATGGGTCGGAGCCGACCCGCTGGCACCTAACGACAATGATAGCAACATTTTACAGAGAACATTAGCCTTCTACTTTCTCATCAGTCCCGGGCCTATGCATAACACATTCTTAGAAATCTATTTTCTTTTTCATTATATACTTTTATTAGGGACTTTTACATCTCTTATCACAATCCATACAATCACCCATTGT
>NW_022103925.1:4474904-4487226 GCF_000313985.2 Echinops telfairi
GTGATGCCCCCCGCAGCCGGAAGTTACACTAGCATGCTCCATCCAGTTCCATTTCCTTTCCATCTGCTCAGTGATGAGCTCACGCTCGAAGCCAGCTGCAGGATGGGCCTGGCGAGGGGTGTGTGTCACCAGAATTATAGACAGATTCAAACAGCCCATGAAGGGTGGGTGAGCTGGAGGCGGGCAGATACCCTGCACACATGAATATGAACCTGCATTCAGGGCAACGTCTGAGGTTGGGTGATTTCTCCTTAGGGTTAACCTTTCAGGACCCTGCTGCGATCCTGGCAGAGAGAAAGCATCCGTTCTTGGAGCAGACTCACCACTGACCACAGCCATGGGGCCGAGACACAGCCCTGCGATGAAGCTAAGGCTTCGTTACCCTCAGGAGGAGGAGAATGATGTCCACCCGCCATCTTGGAGGAAGGGAACGTGAGCCCCGGGCTTTATGGGGTGCAGGGTGCTGTTCTCAAGGCCCTAAGAATGCGCTGGAAAGGCCCCTTCTGGTGTTCTGCTGGGATTATATGAAGGACAGGGGACCACTTGGTCTTCAGCGTTCAGCAGGAATGGGCTTCCTCCTCTGCATGGGGCTGTGGGGAGCAGGGCACCGCTGGAGATGCAGGTCCCCGCATGTGGGTGAGCGAGGAGTGAGTTAGGGAAGCACCAGTGTTGGAGACTTCCTCGCACATACTGTGGACACGCTGTCAGGAGAGGCAGTCCGTGGGGAAGCGCAACATGTTTGGTCAGCTGGAAGGGCAGTGAAGGAGAGGAAGGCTCTCGGGGAGATGGATGGACACCCACTGGCTGCAACGGTGGGCTTGGGCACGGGAACAGCAGTGGGGATGGCACAGGACTGGGCAGTGTTTCGTACTTTTGTGCCCAGTTTGAAACTGACTCGATGGAGTGTGTGAGTCTGGGTGCTTTGGAGAAACAAATCCACAGCAACTCATGGATAAGGGAGAGTTTTATGTAAAGAAAACGTGCATCACGAAAACATCCCAACCCAATGCGGCCCAAGCCCACACGTCCACCATTAACCCATGAACCCAACACCAGTCCACAAAGTCCTCCACCTCACAAAACAGAGGCAATGATGCCGACTGCAGGAGGGAAGCTGAGTCAGTGAATGAACAAGCATCTCAGCACTAGCAGGGGTCTCCACACGGCTGCTGCAGCACCCAGGGCTGCATCGGGATAGGTCCATGCGGCTTCTCCTTGGGGATGTCTTGTAGGAAGTCAATCTTGCAAGCTGAAGCAGGGAACTGCTAAGGCAGCTGCACCCGGTGCAACCATCACAAAACAAGAGACCCGAGAACTAGAAAGGGGAGGCTCACCACCCATTTATCCCTCCACCTTTCAATTAGCCCCACATGTGATTATCGGCCAGGCTGGCACAATTAACTAACTCAGTAGCTAACCACAACAACAGCAGTGTTGGATTACCCACTCAGACAGGGACGCATGAGGTGGCTTGTGCTGACTTGTGAGTCCGTGGGGACCAATTTCACAGCTGTCATCGCATCAAAGATTCTGCTCCTAAGTCTGCCTGGCATCTCTGTCTCCCCCAAACCCACAGCCCCTTCCTACAGAAGTAAAGCCTGTTTTCAAACTTGTCACCCCTCACAGGGACAGAGGTCCTGGTCAGCAAGGTAAGCCTGGACTTGTTTTTGCTTATTTAGCAATCTGTATCCTCACGTGTGATGCCCAGTGTTAGTTATGGTAAAATCCATGCTGGGGTGGCATTGCGGTGAATGAACGGGCTCTGGGGGCTGTGTCGGAATGGGAAACACACAACACCAATCCCCCTGTTGTCATGTCACTTTCCACTCATCGGGATCTGACAGGCCAGAGCAGAATTGACCAAGGCTGTAATCTTTATGGATGCAGACTGCCTCATCTTTCTCCCCTGGAGCCGCTGGCGGGTTCGAACCCCTCACCATTCATTTAACAGTGAAGCACTAATGAGTAAGCAACCCAAATCAAACTCACTGCCTTCCAGCCGATCCCAACTCCCAGCCACCCTGAAAGACAGAAGGGAACCAGCCCGGTGCGTTTCGGGGACTGTAAATCTTTATGAGAGCTGAGAGCCTCATCTTTCTGCCGCTGAATGGCTGGTGGTTTTGAACAGCTGACCTTGCAGTTGGCAGCCCGACTATGACATCACTACGCTGAATGTGAAGAGGGAGGCTTAGTTTGGGGATACATGCGGAGATCCCTTCCCCTTCTTTCTGACATTGGCACGGACCCGATGTCTTCTGACAATGCTTTCTCGGGCTGGCGAGGACCGGCCACGTAGCTTTCCTTCTCATCGGCCCTTCCACGTTGGGAGCCTCCATGGTGCTATGGGGCAGGCTGGTTTGGGGCTTGGGGGGCTCCCTGGAACACTGACATCAGTGTCTCCCTGAATATCCCAGCGAGGTTCCCACTCCTCATCTGCTCTGCCTTCTGAAAATATGCTGAGCGGGTTCATGCGTCAAACGTCCTGTCCCCTATGTCCTTGAAAGTATACATCGTCCGTACTCTCTAACCAGGGATGGATTCAGTCACTGAATAATATGTATCTGTCCCAGTGTCTGCCTCTTCTTTTCCCTCCCTCTCCCCCTTCCTTCCATTCTCCTCCCTGCCTCTATCCTAGGGGATGGGGCTGCACAAGGTGTGACATTCCCAGCGTTGCTGTGATAGAAACGACACAAGCATGTTGTTGTTGTTGTTGTTGTTAGGTGACATGCAGTCAGCTCCAAATCATAGTGACCCTTTCTGCACAACGGTCCTGCACCATCGTCACAATGGCTCTTACGTGTGAGCTCATTGTTGCAGCCACGTGTCCGTCCGTCTTGTTGAGGGCCTTCTTCTTTGTCCCTGTCCCTGCACAGCCAGAGGGCTCCTCCGAGGCCAGCATGGCAAGACGTCATCTCACGGACTTTGGACATTGAGTTAGTTAATTGTGCCAGCCTGGCCGATAATCACATGTGGGGCTGGTTGAAAGGCGGAGGGATAAATGGGTGGTGAAGCCTCACCTTTCTAGTTCTCGGGTCTCTTGTTTTGTGATGGTTGCACCGGGTGCAGCTGCCTTAGCAGTTCCCTGCTTCAGCTTGCAAGATTGACTTCCTACAAGGCATCCCCAAGGAGAAGCCGCATGGATCTATCCCGATGCAGCCCTGGGTGCTGGAGCAGCCTTGTGGAGACCCTTGTCAGTGCTGAGATGCTTACACGTTCACGGACTCAGCTTTCCTCCTGCAGTCGGCATCATTGCCTCTGTTTTGTGAGGAGGAGGACTTTGTGGACTGGTGTTGGGTTAATGGGTTAATGTTGGACTTGTGGGCTTGGGCAGCATTGGGTTGGGATGTTTTCGTGATGCACCTTTTCTTTACATAAAACTCTCTTATACATGAGTCGCTGTGGATTTGTTTCTCCAAAGTACCCAGACTAATACAGACATCTTGTCAGGAAGGAAGGGACAGTCCCCAGAGTCCCCAGGGAAGAACATCCTGCTTAGCTGCTGGGGAAGTGGACGGGCAGTGAGAACGAGGAAGGCCTTCCGTGAGGTGGGCTGGCACCGCGGCTGGGACCACGGGCTCAGGCACAGGAGCAATGGTGAGGAGGGTGCAGGGCTGGGCTGTGCTTCTGTTGTGCACGGGACCCCTATGGGTTGGAACCAACTTGTTGGCATCACTTCACCAAGCACGATGTCTTTTTCCAGGGACTGGTCTCTCGCAGGGGACTCTGGGAGAACTTCTTCCAAGGCGGATTTCTGAGCGCTGGCAGTGTGGGGTCCTTTCCATCCCCTTTGCCAACACCAGGGTGCAGATGCCTCGATTCTTCTTTGCTGTTCCTCGTAGCTGGTCCAGCTTTTCCATACACACGAGGCATGGAAGGTTCCACAGCTTGGGTCAGGGGCACCTACGTTCTCAAAGTGACATCTGACATGTTAAAAGAGACCTTGGGTTGCACATTTACTCAAAAGTTTTCAGCATCACAGCATCATGCAGCCAACACAGTATGACCCCCCACCACCAAAATAAAGCGTTGGCACAAAGATGTCACGTGGAGGAATAAGGTGCACCTGATCCAAACCATGAAAAGGGTGGGACCACAAATCAGGAAGGCAGGAGAGGAATGGGTGCCTTCGAACGACGCAGCTGGAGAAGACTGCTGAGAGCACCACGGACAGCGGAAGAACCGAGAACAGGTCAGTCTATCTTGGAGGACGTACAACCAGCGTGCTTCTCGGAAGCAAGGAGGGTGAGCCCTGATCTCATAGACGACTATGAGGGACCCGATCCTGGACAAGAGCATCGTGCTCGATAATGCGGAAGATCAGCAAATGAAGGGGATGCTGCGCAAGGACTGACCTGGTGAGGCCAGGAGGCGCTCACACACAGCAACCGTGGCGAGGAGGCGGCTGGCACTGCCGTGGCCTGTGATGTCACACACGAGGTTGCGATGAGGCAGAGCCAACTCCATAGACAACATCCGCTGAGATGCGGGAGGAGACCGTGTGCTGGTAAACCACACAGAATGCTGAGCAAGGAGCCAGCAGAGAACAAGTAAGGAGCGCTCAGACGTCGATGAAAACTAGAATCCAAGCATGGGGGAACCGCAACAGAAAAGTATGAAAGAGGAAGTCAGGGAATTAACCAGGTGGTAGAACAAGGCATCCTATTGCTAGCTAATAAGGGGAAAATGAGTGGATTCATCCAGGATGGCCAACAGCTGGCTAGCAGGAGACCCAGAAAGAGAAGCGCACCAACCTGTGTGATCACAAGGTGTCGAAGGGATCAGGTATCAGGCATCAAGAACAAAAAAATCAAATCACTATGAATGAGGGGTAGTGTAGACTGGGGACCCAAGACCCCTCTGTAGGCAACTGGACATCCCCTTACAGAAGGGTAACAAGGAAGAGATGAGCCAGTCAGGGTGCAGAGTAGCAACAATGGAACAACTTTCCTCTATTTCCTAAATGCTCCCCCCACCCCACCCCACTGCTATCATGAACCCAATTCTACCTTACAAATCCGGCTAGACCAGAGGACGTACACTGGTCCAGATAGGAACTGGAAACACAGGGAATCCAGGACAGATGATCCCTTCAGGATCAAGTGGTGAGAGTGGCAATACAGGGAGGGTGTGGTGGAAAGGGGGAAACTGAGGGACTTGGGAAATTAAATTTTTTTTTAAAGGCTAACCATGTGCCAGACACTGCTAAGCTATAGAGTTTACTATCTAGACATAGCAAGGTTGGTCCTCAGAACCATTCCAGTAGGTAGCATACTTGGCAAAGTAGAGGGTCGGCCAAAACCAAACCCAAACCCCAAAGTAGATTTCTCTATGAAATGGACTGATATTGTGTCTGCAGCAGTGGCTCCAACAGCGCAACAATGGGGAAGGCAGTGCAGGCCTGGGCTGGGCTTCGTTCTTTTGTATGCAGGATTGTTATGAGTGGCAATATGAGTGGATGATGCCTGACAACCACAACTGTCCTCCCGGTCCAGTGGTAGAGTTCTCCTCCTGCACGTGGGAGACCCGTGTTGAAGTCCCGGCCAAAGCGCAGGCACAGCCTGCCTGAGGGAGCTCCGTGGGGACGTGTGTTGTTGTGTTGTTGTTGTTGTGATGCTGCAAGATCTCAGCAGACCTTCCAGACTAAGATGAACCAAGAAGGGCCTGGGGATGCACTTCCAGAAATCAGCCAACGAGAATTCCATGGATCACCCACTGCGAGGATGGCGCAGGACCCGACAGTGCTTTGTTCAGTTGTGCCCGGGGTCTAGAGTTTGCATCTGGTTCATCAACCTCCTGCCATATTGCCGGCCAGTCCCCAGTGTGGCAGTTACACAATTTCCTGCCAACTTGAGCGAAGAGGTGGAATCTAGCCTGTCAACCAGGTCAAAGCCAATGAGGCCTCTGTGTGGGCATGGCCTTCTCCTGAGGATTCTGGGAATTCCTCCCTGGAGGCCAGATATACACTCTCTGCTTCGTATTCCTGATGACAAGAAACTGGTCTCCAGAGCCCTGGAGCTGGAGGAGACACATGGAGACCCACACCAGCGCCAAGATGCTTCCACTGCCACTGGATCCACAAGACTATCCACCCACTGGTCTGTGATCTTCCTTCATTCGGCATCCTTGCATGTACTGTGTGAGCCTGAAGGGGAATTTATAGACTGGTATCAGACATATGGGCTAATATCAGACTTATGGACTTGATCTGGACTGGCTGGGATGTTTTCTCAATATTCAATTGCTCTGTTACATGAAGCTCTTTCTTATACACATATGAGTGTCTATGAATTTGTTTCTCTAGTCAACCTGGACTAACACACCCAGGAACCATTAGCATCCAAACTGCCAACCTTGGATTCATTCGAATTCGAATCCACCAACCTGTGGTCTTCCCACTTCCTGATTCCTCAATTCTCGAAGCTAAAGGAGTCAGTAAAAGCCTCTATTTTACATGGGACTTCCCACCCCCCCCATCCTGTGTCCCCCCTGGACTTAAGCCATTCTAAAAATGTGTGAGCCATTGTTTGATCTAAATTTCTTTCTATACATATACAAATATAGCATCACTAGTTTTACAGCTCTAGAGAACCAGACTAACACATGTCCTTCTCCCTGTCTCGGTGCCTCTCCTCCTCTTATAAGGATACCAATCCTACAGGATTACGATGCACCATCTTCAAGTGTGACTTCGTGTAAAAATAACGGATGGTGTCTTGAAAGGTCCTATTCCCAAACAGGGGCACACACACAGGTACGTATGGGACGGAGACACTTAAAGGTATCTTTCCTGCTTTCTGTTTCTGGGGGAGAAGGGGCCACAATTCAGCCCATGGCACTGGGTCTTCCGGTTGTTCCTCTCTCCTACGGGACCTCTCCAGGACAACCCCTGCTCCACGGCACAGCTCCAAAGTCCCTCCCTCCCCACCCCTGAGAGGTTTTCCTGTGGAGACTGACCCCGCAGCAGCTGGTGCAAAGGAAGTGCCTGCTTCACATCCTGTTCAGTTGATCTTTGTTGAACTCAGAGGAGTGAAACGAAGATTCAGCACCGAGGTCCTGGATCTGAAGTCCCGAAGGGATCAACTCAGCTGAGCCCCATTTTCATGTTTACTGGGCTGAGGGCGGAACACTGGGCTTTCACGCTCCGTAGCATCAGCGCCTTCCTACACCAACATGAATCCAGGAGAAAATGTGGGGGCGAGGCAGAGAAGAGGGGCTGAGGATATCAGTCTGTTAGAATCCCTTTTCTCCCGCAGAAATCTTGAGCTCAAAACGAGTAGCGACAGCTATTGTTGTAATGATAAGGATGGAGCTGAAACCTTATTAAATAGTCCACTGACCCAGAAAAGATGGGAACAGGGCGGTGCTTCCTCTCTCTCTCTCTCTCTCTCTCTCTCTCTCTCTCTTTTTTAACATTAAAAAAAATTTTTTTTTTTCAGTCTAGCACAGGATCAAACATTAGTCTCACGGCAATTGCCCTGATTGATTGCCAGGGTAGAATACTAATGACTGTGCCTGAAATGCAGATCAGCAGTTAAGAGGAGCAAGACCCCATGAGTGCAGGCTTACCTGAAGCGCCAGGGCCAGTGGACGGCACAGTGGTGTTTGCAGTAAATGAATGAAGTCCATGCATAGCTCAGCTGGACAGAAGTGGTGGGAACTGGGGGAAGGATCAGGGCTGTAGCAGCTTCAAAAGGCTGCTGCGGAAGGTATCAACATGCAACAGAATACGACTCAGCCATAATGTTGCAGACTGAATACGACTCAGCCATAATGTTGCAGACTGAATACGACTCAGCCATAATGTTGCAGACTGAATACGACTCAGCCATAATGTTGCAGACTAAATTGTGTGTGCCCCTCCCCAAGCAGGTGTTGGAATTCTCACCTGTCCATGTGGGCAGCAGGATCCCTGGGGGGCCCAATGATTAAGTGCTCAGCTGTTAACCCTTGATACGACGGTTGGCCTAGTGGCTGCATCAAACATAGCCACGCGCTCGAGGATGGCGCAGGGCTGGGCAGTGTTGCATTCTGTTGTCCGTATGGTGGCTGCGTTGGAAATGACTCCACGGCATCGGACAGCAACCCGAACCAACAAAACCCCAACCCACGGCCATCACGTCCATGCTGACTTGTAGTGACCCTGCAGGATGGGGTATAACTGCTCCTGGGAGTTTCTGAGACTGGAACCCTTTAAGACAGTAGAAAGTCTCATCTCTCCCCCGACCTCATGACAACAGTGGTCAGAAATGAACCATAATGTGAGTGCCACCCTTTGCTCCCTGTAGCAGCCTAAAGCTGTTACTCTGACACCCCCCACCCACCCACCCACACTCCTTTGTCTTTTCTTCCTCGACTGTAAGTCCTTCTGACAAGTGGTGCTCATTTCTTTGCTACTATGGTTGCCAACTGCCACCCAGTTGTGTCAACCCTGTGCATGATGGGTAAACTCTGCCTAGCCCCGCACCAGGTTCAGGGCTCCTGAGGATACAATGGCTGTGTCTGTGTTAGTCTGGGTTGACTAGAGAAACAAATTCATAGACACTCCTATGTGTATAAGACAGAGCTTTATATACAAGAGCAATTGAATATTGAGAAGACATCTCAGCCCAGTCCAGATCAAGTCCATCAGTCCGGTATTAGCCCATATGTCCGACCCCAATCTGCAAATTCCTCTTCAGACTCATGAAACACATGCAATGATGCCTGATGCAGGAAGATCACAGGCCAGGGGGTGGACAGTCTTGTGGATGCAGTGGCAGTGGAAGCACCTCAGTGCTGGCAGGGGTCTCCACGTGGCTTCTTCAGCTCCGAGGCTCTAGCTGCCACCAACCTGTCACCAGGTGGCTTGTCAACAAGAATGTCTCACAGGGACTGTGTGTCCCACCTACAATGATTTATTTGTCCCCTTAGCATCTCCAAATCAGGTCATCAAGCTGCGACCTGATTGACAGGTAAACTTCACCCCTTCACTCCTAAGTCTCAAATTGACAACAGATGATGTAATGACCACAGTGTCCCACAGGGTTTTCATTGGCTGATTGTCAGAAGCAGACTGCCAGGCTTTTCTTCCTAGTCTGTCTTCATCTGGGGCTCTGTGTAAACCCCCTCAGCATCATGGCTGCACGCAACTTCCACTGGCAGATAGGTGGTAGCTTCCCATGAGATGCCTCATTCAGGAATCGAACCTGGGTCTCGCACAAACAGGGAGAGAATTCTACCCCAGAACCACCTCTGCCTCCATGGCTTGGGTTCTATCTCATGAACTGTTTTTTCTTGGGCTCTTGTTCTGGACCATTGGATGTCCTGGTGACTGCTTGCAGGGCGAGTGGAGCTGGTACACTCTCAAACCAAACTCATTGCCTCGGAGTAGATTCCCGCTCAATATGACCCTCAAGAACAGAGTGGAACGACTCTGTAAAGTTTCTGAAACTGTCCATCTTTATGGGAACAGTCAGTCTCATCGTACTCCTGCAGAGCAGCTGATGGGTTCGAACCATTGACCTCTAGGTCAGTGCTTGCTCCACCACATCACGAGGGCTCCTGTGTGTGTTAGCACTAGAACCCCAGATGTACTGGAGAAGGATTCATACCAGAGTCTGCACAGATGTGGATGGACCATTAGCGCTTCACACACATCTGCAAACACAGACGAACCTGCAGCATTGAGTCACAAGTCCTCAGTCCAGTTCCTTCTAACTCTGCCCTTCCATCCCCACGTCCTCCTCCATCTGATTCTCAGCAGCAGACCTTGCCAGTCCTTGTGCACACGTGCCCACTTGCTCTTCCCCAGCGACTCACCCATCAGTCCCCTTTGAGAAATGAAGAATGTCAGCATCCGAGACAAACTCCCAGGTTGGCTTTTCAACAAGCCACGGGAAATGTGTGTGCAATTTTGAGCATGCCTCCTGCTGCCACCATCAATAGAAATTCTCATGTAGTCATGCAATTGGTAGGAGTCAGAGTTTTCAAACATGACTGTCTCTACCCCTCCACGCTGCCTGAATCTTATTCCACTGCTGCAAAACAGAATGATCATTTATAAGCAGCCTTTTAAGAATGCAGGTGAGCAGGGTGAACGGAGGAGATGCTTTTAAGGGATTTAAAAATAACTGCAATAGGTTATACTTAGGGCTTTATTTCAAGAACTCCTAGAGGTTCTTAATGCTTAATTCATGCAACTCTTCTAGAAATATCTGCGTTCATACCGTGTGCCACCACCAATCGTCTGTCCGTTTGTAACATTGTGGTGGCTTGTGTGTTGCTGTGATGCTGGAAGCTATGTCACTGGTATTTCAAATAGCAGCAGGGTCATTCAAAGTAAACAGGTTTCAGTAGAGCTTACAGACTAAGAACAGGTTACGAAGAAAGAAGAGGCTGTGTACTTCAGAGGGATTTGCCACTGAAAACACCATGGACAGCGTGGAAACACTGTCGGTTACTGAAAACCTCCTGAGTGGAAACAGGACATGGTCAGAGCTTGCGGCAGAAGATGGTCCTCTCCGGTCTGAAGGCACTCAAACTATGACTGAGGAAGAGCTGCCTCCCCGAAGTAGAGTCGACCAGAATGCCTCCTACTGAGTAGAGCCAGTGGGAGGAAAGCCTTTGGAATCTTCACTGGCTAATGGAGCACAGCTCAAAGTGAGGAGAAATAGCCGCAAACATCAATTAATAATGGGAACGTGGATTGTACAATGTATGGATCTAGTATGATTGGAAGTCATTAAGAATGGAATAGAACACATAGGGATTGGTAGTCTAGGAGCTAGCCAGGTGCAATGGGCTGGTTTGGGCCATTTTGAATCGAAAAATTGTATAATTTACTGTGTTGGAAATGACACAATCCAAAAATGCATTCAGAATCGAAAGGGACATTTCGAGATCTATCTTGAGATACAATGCTGTCTGTCAGAGGATAATGTCTGTCTCCATACAAGGAAATACAATCGATAACAACTATTATTCAAATGTATGACCCACCATAAAACCTAGTGATGCAGAAATTGGAGAATTCTATCAACCTATTCAGCCTGAAATTGATCAAATATACAATCAAGATGCATTGATAATTGTTGGCGACTGGGGTGCAAAACTTGGAAACAAAGAGGAAGGAACAGTAACTGGAAAATATGGTTTCTGTGACGAAAGTGAAGCCAAAGATCGCATGATAAAATGTTGCAAGAATAACAACTTTTCATAGAAAACATCTTTTGTTTTTTCAACGACACACATGACCAGTACACACATGGACATCTCCAAATGGAATACACAGACATAAAACTGACTGCATCTGTGGGATGAGACACTGGACAAGCACAATATTGGCTGCTAAAACCAGGCCAGGGGCTGTCTGTGGAACAGACCACCAATGCTCTTATGTAAGTTTAGGGTGAAGTTGAAGACAATGAAAACAAGCCCACAAGAACCAAAATACGACCTTGACGACAGTCCACCCAACTGTCAAGAACAGCTGAAGAGCAGATTTGATGCATTAAGCACTAATGACAAAAGACCCGATGAGCTATCAAGAACACCATTCATGAAGACAGCAAAGGGTCATTTAAAAGACAGGAAAGATAAAAAAGATCAACGTGGAAGCCCGAAGAGACTCTGAAACGAACTCTGAATTGTAGAGTAGTTGAGGCAAACGGAAGACGTGATGACGTGAAAGAGGTGAAGGAGCTGAATAGAAAATGTCAAAGGGCAGCTCAAGAATACAAAGTAATATTATAAGGAGATGTCAAAAGCCCAGAGTTAAACAAAAAAACAAAAGGACAGAACAAGCTCAGCGCATCTAAAACTGAAATAACTCAAGATAAAATTCAAACCTCGAGCTGCAACATGGAAAGATCCTATGGACAAACTGCTGAACAATGCAGGAAGCATGGAAAGAAGAGGGGAAAATCAACAAGAGTTACTGTAGTAAAAAGAACTAGTCAACATTCAACCAGGATGTAAGCAAGACCCAATGAGAGTGAATGAAGACGTCCAAGCTACTCTGAAAGCATTAGCCAAAAACAAGGCTTCAAGAAATGATGGAATACCAATTTAAATGCTTCAACAAGCTGATTAAACTACTTGAAGTACTCATTCACGTATCCCAAGAAATTTGGAAGATAGCTACTTGGTCAACTGACTAGAAGAAAGCCATATTTCTACCCATTCCAAAGAAAGGTGACTCTCAAACCAAACTCATTGCCTCGGAGTAGATTCCCGCTCAATATGACCCTGGGACCTCTCCAGGACAACCCCTGCTCCACGGCACAGCTCCAAAGTCCCTCCCTCCCCACCCCTGAGAGGTTTTCCTGTGGAGACTGACCCCGCA
>NW_022103925.1:4487326-4490746 GCF_000313985.2 Echinops telfairi
CTTGTCTGTCCCTTTGTTGCACTGTGGTAGCTTGTGAGTCACTGTGATGCTGGAAGCTGTGTCACTGGTATTTTCAATGCCAGCAGGGTCACCCAATTTAGGGGGCTCATCTCCAGCACTGTATCAGACAATGCTCTGTTGTGGTCCAAAGGGTTTTCATTGGCTACCATTTGAAAGTCGATTCCCAGGTCTTCCTCATAGTCTGTGTTAGGCTGGAAGATCTGCTAAAAGCTGTCCGCCATGGGTGGCCCTATGCAAGAACACTTTGTTCTATTAACCTAGAATTAAATGATGCTCACCTTCCCGACAGACATGAGCGCTGAAGACAAAGTGGGTGCATAAGGAAATGTGGTGAAGAACGCTGATGGTGCCTGGCTATCAAAATATATAGTGTCTGGGGTCTTAAAGGCTTGAAGATAAATAAACGGCCATCTAGCTGAGAAGCAACGAAGCACACATGGAAGAAGCTCACCAGCCTTTGTGACCATGAGGTGTCGATGGGATCAGGTATCAGACATTGTATTAGTCTGGGTACTTTAGAGAAACAAATCCACAGAAACTCATGTATAAGAGAGAGTTTTATATAAAGGTTAAGTGAGCATCAAGAAAACATCCCAACTCAGTGATGCCCAACATTAACCCATATGTCCAACACCAATCCACAAAGTCCTCCTCCATCCCACAAAACGGATGCAATGATGCCAACTGCAGGAGGAAAGCCAAGTCAGTGAATGTGTAAACATCTCAGCGCTGGCAGTGGTCTCCACACGGGTGCTCCAGCACCTAGGGCTGCATTGGGGTAGGTCCATGTGGCTTCTTCTTGTGGATGTCTTGCAGGAAGTTAGCCTTGCAAGCTGAAGCTGGGAACGAGACCTGAGAACTCGAAAGGCAAGGCTCACAGAGCCATGTATCCCTCCGCCCTTCAATTAATAGCACATGTATTTATTAGCGAGGTTGGCACAATAAACTAACTAACTCAGGCATCAAAGACCCAGAACAAAAATTATATCATTGTGAATGAGGGGGAGCATGGAGTGGAGACACAAAGCCCAGTTGTGGACAATTGGACATCCCCGTACAGAAGGGTTTCAGGGAGGAGATGAGCCAGTCAGGGTGCAGTATAGCACCAATGAAACATACAACTTTCCTCTAGTTCTTTAATGCTTCCCCTCCACCCCTCTATCATGACCCCAATTCTACCTTACAAATCCGGCTAGACCAGAGCATGTACACAGTACAGATAAGAGCTCGAAACAGGGAATCCAGGACAGATAAACCCCTCAGGTCCAATATTGCGAGTAGGCATCCCAAGAGGGGAAGGGGAAAGTGGGGGAGAAAGGGGGAACCGATCACAATGATCTACCTATAACTCCCTCCCAGGGGGATAGATAACAGAAAAGTGGGTGAAGGGAGACATCCATCAGTGTAAGACATGAAATAATAGTAATAATTTATCAATTATCAAGGGTTCATGAGGGAGAGAGAGTGGGAGAGGGAGGGGTAAAATGAGAAGTTGATACCAAGGGCTCAAGTAGAAAGGAACTGTTTTGAGAATGATGATGGCAACAAATGTACAAATGTGCTTGACACAGTGGATGGATGGATGGATTGTGATAAGAGTCATACGAGCCCCCAATAAAATGATTTAAAAATAAATAAATAAATATGGCTGGCACCAATTCCAGCATCACAGCAACATGGAAGCCACAGCAACATGACACACTGATAGATGGGTGATAGATGCTTATAAGTATTCAAAGTTCACTGAAAACACACTGGGAAGTGACGTTAAAGGGGGTCTTTCAAGCTGGAGAAGCACTGTGGACAAGAGTGTGGGGCCAGGAAGCACATGTGGGTGATAGACTTGTGTAGCATGATGTGTTAGTCTGGGTTGACCAGAGAAACAACTTCATAGACACTCATATGTATAAGAAAAGCGCTTTATATCATAGAATAAATGTATATTAAGAAAACATCCCAGTCCAGTCCAGATCAAGTCCATAAGTCCTATATTAGCCTACATGCCCAATACCAGTCTATAAAGTCCTCTTCAGACTCACAAAACACATGCAATGATGCCAAATGCAGGAAGACCACAGGCCAGTGGGTGGATAGTCTTGTGGATCCAGCTCCATCCATGTAGCTCCATCTGGCTTGTCAACAGGAATGTCTCTCAGGGAGAGTGTGTGTCCTGCCTCCAGGAAGGAAACCAGGAGTTCCCAGAATCCTCACGAGAAGGCCATGCCTATACTGAGACCTCCCTGGCCATGACCTGATAGACAGGCTGTACTCCACCCCTTCCCTCAAGTTGACAGTAGATTATGGAACTGTCACACATGACTTCTTGTGATTTCCTGGCTCCTTCAGGGAGCTCCTCCCTGTCTGTGCGGTCCCAGAGGGTCGGTTGCCCATGGTGGTCAGCCCCAACACAGAGGTGCTCATGTGGTTAAAGTTGACGAACTAGAGCAAGACTTGCAATGTTTCATTCCATTCCACAGATCACCTCATGATTCAGAGCTGACTCCACAGCAACCAATGACACTGATGAAAGATACCCTGACTTCTGGATCCCACGAAGGAGTCTTTCTAAAATACAACCATGTCACCACACCTCTGAAAATACATCTATTGAAAGTTTGCTGTGATGCCTATCCACTAAAACCAGAACGATGCAAATTAAGATTACAGAGACTGCTGGGCAAAGATAACACACAAATTCATGGCTGTTCCATATCTTAAGCAGAGGTGGAAAGGAGGAGACTGCTGACACATTGTAAATACTGTCATGCAACCATTTGAATAAGGCTGGGACCTGGATCCTGAGATCTTGTAAGGCTGTGACTCAAGTTACATCCCACACGGATCCTGTCTCATCAACAGAGAGACGTGAAGGCTTGCAACGCATCACAAAATAGAGAATAATGACATCAGATCAAAAGATAGGGGACAACCACACAGTACTGGGAATCAGACCCTAGCCAAGTTAACATTATTTTGATTGGACACAATTCAACCCACTACAGACCTGAATATTGAGCTATTCTACGTTCAATAATGCAGTAAACACTTCAGAAGTGCATCTCTCACATAGCAAAACTCCCCTAGGTAACAGGACAGATGCTGCAATTAGCAAGCAATCCGTTAATAAAGGAGACAAAGAGATAATCACCACAGGGAGGATTGGTGATGAGACAAACATATTTTCACACATAGAGATTGTTGGCTGGTGAGAGAGCTCTCTATTGACTTCATTCTTCATCATTCTGACCTACAAGTCATTGGATCTAGACCTATGAGCTACAATCTTTATCTTTGCTAAACAATGCCAGGCTAGGCTTAATAAGTGAACCCAGAGCCAGAGCTGGGTTCTGCCTGGAATGTACAGTCTTTCCAAGACCCCTGGCAACCACATCGACAAGG
>NW_022103925.1:4491869-4493928 GCF_000313985.2 Echinops telfairi
GCTTCTCCTCGGGGATGTCTTGCAGGAAGTGAGCCTTGCCAGCTGAAGCAGGGAACTGGCTAAGGCAGCTGCACCCTGGTCTGACCATCAGAGAGCAAGAGACCCGAAAACTAGAAAGGCGAGACTCACGGAGCCATTTATCCCTCTGCCCTTCAATTAACCCCACGTGTGTTTATCTGCCAGGTTGGCACAATGAATTTTAACTATCTCAATATTTATGAAAAGGATAAGGGTTCGAGCCTTCACTCCCAGTGACCCCTCATGCGGCAGCGTGCAGCTGTGCCCCGTGGGGTTCCCAGCAGCTGGTGCTTTTCTGCAAGTAGATCACATGCCTTTTTTTACAGGTGCTTCTGGGAGGACTGAAGTTACCAAGTTCCGTAAGTTACTTTCTGGCAGGGATCTGAATACGTGCATTGTTTGCATCACCCAAGGGAGTCCATCATGACTCTTAGAACTAGGATTTTATTTCAGAGAAGCGTTAGGTTTACAGAAAAATTGCACAGGGAGTCTTAGGCATTCCCATCACCCTTCACACCTGCACCTTCTCCTGACATCTGCATTCCTGTGGTGCACTTGTTGATAAACCACTGATGAATGATGCCTGATTAGCAACATTCATGCTCTCCGTTAGGTCCCAGACTCCATGTTGCACAGGTAAAGGGGTGTTCTTCATGGACAAGGCTAAGCATACCGTTTTCAGTGGTTCCTTCCTCCCACTGAGGGCAGCTGATTCCTCCTTTACCACAGTCACTGCTCGTGGAACAGCAGTCAAGAGATCAAAGAAATGCACGGCACTGGGTAAATCAGCCGCACACGACCTCGTTAGAGACGGCTGAAAAGCAAGAATGCTGTGTTGAAGACTAAGGTGTGCCTGACCTGAGCCATAGAATTGTCTGTCGCCTCCTGTGCCTGTGGAAGTCTGACACTGAGCAGGGAAGACCAAAGAAGAATGGATGCATTTGCAGTATGGTGATGGAGAACACTGAAGGTACCACGGACTGCCCAAAGGAACAACAAATCCATCTCGGAAGAAGTCGGGCCAGGTGCTCCTCAGAGGCAAAGATAGCAAGGCTTCGTCTTATGTACTTTGGATGTGTTCTCAGGAGAGACCGAGTGAATGTCATGCTTGGTAAAGTAGAGAGTCAGTGAAGGAAAGCACGACCCTCAAAGAGGTGGGCTGACAGTGGCTGCAACAATGGGTTTGATCACGGGAACAACTGTGAGGATGGCATAGGACCAGGTAGTGTTTCGTTCTGTTGTGCCAAGGGTGGCTATGGGCCGACTTGATGGCACCCAGCCCCAACAACATTGGCAAGGGTAAGAAGAGACAGTCAAACTCAGGGTTCATAGAACAAATGTCATCTGCATACACCCTTGGAGCGTGCTACACCTTTGCTTACAAAAAGTGTCAACATTCCGTTGAACTATCTTTTATTTGTTCCATTTCCAGGGTCCTGGTTTACCTGCCCCCATTATCACCTCATCTTTGCATTTGAGAAATGTTTGACCTTTCGGTCTTATACAGATGGCTTGTTCGTAGAGGTCCCATCTTGTTTATAACAGAAAAGGCAATGGCCTTTGTTTCCTGTGCCACTCTGGCATTTGCCCCCAAAAAGTGACCTCAGGGGGTGGGCTCAATACTAGGTTTACAGAATATCTCACAACTGTAGTCTCAGGGCGTCCTCTGCTCTGTTCTGGTCCAGTTTGTCTGACCCATGCTTTTGAAAGAATTTAAGGTGAACGCTAATGTTTGTCTCATTCTTTAAACATTTTTTTCCTCCCACCCTTCTCTCATTCTTACACCACTTGCTGTAGCGCTGGTCAGAGTGGTCAGTAGTGGTAGTTGGGTAGATCTTGTTCTGGTCTCTGAATGGATGCGATTGTGGTTTGTGTACACTTGTTTCTTCTCCGGGCCTTTCATTGTTTTCTCACGCTTTTGCTCCTGGCAATGAAGAGCCATCATTTTGTCTCAGATGGAGGGGGTCAAGCTTCATTATTATTATTAAATACTTTTCCTGGGGGCTCTTCCATCTCTTATCACAATCCATACATTCCTCCA
>NW_022103925.1:4494290-4497589 GCF_000313985.2 Echinops telfairi
GGCTCTTATCTGTAGCAGTGTGCATGTTCTGGTCTAATCTGATTTGTAAGGTAGAATGAAGGTCATGATAGTGGGGGGGGGCAGTAACACCAAAGACCTAGAGGAGAATTGTGTGTTTCATCAGTGCTATACTGCACCCTGACGGGCTCATCTCTTCCCTGTGACCCCTCTGGGAGGGGATGTTCAATTGTCTACAGATGGGCATTGGGTGTCCACTCCATGCCGCCCCCCTCCACCCCATTCACCTTGGGTATGGTTTTGTTCTGGGTCTTAGATGCCTGGTCCCTGATCCCATCGACACGTCATGATCATGATCACGGAGCACTGGTGTGCTTCCTCCATGTGGGTTTTGTTGCTTCTCAGCTAGATGCCCACTTGTTATTCTTCAAGTTATTGTTTTGTTGGTCTTGACTTCCTTTGTTATTTTGTTTGGCTTTGCCTGGTTTTTGAGCTTATTAATGTATCTGCATGTCTATCTAGATAAGATAGGTGGGATAAATAATTTGGAGATGAAAATAACAGCACCAATGGTTCCAGGGGGATACGAGGGAAGGGGAGGTGGGAGAAATGAAGTGGGGGGTGGGGAGGGACAACCCAGGGACAAGGGAACAACAAGGGAACTAAAATCAATGGAGAGAAGGGTATAGGATGCCTAGTAGGGCTTAATCAAAGGCAATGTAGCAGCGAGGAATTACTAAACCCGAATGAAGGCCGGACATGATGGTGGGACAAGAGGAAAATAGAAGGAAATAGAGGAAAGAACCAGGAGGCAAAGGACATTTATAGAGGTCTAAATACAGGCATGCACATATATAAATATATACATATATACATAAAATGAGAAGGGAATAGAACTATGTACTCATATCTATATGTTAAGAATTAAGGTTGCAGATGGACATTCAGTCCAACTCAAGTACTCCCTTAACACAAGAGCACTTTGTTGTAATAATCAGGCATTCTGTGATGCTCACCTTCCCAACAGGATCGCTGAAGTCAAAATGGGTGCAAAAGCAAAAGATATAGCGCCGGAGTGTCAAGCTTTTAAGACCTCAGACAATTACTTCACTAGGCTGAGGCATGGCTTTTGTGGTCTATGTTACACAAAAGACCCCCATGGCTTAGTCTTTAATAGCTTTTGCTGCTAACCAAAAGGTGACCCCCCTCAGGAGCAAGGCATGGCAGTGCGCCTCTGTAAAGTTTCACAGCCTTACAAACATCATGGTTGGCTCTATGCCATTAGGAGTTGGAATCAATTCAACAGCAAAGAGTATCTTATGCCAAGTGACTGAGTTGCCCCAAGAGATCACAGTTAAAAGCTTTCAGACCCAGAAACCAAACCTTGAGTTTGGCTATGCTGAGGAGTAGCTGTATTTGGGTAGTCAGTGAACCTTGTTAATCACAAAGTCAGCAGTTTAAGTCCACCAGCCACTCCACAGGAAACACATGAGGCTTTCTATTCCCATAAAGATTTAGAGTTTCAGAAGCCCCTGGGCAGTTCTCGTCTGTACTATGGGTGGCTATGACTGGAATTAACTCAATGGCAGTGTGCGTTTTAGTGGCCCATTGAAAGGAGAACTGTAAGAGTCAAAAACAACATGGAAAACAGGTAATCCGAGGCGTGAGTGAGCTGAAACAGACTCCTGTTGGCCATTTTGAATTAGACAGTCATGGTTCACGACAGTGGGAATGACAAATCCAAGAGGAATGGAGTCACCTTCATGCGCATAAGGACATTTCAAGATCTACCTTAAAGTACCATGCTGTCTGTGGTAGGATGATGTCTATACACCTACTAGTAAGTTCAATTAATGCAGCTGTCATTCAAGTTTATGCACCAACCACTGAAGCCGATAATGAAGTAATTAAAGAACTCTTAAGAATTTCTTCAGTCTGATATTGGTCCAACACACAATCAAGATACATTACAATTATTGATGATTGGAATGTAATAGTTGGCGACAAAGAGGAAGGTAGTTGGAAAATATAACCTTGATGAAAGGATAGAACTTTACAAGAGTAACGAGTTCCTCATTGTAAATAGCTTTGTCAACAACATGCATGGTGAGTGTACACCCGACTCTCACCAGATGGAGTGCACAGAAATCAAACGGACGGCATCTGTGGGAAGAGATGAGGGACAGGCTCAGCAGCCCCGGCCTAGACGAGGTTAGGGGACGCCTCTGCAGCGGGCGACCGATTGCTGAGATGTCAGTTCGGGTTGGAATCGCAGAAAAGGAAAGCAAGCTCCCGAGAACCAGAGCCTGCCTTTGCGTGTGCCCTTGTTGCCCAGGAATCAGCAGCAGTTGGCTTGGGGGAGGGCCCTCATTTCTGTTGTCTCCATGAACATCAGTCCACAACATGTATTCAACACATTCGCGTTGTGTGCCTATTTCTTACAGACCTGATGTTGAGTTGTTTGCAGGATTTAATCATTGAGTTTATTCCCTAAAACCACGTATCCTGGGTCCTTATGATGACTCATGCTGTCGCGGTTTTCTGGAGATTTCTCTGTCTTATTTTTTATTTAAATGGACCCCCTCTGTAGACACAAGTATTTGTTTAATGCTCCTGCCATTCCCTTTAGAGTGCTCCCTGGAGTAACACTTGCGAAGCCAGCCTGGTACTGGCAAATTTCCAGAGCGTCTGTTTGTTTGCCCATGTTGTATTTTCGCCCTCGTTTCCAAATAAACACGTTGCTAAATAAAGAAGTCTTGGTTGGCAACTGTTTGCCTCTGGTATTTTATAGGCACTGCCCCATCACCTTCCAGGCGGTAGAGATCTCGGGGAGGAGGGGGACCGGGTCTCCGGAAAGGCTCTCGTGTGCTGTCTTGCGGTTTTGTTTGCTGCCTTCAGCTTTGCTTGTCTCTGCTCTCGAGACTTATTACACTGCGGCACGAAGTTGATGTTTGGTGCGCTTCTTATCACAGCTTCCTGTGTTTGCAGGCTGGGTTTGCTGTTCAGGCCTCGGGGATTCTCTGTTTGTCTCCTGGGATAAAACTCCCTGACTTGGTTGTTTTCACGGTACTGGTGAGGGATGGAGGTGGTGAAGGAGTAGGATTGTGAACTTTGCTAAATGTAGGGATGAGAGAAAGAGAAAGCGGGGTGAGGGAGAGGATGCGGGAAAGGAGGAGAGAGGGAGAGAGAGAGTTGTCAAAGGTTCCCAAGACAACAGTTGGTGTAAGTAAATCATGGAGCCAAATGGGCTTAAACGTATTCATCCAAATGCTCCTGACGTTTGTACTATTAGTTTGCACCAGGACATCTGTGATTTGCAGAGAACACATGAAACAGTTTCA
>NW_022103925.1:4498296-4501596 GCF_000313985.2 Echinops telfairi
GCTGGCTGCTCGCTTTGTCGCTATCTCTGACTGATCCGGAGATGCTGCCCCGGACGAAGAGCATTCTCCCTCCGTGCTGTGCTTTACGGCAAGTGCTAGGTGAGGCCCATCGTCCCCCGCTGGACACGGAGCCCATTGAAGGTCATCATGGTTCCACCTCCCTTCTGCTGCCGAGGAGCGTACTGTTGGGTCTGGCAGGTCGCCGTGACATTTCTCTAAGGGTGACAGGTGTTCTTCCTGTCTTTCTTTCCAGGTAACTGGACGGTGGCTGGTTTGGCCACGGAGCTGGGGGCACGGGTTACGGAATATTTCTTTGATCCCAGGCAGTGTTTGTCTGCTCTTCGTCTGGAGGGAGGGGAGGCTGCTTTCTGCCCTGTCCTGCCGACAGTCCACCTCCCTCGCAGGAGCCGTGGCGCTTGTGTTGAAACTGACTAGGGTGGCCCCCGCTGGAAACATAAATCGGATCCTCTGACCCCTCCCTGAGAACCTGGCAGCAGGTTCCCACCCTCAGAGTAAACAGCAGTGCTGATGGGACCCTATGAGTCCCTGCCTCACCTCTCAGGCCTCCCTCGCTTGTCTTCGAAGCTCCAGCTACATCTGCCCCCCACTTCAAGCACACCCAGTCTCCAGCCTGGCCTTGCGCGTTCCCCTGCTGGAAAAGTCACCCCAAGATCTCTGAAGGGGACCCTTTATGTACCTGGGGGCAGAGGGGCCTTTCTCTGCTTTTGTTGTCAGGGGGCATTGAGCTCCAGCCCATAGCAACCCTATGCACAACAGGAGACACTGCAAGATCCTCGCCACGGTCCCTATGCCTGAGCCCACCGATATCCATCCCTCTCATTGCGGACCTTCCTCTTTTTCTCTTCCCCGCCACTTACCAAGCACGCCGTCCTTCTCCCGGGACTGCTCTCTCCTGATTCTCCCCCTGAAGTAGCACCTCTCCTGATCTCCACCAGGGGCTGTTTCTAGGTTGCTATAACATGTCTCACTACTTACAACCATACGTTTGTGTCTATACAAATATACACATGGATGCATGTGTGTGGACACACCATAGAGCGGATGGATGGATAGATGGATGGATGGATGGATGGATGGATGGATGGATGGATGGATGGATGGATGGATGGGTGGATGGGTGGGTGGTCAGATGAACGAATATCTCACCCTGTCCATGATTGCACACCCAGATCATCTGGCCGTGGCAGATGTCACCCACCTGTAAACAGGAGGCTCCCTGTGTGAGCACAGTGCCACCAGGGCTCCTCCTACGGTTCCCGATTCACTCGTCGAATCATATTGGGATGTGTTATTACCTCCGGCTTGAGGCTTCCGAGGTAGAGTTCTTTTGTGCCAACACCTCTGTCCCTCATACCCAATGTGTGAACCTTCCTTCTCCCCTGCTCTCACCTGAGTCTTGAACATTGGTGGGCGAAGGGTTGAAAGGCTCCACTCGAGGGAGGGTGGGGTCCAGGGCTGTGAGGGGAACTTGGCCACAAAGCCTGGGGCCTCTGCGTTCCCTCCCCCTGCTGACATTTTCTGAGCACTGGTCCTGGCACTGCTGTCTTCGTCCTGCTTCTGGCGAAGCAGTCTCTAATTTATTGGATCTTTCTGGAGGTTCGCTCTCTGCTTTCATAATCTGCTTCCAGTTTCTTTGCTGTTAAGTTGAGACCCAGGTCCCCATTTCTAAAATTTATTATCTAACACAAACACTCTCTGCCCAATTACAGGAGCAATTTATACCCAGGAGATGGAACAATCTCTTGAACGGATAAATTGGATTCTCTTGCCCCTCACTTTTCTTTCATCACAAAACCATAAATTCTCAAAATGCTAGCCTGTAACAGAAGGGAACCAAAGAGCGATGTCTAGAAATAATCAACTTACTCCTGAAATTGAAGTGGAATTTCCATCCTAAATGGCACTTCGGCACATCTTTGGTTTCTCTTTCACCCGCATGTGCTTTCCATGGCCATGACCCCAGCACCGCCGGAGGGCAATGAAAAAGTTCTACTGAGGCATTTTCTCTCTAACCCGGTGGAGAATTGGCCATTTATTTCTGGCACAGCGGTGGTAGGGGGAGATATCAAGGACACAAAATAGGTCACATCGGTTCATTCTACGTCGTTCACAGAGGCCATGGTCTGCATGCTGCTTTGTGAGAAGCAGCTGGGTCTCAAAAGCTCATGAGCAGCCATCTAATATGCAATGGTCGGTCAGTCTCTCTCCATCCAGAGGGGAGAAGAGTCCTGGGACTCAAAAGACACATGGAAACGCTGAGTCCAGTGGACTGATCGAGCACCCTGACATCTGCCTCCGTGGTCCTGGGGTTCAGAAGAACTAGATAGTCCCCGGCTCCCATTACCGACCACTTTGAAAAGGATCACATGAGAAGGTCTTGGATAGATTGGGAGAAACATGCAGAACGAAGCCTTACATCATAAGAGAGACCAGGGTTACTGGTCAGGTGGAAATGGGAGAAGACCACGGTCTTTAGTCTCCCTGCAGGTCTAGAACCGAGCTCCTCATCGGGGAAGAATAACCAACTATTGAAGATGGAAAGGGCAGCACTTGCCCACGGACAAAACACTGAGGTTAGGAGAGAAGGGGAGCCGAGTCAGGGAGCCCAGGGAGGAAGTGGGGTCCGTAATGGGACATGGAGGGGTGGTGATGGATGAACGGAAACAAAACGAGTGGGAACTGCCGACTGGAAAACGGACAACCTGCTCGTCGAGCTCTCACCTAGCACACAGGAAACATATAGAAGTAAATACGCAGAGCACAGACAATTACTGATGATCGGGTTTGTCAAGGGACCCGTTTGTGGACAGTTTCATTGCATTCTCACACGAGCCCATTCTAAAGAAGACAAAGCGAAGGCACAGACTGACCCTTCCATGTTTCCCCAGTTGGTTAGAGTGGTGTGGGCTTGAGTGGGTGATCCAGGGAGACAAATCAAAGGGCACTTACATATGTGTAATAAAGAGCCTTGTAGCAAGAAGAAAGCATATACGAAGAAGGCATTCCAGCCCAGTCCAACTCTAATACATGAATCTGAGGCAACCTGAGGTTCTCTTCAGATCCCTATAAATGCCGACCCATGCTACGGAAAGCAGAAGTGGGATGCAGGGAGATAACAGGCCAGTGGGTGCAGAGCTGTGTGGGTCTAATGCTGGTGGGAATATGGCATTGGGGCATTAGGGGAATAGGGCTCAGACAGCTCTCTGGGCTGGGCAGCCCATGTGGGGCCACCTCTGGAGGCAGTCAGAGTCCCAGCAAGCAGGAAGGCAATGAGGCAGA
>NW_022103925.1:4502796-4508589 GCF_000313985.2 Echinops telfairi
ATGGGTTAATGTTGGACTTGTGGGCGTGGACAGCATTGGGTTGGGATGTTTTTGTGATGCACATTTTCTTGACATAAAACTCTCTCTTATACATGAGTTGCTGTGGATTTGTTTCTCCAAAGTACCCAGACTAATACAGCAGGTCAGACTGGAACTTTACAACGGCTTCCAGAAAGTGAAGGGAG
The DNA here is from genome assembly GCF_000313985.2 of Echinops telfairi. Classification (NCBI taxonomy): domain Eukaryota; kingdom Metazoa; phylum Chordata; class Mammalia; order Afrosoricida; family Tenrecidae; genus Echinops; species Echinops telfairi. The sequence continues at coordinate 4,502,982 of NW_022103925.1, forward strand.
AGGGCCAAAGAATAGGAATTCAAACAAACAAACTCAATTCTCCTGACTAAGAGGGGAAAACTTACAAAAAGGAATTCTCAATTCTTTTGGAATCCAGACTTAATGGACCCATGGAGTCTGAATGAATCCACAAAAACTCTTGCCCTGAGATAATCATAAAACCTTGAACTGCTGTGGTTAGGGCCCTTTGAGTTGGCTCATACCCATAGGAACCCACATGCACAACAGAGTGAAACACTGCCTGGTCCTGAGCCATCCCCACAATTGTTTCTATGCTTGAGCCCATGGTTACAGCTACTTGTCCATCCATCTTGCTGAGAGTCTCCCTCTCTTTCGCTGCCCCTCCACTTTACCAAGCATGATGTCCTTCTGCAAGGACTGGTCCATCCTGATGACTTGCCCAAAGTATATAAGATGAAGTCTTGCCATCCTTGACACTAGGTCGCATTCTGGCTGTACTTCTTCCTAGACAGACCGGTTTGTCCTTTTAGCAGTCCATGGTGCTTTCAATATTGTTCCCCAGCACCACAACTCAATGCATCAATTCTTTTTCCCCTTCTTTATTCAATGTCCAACTTTCACATGCACAGGCGGCAATGGGAAATACCATGGCTTGGGTCAGGCACACCTTAGTCCTCAAAGTAACATCCTTGCTTTTCAATACTCCAAAGAGGTCTTGTGCAGCAGATCTGCCCAATACAATATGTCTTGATCAGTTGGCTGCTTCCTTGAGCACTGACTGCGGATCCACGCAAGACAAAAATCCTCGACAACTTTCACCTTGTCTCCATAACCTAAACTATAAAGCCACAATATCCCCTGGAGTCTTCTCGAAAGCAAGCAGTAAGTTAGCTTACATAGTAACGAGTATTGTCCGGAGCACCGCACTTCTTGGAAGAACTATCTCTTTGGGATCAGCCTGAGAACAGCACTTGGTGGAAGTAGATAGCGCCTTAAGTGGCAGTAAGTTTACTTGAACGCAGGAGAGACAACTTAGCAAAAGAGGCTCCAACGTGTTACACCACTTGAAGAATGTACACAATGTTGTTGTAGAAATTACTGGGTTGGACTGTGTTTTGCTGTGCATATGTTCACCAATAATAAAAGTAACGTTGTGTTTGCTATTATTCTGGGGAAATGCATCCGATTCTTATTACCAGACATCTCTTCAAAGCATTTTCACAATGCCTACTGTACCAGCAGTGTTCATACAGACCCCCTCGAGAATATCTTTCTAGAATTCTTACCCAAATCCTCACAACTGGACCAACAGGTAACATCATGAGAAGTGAGCAAAGGTTGACGTTGTCAAGGATTTCACCTTGCTTGGATCCGCAGTCCATGCTCCTGGAAGCAGCAGTCAAGAGTTCAAACAATGCACTGACCATTGTCTAAATCTGCTGCATAAGACCTCTTCAAGGTGTTGAAAAGCAAAGATGTTACTTTGAGGACTAGGGTGTGCCAGACCCCAGCCACAGTATAGTCAATTGCCTCATATGCATGTGAAAGATGGACGTTGGGTAAGAAAGACCAAAGAATGGATGTATTCTGATTGTGGTGCTGGCAAAAAAAACCCTGGAAAGCACTATGGACTGCCAAAGGAACACATCATTCTGTCTTCGAATACGAGCCGCCGGAATGGCCTTAGAAGCAGGCCTGATGAGCCTGCATCTCACGTACACTGGGCCAGTCCTGGAGAAGGACATCCTGCTGGATAAAGTGGAGGGGCAGCGGAAGAGAGGAAGGCCACAGTAGCCGCAACAATGGGCTCAGTGTTTCCTTCTGCTGTGCGCAGGCTGGGTCACTGTCAGCAGGAACCAACACAACAGCAGCTGACAACACAACCGTCATGCTTCTGTAATGCCGTGAAAACACACCACACGGAGGGAGGGTTCCTTGCATACCCATGGATGCAGCAGCGGACAATAGATGCTCAGCGTGTCTGGTCTTGAAAGTCAGGCCATGTTTCACACACAGTAGGTGCCAATTAACTGTTTGCCAATGGAATGGATATGCGCCTGAGCCGTAGTTCACTTCAGAGCCTGCCAGGACGGTACCCAGAACTAGGAAAAGCCTTTCCATGCCTTAGACTTCAACCGTTCTTCCAAGGCACAAGCATTTCTTGGATAGCTACTGTGTGCCAGAACCTTTCGTGAGTAACCAGGAATAGAGATAATTTGAGAGGATCTTCTGCAGGGGTTTGGGATCGGGATGCCTTTTATACACCATAACCGCCAGAGGGAGGCCCCACTGGAGTGTGATTAAAGCTCATCCCTGGGCATCCAAGGGAGTATATTAGTTTCCTAGGGCTGCCATCACAAGTAACACACACCGAGTGGCTTCAAACCAGAGAGCTGCCTTTGCACACGAGTGTGGAGGTGAGGAGCCTGCATCCATGGTGCTGGCAGGACCACGCAACATTCTAGGCAGTTGTATTAGGCAGGGTTCTCTGGAGATTGAAAACGTTTGTCTGTGGAAAGAGGTTAACATCAAGAAATGGCTTACACAGTCGTAGAAATACGTGAGTCCAGTCCGGCTTCTCCTGACTTGTGGCAGCTGATGAAGAGGAAGCAGGACGGTACAGCAGAAACAGCGGGGGCACAGGCTGGTGGGTGCAGAGGTCCAAAGTCCCCCACGGAATCTTCCGCTGGTAGTCCAAGGATGGGTCCTGGGATTGGCCGGTGAGGAAGGAGGCACACAAGCCAGCTCCGGCAGAAGGCGAAGGGCCAACGAAAGTCTGCCTGCGGGCACTGTCTCTTATACAAAAGGCCACAATGTCCCAGGAGGTGCTATTAGGCTGTGACTCAAGGGATGGACTGGGCTCCACCCCTACCCTTCCTCAGGAGTGTCTCCTTGGCGTCATCCCTAAACATAGCAGCAGCGGTATCTCTCCCTGCCTCTTCTAGCTTCTCCTGGTGCTTCGGGGGTGCTATTCTTGTCATTGCATCACAGCAGTCTCTAGCTCTGTCTTCACCTGGCCCTTCTCCTTGCGCACGTCTGTACGGCTTCTTCTCTTCTGTCTCTCAGAAAGGACTTGTCCCTGGGACTTAGAACCCACCCTATTCCAGGATGGGGGTTCCTGGGTTGTAGAAATGGCTAACACAATTGGCCTCTAATGGAAAGGTTGGAGGTTCCAGTCCGTTTAGCATTACCTCAGACGAATGGACTACAGACATACTTCAGGATAAATGCAGTCACGACAGCCCTTTGGACCAACCCTGGGGTTGCCATGTGTCCGCAGGGACTCAGCATCAACTGGCCGGGGTTCATGTAACGTCATCACACTTCCCGGAAAGACGGGTTTCCCAAGAGAGTAAAAGATCCGGCTTGGTGGGTGTCAGGAACATTGCAGCCACAATTGATAGCGGTGACACACCCAGCTCCCGGCGAAACTTTTCATCAAAAGGAGCCTGAAGCTATTGCCCTCGGACAACTTAAAAAAAGAAATTTGGGGTAAAAAAATTATTGTGGTGAAATATAGATGAGAACATTTGCTATTCCAGCCATTTGTTCTACGGCACAGCTCCGTGACATTAATGACAACTAATGACCTTAGTTGCATCCCCCATGCCGGGCAGCCACCACCACGGTCTGTTTCCAAATGGTGCAACCAATCAACTCGGGTGAGCGCTGCACCGCCTCTCTGCTTGCAGGAGTGAACATTTATCTTTTCATGTGCACGTGCCTCTGTCTGCAGGGAGTCGCTGCTATGGGAGCCAGGGAGAAGGGAGAATTAGGGGCCCTGAGCCTTGCAAGAGGTGCGGGAGCTCTTCGAATGACCCTGTTTTCGTTAAAGGGAGAAGTTCAGTGCACGGCATCTTCCTGCTGACAGACTCAAGATGCTTTCATTGTCTGTTTCTTCCACGATGAAAGTTGTTTAACCCACTATTCCATGTCTTAAAACCATGGCTACAGATAGATAGGTAAGGAGATATATGATAGACGAATAGAAAGAAAGAAAGATAGATGATAGATAGATAGATGATAGATAGAGATAGACAGATGATAGATAGATTATAGATGATAGCTAGATATATAGCTAGCTAGCTAGCTAGCTAGACAGATGATAGATTGACAGATAGATGACAGATAGATGATAGATCAACAGATAGATAGATAGATATAGAGATAGATAGATGATAGATGACAGGTGATAGATAGATAGATAGATAGATAGATACATAGATGATAGATAGATCGACAGATAGATAGATGATAGATAGATATAGAGATAGATAGATAGGTATATAATAGATAGATGATAGATGACAGATGATAGATAGATACATAGATGATAGATCGATCGACAGATAGATGATAGATATAGAGATAGATAGATAGGTATATGATAGATAGATGATAGGTGATAGATGATAGATAGATAAAGATAGATAGTGGGGTGGACTGTCACGCTTGGAGGAATTTTTATGTCAAACGCGGGACTGCACAGGCCTTTATGTTCACGGTAGGTTACAGTGACGGGTCCTTCATAAACTTCTGAAACCAAGGTGTGCTAATGGACTTGATGACTATGGACTTGTGTTTTCGAGTCAGACCTGTCCTTTCTTGCACCCTTCCTTCCAATCATTGGTCCCACAGGGAGTTACGGGGCATTTACTACATGTACTATATATGTTGTTAATTATCACCAAGTCAACTCCAACTCACTTGAGTGACGTGTGTCAAAGAAGCCCGTGAGGTCTTACAGATGTGGCCTCTCAGAAGTAGACACCCAGGCTTGTCTTTTGAGGCACCTCTAAGTGTGTTTGAACTGCCAAACGTTTAGCTACTAGCTAAGCCATTGACACTACCCCGGAGGGTCTCTCTGGGGGGGAGGCCACTCCATGGCACCTGACAGCTAACAGTGTGTAGGGGACCCGGTGTGCCTCTGGATGAATAGATAAAGTGTTAAAAAGCAAAGACAGACGAAGGTGTGCTTGACCCAAGCCATGGTGTTTCCAATCCCCTCAAACACGTGACAGAACTCGACAACGAACAAGGAAAACAAAGAACTGAATTATGGGGCTGATGCAGAATGTTAAAAACAGCATGGACTCCCGGCCGAACAAGCAGATTTGCCCTGGAAGAAGTACAGACAGAATGCTCCTCATTATCAGGAGGGACGAGCCCCTGGGAAAGCACATGCTTGGTAAGAGAGGGCCAGCAAGAAAGAAGGAGACCTTCAACAAGACGGGGTGACACAGTGGATGAAGCAATGGGCTCAAACGTACCCACCATGGTGAGGGTGGTGCAGGCCCAAGCTGCGCTCCGTTCTGCGAGTCACAACCTACTTCATGGGACCTCATGACAAAGTGTGCGAATGAGTGTTTCACTCTGTGAACCAGAACTTCCATCAAAGCACCCAGTGACAGCGGTGCACGGGTAGCACACACAGTAAGTGAATCATACAGAGCACGTTGACTGGAGCTTCCAAGAGTTTGTGGAACTATTCCATTATATGTGAATTCCATTGTTCCCACAATCTGCTTGCAGATACAAAAGAAGGACAAGGTAGAGTTGGTGCCTGCCTTCAGGCAGCTTGAAGACTGGGCAGGTGTCTTCTCGGGGGGTTCATGAGCACGCAATAAATGAGTGATGCCAGAGGAGG
>NW_022103925.1:4511157-4512569 GCF_000313985.2 Echinops telfairi
GAGTAGCACCAATGAAACACACAACCTTCCTCTAGTTCTTTAAAGGTTCCCACCACTCTACACTATCATGACCCCAATTCTATCTTACAAATCTGGCTAGACCAGAACACGCATACTGGTATGGATAAGAGCTCGAAACACAGGAAATCCGGAAGAGATAAGCCCCGCAAGACCAATAAGGGGAGCAGCGGTACTAGGAGGGTAAGAGAAAGGGAGGGGGAGAGGAGGAACTGATGACAATAATTGACTTCTGACCCCCTTCCAGGGGGGTGGACAGCAGAAAAGTGGGTGAAAGGAGACAGCGGTCAGTGTAAGACATGGGAGAAAAAGAGAATAATTTATAAATTATCAAGGGGACATGGGGGAGGAAAAAATAAAAAGTGAGGAGCTGATACCAAGGGCTAAAGTAGAAAGAAAATGTCTTGGAAAAGATGATAACTATGTACAGATGTGTTTGACACAATGGATATATGTACAGATGGTGATAAGAGCTGTAAGAGCCCCCAATAAAATAAATTAAGAATAAATAAATAAACGAGTGATGCATTCCATGTCGGGAAGAAAGCAGACAGGTGGTCTGGGAGAGAAGTGGGAGCCCACCTTAGATCCAAGGTGGCTGAGTGCGTGCTCCGAAGCAGTGCGGTTAACACCTTCGACTCCCCTTTGTCACTGGGAAGGTAACAAGCCGTGGAGGTGAGCGCCTTTGACTACAAATCGGACTCCGAATGTGGAGTCCCATTGGCCTGCCAGCTGTCCGACCTTGGCTAGGGGCTTAGCCTCTGGGTTCTCCCTCATGCAACTGGAGAGATGTCTTTCTTGTGGAGTGGCTGCGTGGATCCGATCCGATGAGATCCGTAAGTGTTTATTTTGATGTTGATGTAAACAGGTACACGCACTCACAGGAGCTCAGGCCCCTTGAATAAGGGAGTCAGGATAGCGCGCTGGTTCTCAGCCTGGGAACTCGAGTCAGAGAGCCAGATGTGAAGACCCAGTTTCAAGACTGAGTTCGAGTCCGCTCATAGGAGCCTTGGGAGAAAAAGCTGACGTTCTCATCAGAACAACACCCACTGGAAACCTTGTTCCATTGTGACAGACACGGGGGCACCCTTAGCATCAGCTCAACAGCAAATGTTTCCATGGCTGGGCTGCTGTGTGTCCAGCTAATCTCTCCGTAAAACTGGGGTCATCAGGTAACAGACATCAAAGAACAAAAAAATCTTAGCAGTGGGTGTCCACCTTCCTGACACGATCACTGAAGAAAAATGTGTGCATACGCAAATGTGGTGAAGAAAGCTGATGGTGCCCGACTATCAAAAGATATAGCGTCTGGGGTCTGAAAGGCTTGAAGATAAACAAGCGGCCATCTAGCTCAGCCTGTGTGATCACGAGGTGTCAAAGGGATCAGATATCAG
>NW_022103925.1:4513779-4514684 GCF_000313985.2 Echinops telfairi
CCCCTGCCCTCCTACCAAGCACGATGTCCTTCTCCAGGGACTGGTCTCTCCTGACCACATTTCCAAAGTATCTAAGATGAAGTCTCACCATCCCTGTCTCTAAGAAGCACTCTGACTGTACTTCTCTCATGGCTCCTTAGCTCTGCCAATAAGGGCCTGAAGGCACCCATTGTACCCCTACGTGTTGGTCTGAAGGTGCTGAGTCCCATCACTGCATGAGTGAGGGAGCCCGCCCCCTGGTCCTGCTGCTTCTGCAGTCACAGTTTCTCGGATGCCATACTTCATCGTGTCAGGTTTCATCAAAGGGCTACAGCTGTCTGTCTTCTGGGTCTTGCAGGTTCTCAGCACAAAGTCCCTAGGTCCAAAGAATACGCTTTGCCTCTTGATGCCCCGCCCACACTGACAGACCCGTGTGGCCGCTCTTGGTGAGAAAGAGACCCCTGAGGTGGGCTTTGAGGGAGTCTTTCTGAGAAGAGCCTGTCAATGGTCGGAGGGGTCTGGGAGGAGGGCTGGGAAGATGACTTCTGGTGCTTCGGCTCCCCATGGGCAGTGGGGTGGGGGCTGCAGCAACAGCGGGCCACCCCCTCCTCCTCCACAGCTTGGGTGCTGAGCTCGCAGCCATGGACCCTGAGACTCCCTCCCACCCCCCAAGCCAGCAGCAGGTTATACGAAGCCCACCTTCAAACTTCCTTAACACAAAAGCCTACTTCGCTTTACTGCGCTTCACAGAAGTTGCTGTGTTTGTGGCAGCCCGGCATCAAGCAGGTCTATTGCCAGTGTGACAACAGTGTGTGCATGCTTGATGTCCCTGGGTCCCGTTTCTCACAATACCTCAGACAGTCTCACAAGGTGACTGCACAGTTAATGGACTGGAATTTACTATACAGTGAACCCTCGTTTATCGC
>NW_022103925.1:4516018-4517343 GCF_000313985.2 Echinops telfairi
GGCTCTGAAAAGGAGAGGGCTCTGAGACAGAGTCCACAACATCTCGTACTCGATTTTGAACTCACAATGGCATTTCTCTGCTGGAGTGCTTATCAGACTCGCTCATCAAAGGTATTTTAGGCTCCAAATACCTTTGATTTGCCAGAGCTCTGCCCTGCCTTCCTCAAAGCATGGCAGTCTGGCCCGGCTCAGTGTACAGGGAAGATGGGATGCCTGCTTGTAAAAACTCAAGCCTCTGAGACAAAGGAAAGACAAATGGTGATGCATGTGGTACCTGAAAGATGCCAGACACAGCTGCATCCTCTCTGGGCATCTTCAGAGCCCAGATCTGTTCTAGAGAAAATGCGCTAGCCTGTCAAAACCGGTCTGTCTCGGAAGAGGTACGGCCAGAGCGTTCTTTAGAGGCCAGGCTGGTGAGAGTTTGTTTCACCCACTTGGGACTTGTTGTCAAGAGAGACCACTCCCTGGAGAAGGACGTTATGCTTCATAAAGTAGAAGGGGCAAGGAAAAAGAGGAAGGCCCTCAGGAGGTGGGTGGACACAGTGGTTGCAGCAGTGGGCGCAGGCACAGGAGCCATTGTGAGGGTGGCGCCGGACCAGGCAGTGTTTCGGTCTGTTGTGTATAAGGTTGCTGTGGGTCAGAACCGGCTCGATGGCAACTGACAACCACAACAGTCAGAATCCACAATGGCCTAGGGACGTAGGTGCTCTTGCATCCCTTTTAGGAAATCTTGTGGCCAGATTAGGAAGCACAGCTCAAGAGAAAGTTGAGACACCTACACAACGCCATTAAGAGGGAAAATAAAATCCTGTGGGATGATTCTGCCACTTGCAAGTGTGGCTCCTTCTCAAGCAGTGCCCATTGATCTGCACGGATAAAAGATGGCCTTGGGTGTGTGTCTGGCAAACACACAGCGGGGAATTAATAAATTCGACTGTTGGTTTAATGCAAAGCATGTCAGAGCATTACCATCTATCCTGTGCATAGCTGGGAGCAGACATTATTTCAAGGCTCAACACACACACACACTGAACGGGGGATTTATTGGACCACGTCGGGGTAAGGGCGACGGGATCCTGCCAAGACTGCAATTTTCAAAATGTTAAGGCAAATCATTTATTTAGCAGATGTTTGCAAAACTTCCCTGATTTGCTAGAAAGCATATTTTCTGTGAGTACATCTGGGAGCTAAGGGGCAGGTGACCCTCACTTGCTGAAACCTCAGGAGAAGCAATGTTGAGGGTAAACGGAGAACCCTTGCTGACCCGGTGATAGACGGATGAGAAATGAATCCATAAACCCACAGAGACACCTGTACGTGCATGC
>NW_022103925.1:4518742-4527033 GCF_000313985.2 Echinops telfairi
TTTTCTACCCCAGATGGTGGAAACTCCACAATTTATTTTTTACTGGAATATTATTTTACTATTTTATTAAATCATTTTATTGGGGGTTCTTACAGCTCTTATAACAATCCACACATCAACTGAATCAAGCACACTTGTACATAGGTTGCCATCATCATTTCTTGGTATCAGCTCCTCTTTTTTTCTCCTCCCTCCTCCCAACCTCATGAACCCTTGGTAATTTATAAATTATTTTTATTTTCATATTGTACACCGTCTACTGTCTCCCTTCATCCTCATTTCTGTTGTTTCCCCCCCTGGGCGGTGGCCGGGGCAGCGGGGGCAGGTTTTAGGTCGATCGTTGCAATCGGTTCCACAAACCTTGTAAAGCCCCTTGAATTTAGACCTGGCTCAGCATGGACAAACCTTGAACACCCGATGCCAAGTGACAGACAGAAGCCAGACAGAAACAAGCCTATGTTCTGTGACTCCTTGCCCACGAAGCATCCAGACTGTGAGACTCTCTAAAGGCAGGCAATCGATTGGTGCTTGCCTAGGGTTTGGGGACAGGAGTGACAGGTAATGGCTAGATGATACCATGTTTCTTTTAGGAGCGATGAAAAAGTTATGAAATTGTGAGGATGCTTGCACATTATCTGTGACTAGACGGACAACCGTTCGATCACGCCCTTTGAATGTTGAATTGCCCACGATGTGAACTCTCTCAATAAAACTGCTATAAAGAAGGGCAGGGCATGCTGTGGCTGGGAGGGCAGGGGGGGTGTCACGTGCTATCGAGTTGGTTCGACTCGCAGTGACCGGATCACAGTGGAATCAAACACGGCTCAGCCCGGCACCATCCTCACAACACCTCTTACGCTTGAGCCCATTGATGTAGCCACCAAAGCCATCCATCTTATTGAGCGTCTCCCTTTTTTGAAAAACAACGCCCGCACTTTAGAGGCTTCTAAAGTTGTTGTTCTTCTGTGATGTTCTTCTCCAGGGATGTCCGAACAAGACCAAACTGTCCAAAAGGTGTGAGATAACGTCTGACCATCCTTGCCTCTGTGGAGCACTCTGGCTGCACTTCTTCCATCTGCTTGTTTTTTGGAAGTCCGTGGCGCTTTCAGCCCTCTCCACCAGCATCGTAAGCCACACACACCGGTGTCCTTGGCCAGGGACCTCTCTCTCCTGGTGACATGGCCAGTGCATGAGGCCAAGTCTCGCCATCCTCGCCTCTGAAGACCATCCTGACTGTACTTTGCCTCCTTAGGCCGTCCTTATTCAATGCCCTCCTTCCACATTCATCCGAGGTGATGGAAATTACATGGCTTGGGGCCAGGTGCACCGTAGTCCTCAAAGTGACCTCCTTGTCGTTCAACATTTCAAAGGAGTCTTGTGCAGCAGATTTACCTGAAGCACGGAGTCACTTGTTCCATTGCCTGCTGCGTCCATGAGCACTGATCATGGATCCAAGCAAGATGACATCTGAGACCACTTCAGTCTTGTCTCCGTTTATCGTGATGTTAAGGAGCCCAAATTGCGTAGTGGTTATGCCCTGGGCTGTGATCCTCTGGATCAACAGTTTGAAACCCCCCCGCCATTCTGTGTGAGAAAGATGAGGTTTTCTACTCCCACAGAGTTACAGTCTCGGAAACTCACAGGAGCAGCGCGACCCTGTTCTAAAAGGTTGCTATGGGTCAGTACCAACTGGAAGGTAGTGAGTTTTCATTGTGATGTCAACTGACTTGCTGAGGCCTGGAAGACCACGTGGGGCAGTTCTGTCCCGTCCCATGGGGTTAAGAAGGGCCAGAATGAGCCCACTAAACGACAGCATCAAATGAAAGTGCTCCACCTTGCTATGATCTCGTGAAACAGTGTCCTTTGCCACTTTGTCTGCCCCGGCCGTTCGCCTGGAAAGCTGGCAGCTCTCTGGCCCATGTCCCCATAACTCACTACCCAGCGGAATTTAGAAGAATGAGGCGTACATGGCACATGCGTACCGAGATGGCTGTTATAATTTGTGAATAGCGTGTGTGAGAGAGACTGGCTATACACTCTTTCAGTATGTTTGTGAATCCCAGAAACTGAAGAAATACGAAGAAGAACCCAACAACAGGATTGGGGGAAGACTCATTAACCACCTGAAGGAAGCAGGTGACACAACCTTGCTTACTGAACGTGCAGAAGGTTTGAAGCATCTATTGACGAAGATCAATGGCCACAGCCTTTAGTATGGATTCAAGTTGAAATCTGGAAAGATTCTATGGGCTAATTGTTGAATGATGCAGGAAGTGTCGTGAGAAGATGCCAAGAATAGAGTCAATGTACAAAGAAAACCCCTTTCGACAGTCCAGCATTTCAGGAGGTAGCATATGAGCAAGAACCAACAGTGCTGAAGGGAGAAGTTCAAGCTGCACTGGAAGCATTAGCTGAAATCAAGGCTCCAGGAACCGATGGAATGCCCACTGAAGTGTTTCAACAAGCTGACGAATCTCTGGAAGCACTCACTGAGCCAAGAAAATCGGAAGACAGCTACCTGGCCAACTGACCGGAAGAGATCCATATTGGTACTCATTCCAAAGAAAGGTGACTCCATGGAATGCTCCCACTGTTGAACAATAGGATTGATACCCACACAAGTAAAACACACAGCTATAGCAGTGGGCAAGTCCAGTTCAATACAAGCCCATGGGTTGGATGTAAGCCAAGGCTTCTGGAGGGTTCTCTTGAGTCCTGTAGCTTCAGAAACTGGCAAACCAGAAACAGCAGGACCACAGGCTGGTGGATAAATAGCTGAGCCAATCAAAGCTCGGCCATCTGAGGATGGTTCCTGGGATTGACTGGTGATATAACAGAATGTCCAAGAACCAGATGCAGCAGTGGGGCTGAGGTAGCATCTGAGCACTACCAAGCCATACCGAGTTGGCCACGCCCCAAATAAAGCCTACCTTGATTGTATCAAGGCTGTGACTCAATTAAGGAGGTGCGACTGACATAACTTAATTCCTCCCACAACTGCTTGGCTGCTTCACAGAAGAGCCCATCATGGACTTGACCACACTGTGCTTGATGATACCCTGGGAGAATCCACGAATCACCCACGTTGACATGGAGCCATCACAATGAACACAGCACTGGACATTAAACAAAGACCTGAAAAGAGTCAACACCTTCGAACTGTGGTGCTGGAGAAGACTATTGAAAGTACCAGACACTGCGGAAAGGACAAACGAGTTTGTCCTGGAAGAAGTCCAGCCAGAGGGCTCCTGAGAGCCGAGGATGGTAAGCCTTCCTCTCACGGACGTGGTGTCCGGAGAGACTGGTCCCTGGAGAAGGACAGCATGCTTAGTAAAGTGGAGGGACAGTGAAAAAGAGGAAGCCCCTCAATGAGATGGATGGACACGGAGGCTGCAACTATGGGTTCAAGCACAGGGACTAGTGTGAGGATGGAGCAGGACCCAGCAGTTGTGCACAGGACAGCCGACATGGGTTGGCACTGACTCTATACAGCAACATCACAGAATCCATCAGTACTGCTCTCACTCCTGCCATCTATCAGTTTGTCCTCAGATTTTTTTTTTTTATTAATCATTTTATTGGGGGGGATCTTACAAATCTTATGACCATCTATCACTCAATCCTATTACACACATTTGTCCAGATGTTGCCATCAACATTTCCAAAACATTTTCTTTCTACGTGAGCCCTTGGTATCAGCTCCTCTTTCCCCCCTCCTACCCCACCTCCCAACCCTCACACTCTCGGGAATCCTTGATCAATTTATATATTATTGTTGTTATTTTGTGTCTTACACTGTCCGTTGTCTCCCTGAATTTTTCTTTAAAAACGAATGTGTTATTTCTTGTTTTGTACCCAAGAACATCTTTTCTTATCCCTCTGAGAATTCCGATCACAGTTTCTTTGATGTTTTCTTCTCCACACAGAGTCCATGTTTCCTCTAAGTTTTTACAGGTTTGTTTATTTTTCACTTGAAAGGTTGGATCCTGTCAGAACATTTTCTTGAGCTGTCTGATCATCTGCCACCAACCTAGTTGGAAGCTGGTAGTGGATGCGTGGGGCCTGGCTCTAAGGAACCCTCAGAGGTGCGATTAGAAATCTCGAATGTCACAATCCCTTTCCCTTGGTCAGACATGTTGCCAGTGACTCCCTTTTGATGTCCTGCCTGGAGGGCAAAGGCGTGGAGGTCACCCTTTTCTGAGCACAGTGAAGAGGGGGTGATGTTACCTCGGCACCAGGTACGTTGATGTTTAGTTAGCCTTCCTACTTTCAGTCCAGCATCCCTACCCAGCTATGGTCCTGAGATGGTTTCATATCAACTTGAAGATGCATGAAACTGTGGGCGTGGAACCCAACCTGTCACTCAGGTCACAGACTGATGGAGCTTCCTTGGGGCTGTGGTCTTCTCATCAGGGAGGCCCTGGGAACCTCCCTCTCCCTCTTCCCCTTCCCCTTCCTGCCTGCTGGGATTGGGTCGCTGCCCCTGAGAGTTGCCAGAGCCCTGACGTGTTTCCATTTACCTCGGATCGACAGGACTCTGCACACACCAGCGGTGATCTTCCCGCATGTCACAGTGCTGCACATGGCTGCGGGAATTTGAAGAGGGACCTATGGACTAGTGTCAGACGTATGGACTGGAGTTGAACTGGGATAGAACACTTTCTTTATTATTATTATTATGAAAAGATCATTTTATTGGCGGCTCTGACAACCCTTATTACAATCCATACAGCAATTGTATCAGACATATTTGTACATATATTACCATCGTTCTTCTCTAGACAGTTACTTTCCATTGAGTCCTTGGGATCAGCTCCTCTCCCCCAACCGCCCCCGCCCCCAGCCCCCCAAGGAACACTTTCTTGAGATGTGATTACTTCCTGACATCCAGGTCTGTCTTAGACATGGATGAACGTCACTGGATTTGTCTCTCTAGTCAACCCGGTCTCACACACCAAGCATGCTGACTGCATCCCATCTCTGACACTTTGTTTTGCCTTCTTTAGAGATCAGTGGTCTACAACCTGAATGTGGACCGGGAGTTAATCTCTTTTGTTCTGTAGAGGAATAAAGAAATATGGGGCTCCGGCTCCATCCTCCCAGCTTTAGCCTCTTCACCCCTACTTCCAAAGATGCCAAGTGCTGGCAATTCCTGGACATTCTTGGTTTATGATGGAGTCCTGGTGGCATGGTGGTGAAGGGCTGATAAGTGGTTCGAACCCACCACTGCACCACGTGAGAAGTATGAGACAGTCTGTAAAGACTGACTGCCTTGGACCCTGTGCGGCAGATCGACTGTCATATTGGTCTCTAGGGGTGGGGACGGACTCAGTGACAATAGGTCTTGCTTGTTTGTTTTGGTTGCTACTGGTGCTTGGCCCTTTATGCCAAAACCTTTCTATTCGGTTTCTGATCTCCTCAGTCATTGGCCACCCCCTTCCAGACAGCCCAAGCATTTCACTAGAAGTTCCTCTCCATTGTCCCCACCCTTACAGAGGCATCATCTCTTTACCGGCATCTTAAATGAGCCCTGAGAAAGGAGCAAATGTAGATGTGTGTGTGGTGTTCACCTGTCCTCGTTACCTAGATGCTAAAGCCTCTATACTTCCCGTGTCTTCTGAGCTTGTCCAGAAGAAGACCAGATAGACACAGTGCCAGACCATGGAGAACTGATTCAGAGCCACTCTGAGTTAGTTAATTGTGCCAGCCTGGCCGATAATCACATGTGGGGCTAATTGAAAGGTGGAGGGATAAATGGGTGGTGAGCCTCACCTTTCTAGTTCTCGGGTCTCTTGCTTTGTGATGGTTGCACCAGGGTGCAGCTGCCTTAGCTGTTCCCTGCTTCAGCTTGCAAGATTGACTTCCTACAAGACATCCCCAAGGAGAAGCCACATGGACCTATCCCGATGCAGCCCTGGGTGCTGGAGCAGCCGTGTGGAGACCCCTGCTAGTGCTGAGATGCTTGTTCGTTCACTGACTCAGCTTTCCTCCTGCAGTCGGCGTCATTGCCTCTGTTTTGTGAGGTGGAGGACTTTGTGGACTGGTGTTGGGCATGGGTTAATGTTGGACTTGTGGGCTTGGGCAGTATTGGGTTGGGATGTTTTCATGATGCACACTTTCTTTACATAAAACTCTCTTATACATGAGTTGCTGTGGATTTGTTTCTCTAAGTACCTAGACTAATACACACTCCCACCAGCCATCTCCTCTGCGGTCAATGAGAAGGCTTGGTCAACGCCTCCATCATTTACTGAGCCCTCGATGGTGCCTCACCTCTGAAGACAGGCAGCCAGACTGACACGATTCCCCTCTGTGAGACAGGACGCTGTCCAGCACACGCTACGAGGAAAGAGGATTCTTGAGGAGGTGCTGGAGAGGACAGCAGAAGGCCCACCTCATATCCAGAGCCCAGCATCAACCTGGACACTTCCCAAGAAGGAGGGGGTCTCGCTTCAAAGTAGAGATAGAGGGGATGTGAACGCCTTCACCTTGAACTCCACAGAAGCCTGATACTCGGGACCTTTGTAGGAGGGACTGGCTACTCTAGCCCCCCAGGACACCGGAGTGAAGAAGCAAGTGTCAGCCACCAGCCACTGATGTCTATAATTTGTGGGGTGTCAATGGGGCCGGCGAAGGGCGTGCTCCACCTCAGACGCAGGAAATAGGTGTAAGCTATCTGTTGAAATCAAAAACACCAAGCCAAACACCACCATGGAGCCAAATATGACTCACACCAGCCCTGCAGGACAGGGTAGACGGCCTTCCCATGGCAGCAATCTCCCCACCCTCCATATAATTACGTTTTCTAATTGTGGCAAAAATGTACACCACGAAACAGTCCCCAGTGTAACAACTTCTGCATGTGGAATCCAGTGGGATTGGGTATAGCTTTTGTGTTGTTCAGCCACTAATGAGATCCTTTCCAAATTGTTCCACCACCGTCAACACACACTCAACGCCCCCTAAGTAATAACTCTTCTCCTTCACTCGTGGAAACCACTGGTTACGTTTGGCTTCTTCCTTTCTTTCTTTAAAAAGTAGTTTTCTTCATATAGCGTTCACATCTCCTACACGTCCATAGTTAAAAGAGTTGCATGCACATCATCACAATCCATTTCAATGCTCCCTCCGGCATTCATTGTTTGCTCCCCAAATCCTTTCACCCTCCCCTCCCCCGCCCCACGTCCTCGATCAACCATCGCCTCAGTTATCGACTCGAGGCATCTACTCCTTCTGTGCTTCACAAACTGGGAAACCCAACGGCAACAATACGAAACCACAACAAGACAGTAAGAAAGAAATAATAATCATATAAAGACAAAAATAAGGAGTAAGAAAGAAAAGGCCGCCATCCATATTTTAAAATCCAGAGAAGAAATTTTTGTTATGGAACAAGTGAGAAATAACTAAGAAATATATAAACCAAGTTCAGGTTGGGTTGAGAGGGAGGCCAACTGACCAAGCATATTATACCATGGCTTGAGCCACCATCATCCAGTTGACCATCCTCTCTGTCTGACAGTAAGGCTGTCCGAGTCCCTGCCTGTGGCCAGAGGGGGTCTGCATGGCAGCACCCTTCACAGAAGCAGAGTGACATGTCTCTCTCCAGGGGAGTGACTGATGGGCTCAAGAGACTGGCCCTTTGGTTAGCAGCCAAGCGCTTCACCACTGCCCCACTGGGGCTCAGTAAGCCTTCTGTAGGGAGTATAAAGGCAAGAATATGTTCCTGTGTGTTGTGTCATCCCCATGCACTTCCGCTTCTAAAGCATGTCAGTGATAAAATGCTTCTCCCCACGGTTGCAGAAGGTGCCAGGACCCCGCTGGCCCCGGGCACCCCCCCAGCAGACCCAGCCCTCACCTGTGGATGATGTGGTATCTCTGTAAGTACTCCAGAGCCAGGGCCAGCTCGCAGATGTAGAGCTTCACGGCTCCCTCAGTGAAATGAACGTTCTGCTGCAGGTGGTATCGCAGGTCTCCCCCGAGCAGCAGGTCCACCACCATGAACATGTCCTCCTCATCCTGGAACGAGTACCTGGGGGCACAGCGGGACAGAGGGACAGAGCATTAGGGACACAGGCACCTCTGACAGCTTCAAGACCAAGGCCTCTATTTTATGGGACAGAGAAAAGCGGTGATGTGGCTTAGGCCACCACGAGCTACTGATAGAGTATTTGTTCTGTTTTATATGAAAGTGCTTCGGGTATTTGGACTTGCAGTTGCTAGTACAGTGAACCCTCGCCACTTCGCGCTTCGACTTCCGCGGCTTCACTCTATCGCGGTTTTTGCGTAAC
>NW_022103925.1:4527391-4529208 GCF_000313985.2 Echinops telfairi
GAATTTCATTTATCACAGTAGGGTCTAGAACCGATTAACCGCGATAAATGAGGATTCACTGTATTGACAGGTGCATCCTCCTCCCCAAGCTCCCCAGCGATTTCACGGTTCCCGGACAAGCACACTACAAGCACACTACAAGCACACTACTGCTCACTTGGAGCAATGCTTGCTCATCCCAGGTCCTAAGAGAACTAGCAGTTTGCTTTTCCTGCCTCTTAGAATCCAGTTGTAATTGAAGCCACGACCTTGGGCAGGAACTCCAGGTAACAGTCTCCATGGAGCTCCCGTTGACAGCCAACCCCAACCACCAGCCACGTGGGGGAGGCATATGAGTCAGCTGGATATTCCCCTGCAGCCTCAACTGACATCGTGCACAGCAGAAGAACCGCCCAGCTGATCCCAACCAACACAGAGAATCGGGAGACCTTAAGACAGCTGGTTTCTAAAAATTTGCTTCTTTGGACTACTTTTTAATACTAGAAAATGGAAACAATACAGAATTCATTTTTTAAAAGGCAGTTAGGTCACCTAAAGATTCAACTCGGGGAGCTGGCACCTAGAATCCCAGAATGTTTTTAAGCAACTCTAGAAGCTAAGTCAAAAGGCATTGCTACCAGGGTTCCAGGGCACATATTTAATCACTTATTCCAAGGGAAACCTGTTTAAACCAGTCTCTGCAATCAGTGTGGCTGCAGAGACACTCTCTGTAATACACCCATCTTAGTCTCATCAGACTCCGTGTTGTCAAGTCAACACTGGCTCATAGCAACCCTATGGATCAGGGTAGAACTGCCCTGCGGGTTTCTGAGACTATAATTCTTTAGGGGAATAGACAGCCTCATCTCTCTCCCATTGAACCGCTGGTGGTTCTGAACTTGCATGCCTTGCAGCAAGCAACCCAACACATCACCACTGTGCCACTAAAACTCCCTCGTCTCGTTAAGATGCCTTCAAAAAAAGATACCATCACATCAGGCTTCTAGGAGTATCTTCGGGGCCAATTAAATACAAGGCAGAGGCCAGCTAAGAAGGTACACAAATGTTTTGGGGGAACCCAGTGGGGGAGATCTTGGTAGAGTTTCTCAAAGGACACGCAGGGGCTTGTGCTGGAGAAGTTTGAAGAAAGCGGAGAGCTGCGTTGGTGAGGAAAAGGCTGGGAACTGAGGAGTTTTTTCCATCCTGGCAAAGTATTTACTCCTTCTTCAAGGGTACCAAGGGCTGTCTCAGGAGAATGTAGTTAGGGAACCTTATCCCATCTACCCTACTGCTCCGGTTTCGCTCCTTCAGACTTTTCATTCCCTAAACTCAAAGAACATTTAAAAGGAGCATCGTTTGAGTCCCTCACAGATGCCCACCACCACTTTGTCATAAGGGATCAGTTATAAGACATCAAAGAACTGAAAATCATATCAGTGGGTGCCCGCTTTATTGACACAATCACTGACGACAAATGGGTGCATAAGCAAATGTGGGGAAGAGAGCTAATGGTGCCCGGCTATCAAATGATATAGCGTCTGGAGTCTTAAAAGCTTGAAGATAAACAAGCGGCCATCTAGCTCAGAAGCATCAAAGCCCACATGGAAGTAGCATACCAGCCTGTCTGACCACAAGGTGCAGAAGGGACCTGTTATCAGAGATCAAAGAACTAAAAATCATACCAGTGGGTGCCCACCTTCCTGATACGATCACTGAAGACAAACGTGTGTATAAGCAAAGGTGGTGAAGAAAGCTGATGGTGCCAGGCTATCAAAAGATATAGCATCTGGGGTCTTAAAGGCTTCAAGATAAACAAGCGGCCAACTAGCTCAGAAGCA
>NW_022103925.1:4530008-4531341 GCF_000313985.2 Echinops telfairi
TGTCAGAGTCACCCAGTGAGCAGGCTTCAGGGAAGCTTCCCCACAGACATTAAAGAAGGACTTGGCTGCTCACTTTGGAGGCAGAAACCCCTGAAAGCCTTCTCCATAGCTCATGAGCAAGAACCAATGGTCCTGAAGGAAGACGTTCACACTGCACTGCATGCATTAGCCAAAAATAAGGGTCCAAGAATTGACAGACTACCCACTGAAATGTTTCAGCAAGCTGAAGAAGCCCTGGAAGCACTCACTCGTCTGTCTGTGCCAGGAAACTTGGAAGACAGCTGCCTGGTCTACTGACCGAAAGAGATCCACATTTGTGCCCATTCCAAAGAAAGGAGACCCAACAGAATGATCAAATTATAGAGCAATGTCATTAGCATCGCACACAAGTAAAATTTTGATGAAGATCGTCCCAAAATGGCTGGAACAGTCCATTGACAGGGAGCTGCTGGAAGTTCAGGCCATATTCAGAGGGACATAGAACAAGGAGTATGGTTGATGCCAAATGGAACTTGCTGATGTCAAATAGAATTTGGCTCAAAGCAGAGCGTACCAGAACGATGTTTACTTGCTTCACTACCTATGCAAAGGCATCTGACTGTGTGGACTATGATAAACTGTGGATGACTTGAGAAGAATGGGAGTTCCGGAACCCTTCATTGTGCGTATTCAGAACTTGTCCTTGGATCAAGAGGCGTTGTGTGAACAGAACAAGGGCACAATGCCTGGTTTAAAATCAGGAAAGATGTGCATCAGAGTTGTATCCTCTCACCATACTTGTACACTCTGTATGCTGAGCAAATCATCAGAGAAGCTGAATTATATAAGGAAGAGGGCGGCATCAGGATGGGAGGAAGGCTTAACAACCTGTGGTATGCAGATGACATAACCTTGCGTGCTGAAGGTGAGGAGCAATTGAACCACTTGCTGATTAAGATCAAGGATGGGAGCCTTTAGTATGCATTACAATTCAATATAAGACCCAAATCCTCACAACTGGACCAATAGGTAACATCATGATAGATCAAAGGTTGAAGCTGTCAAGGATTTTGTCTTTCTTGGATCCACAATCAATGCTCATGGAAGCAACAGTCAAGAGATCAAAAGATGTACCGTGTTAGGTAAATCTCCTTCCCAGGACATCTTCAGAGTATTGAAAAGCAAAGATGTTACTTGGAGGCCAAAGGTGAGACTGACCCAAGCCATGGTTTCCTTCCTTGCATCATAGGAATATGATGTAGATTGAATTCAATATAGATTGAATAAGGGAGAGTCAAGGACGTCTAATAAAGTGCAATATTTGGACACTGAACAAGGAAGACCTTACAAGAAT
>NW_022103925.1:4532910-4550639 GCF_000313985.2 Echinops telfairi
TAGCAAGGTCAGAGAGAATGGGAAAGGTAGGAGAGGAGATAAAATAAAGGAGTCAGACCCATTTTGTGGTAACATGCTCACCTCTGAGATGGCCATGCTCTCGGCAGCCAGGTCTACCCAGAGAGCGGGAGGAGGAGAGAGAAGAGGGACTGTATTTCCAACCAAGGCTTACATACACTTAGGGGCGTGCCAGCCCCCCAGATTGCAAGTCACCACATGCATCACAGGAAGGACTCCTCACCCACCTGGTCGGAAGAACTCAACTCCTTGATGTGAACAACCCACATGTTGTGAACTGCTTGCTCACTTACATAGTGTGAACCATTAACCCACATGGTGGGAACGCTTCACCCACATGGAGTGGAATGCTCACACACGCGGTGTGGGCCACTCACCCTCATGGGGGGAGCAGCCACTGTGCTGAGAAGCACCCACATGACCTCTCAGAAATGAATGAATGAGCCAACTCCTATTAACCCTTTAAGATCCATTCATTCCTCTACCTATTCTTCCAACAATGCACACATGAGTTAGCCAGCAAGGGACCCAGAGGCTGGGGAGAGGGGTTCATCGGGATGCTGAAGGAGTAAACTAGGAAGAGTGTGCACCTCCCTTGAGAAGGCTGTCCATTTCCCTCCTGGTCCAGGGTAGAGTGCTCAGTCATGAGCCGCAGCAGGCGATCTGCATCCGGATCAATTCATGGCATTGTACAATCAAATGAAAACACCAGGCTTCTGAACAATGATCTATCACAAAATGCAATCTGATGAATTGGAACAGAGCTCCTTCACTGTCTCTCTGTGACAACGAGGGCAAAGAAAGCCAGAGAGGAAGGGCCTGCATCGAACCAATGATTTTCTCCTTATAGATCACCATCGCCTCTTAATAGCACGCTACCATGCCGCGAATGGAATTGTGTCCCCTTCCCCTTCTCTTGTCCCCGAACACGTGCTGAAATCCTTATTGCAGCCTCGAATTAAACACTGGCTCTGGATCCATGGCTCAGGGCGTGCTCTGGGAAGAACTGAGCAGGGACCCGCAGGGCCTCATACTTCAGTGGGTGCCAGGAAGTTAAGCAAGTGCACCCAAGAATCTGTTTTGAACAGTGCCTGCCAGACAGAGTGCTTCCTGTTCAGTGTCATCGAGTCTCTGACTCACAGCGACACTGGGCACAACAGAAGGAAACGCGGGCCCGTTCTGCGGCATCCTCGCAATGCTTCCCATGCTTGGGCCCATGGTTGGGTGGCAGCCGCAGTGTCAATCCCACTCGTTGAGGGCCTGCCTCTCCTTTGCTGCCCCTCCACTTTACCAAGGTCGATGTCCTTCTCCAAGGACACAGAGTAGGACTCAGAAAATCCTCCGAGTGATCCCAACACAGCGGCTGCTTCCTTTGTATCTCACTGCAAGCCTTCCTGGATGGAGCTGGATGCCCTCTTACCTAAAAGGGGCTTCTGTCCACGTGGTCGTATGCTGTATTAGCGAAAACGAGGAAGAGCCCCCGGAGATGGGCTCACCCAGAGGCTCCAATCAGGAGCTCCAACACCAGCAACCAGCGCGAGGAGGGCGGTGCAGGACAAGGCAGGTTTGTTCTGTTATAGAAAAAGTCGCTCGGAGTTAGGACTGAGGTAACGGCATCTCACGCAAACAACGACAGGCTGGGTTAGAGGGAGCCTCAACTAACTGCAAGGTCAGCAGTTCACACTGTCCGGGCACCTTGAGGGGGACAGAAGTAGCCAACTGACCTCTGTAGAAATGACTTCCTAGGGAATGATATGGGGGCAGCTTGACTTTGTCCACCAGGGTCACTAGGGGTCAAAATCAATGCACCGGGAGTTGAGCTTTGGTTCTTTAGTTAATTCTGCATCAGCTCCATCTCCAGTAATACCTGAAGGGCACTTTCAGTTATCACAAAACTGGTAAGAGGAAGAACCTTGTTCTTTCTACGAATAAAAACGATAGCTGCTCCCTGGGAAACAGAGCAAACAAGGAGAACATTGATGTACACGGAACAACTGCTCTCTCAAGAGTTCCTCTTGGATAATAGGTTGGCCTAAGCATCTTTTGTCCCAGCCTTGTTCATTTTTTGTCTTTATAAAAGAAGAAACCTAGTCTCTTAACTCCCAGAGTCCCTTGATGATCTTATGGGTCAGCGTGTTCTCCCTGCTGTAAACAACGTTTCAGCCCTGAGACTGCAATACTACCTCCATCTCTCCTCTTTCTCTTGCAGGACAAAGCACCATGCCATCGAGCCTATTGGCTACAGTGACTTGCTTCAGAAGGAGCCCTGGTGGCACAGGGGGTAAGGGCTTGGTCGCTCACCTAAAGGTCGGTGGTTCAAGTCCAGAGAGAGATGTAGTGGTCTGCTTTCCTTCAGATTGCAGCCTCAGAAATGCAAGGACGAGGTCTACTCTGTCCTACAGGTCACCGTGACTTGGAATCAACTCTAGGGCACACAACTCCTCCCTTTGGTGAAAAAACTTTGAATCAACAGCTGTTGTTGTTGTTGTGGAGATCCCGCACGGCCTTTATGGAGGCCTTTTGCCAGATCTTTCTCCTGCAGAGCAGGCAACCAGGTGGGTTTGAACCGCCAACCTCTCTGTGACCAGTCACGGCACCAAGGAGGGTTCCGTTCATTGCCTCTGTCCTCATTGGGTCAAGCTCCAACCAAAGCCAACCCACTGTCATGGCGTCCACTGTGACTCTCCATTTATTCCCTCACCGTCAAAGTCAGGGCCAGCTTTCACTTTGGTGTTTCTGCATCTTTCACACCCAACACTCAACAGCCTCTCATTCTGACTGAGAGAGAGATGATCTCAGGAACTGGCACTTTCCGTGGATCCTCTCTCCCCAAGCCAAGCCTGCAAGTCGATTCTGACTCCCAGGGACCCTGCCGGGCAGGGTAGACCGCCCCTGTGGGTTTCTGAGATCCACTTTACGGGAGTAGAAAGTCTCACCTTGCTCCCGAGGAGATGTCTCCTGCAGCACTGTCATTGCTGCGCTTATGGGGCATCAAGCCCATTCCAACTCTGCACGCCAGACGGAAACCTGGCCCAGCCCAGCACCAGCCTCACAATCGCTTTCATGTCTGAGCCCATTGGTGCAGCCACCGTGTCAATCCATCTCGTTCAGGGCCTTCCTCGTTTCCGTTGGCCCTCTACTTTACCAAGCAGATGTCCTGCTCCAGGGACTGGTTCCTCCTTAGGATAAGTCCAAAGTACGTGTGAGGAAGTCTCCCATTCTCCCGTCCAAGAAGCGTGCTGGCTGGACTTTTCTTCCTTAGAGACCGAGAATAAGCAAGGCCAGGAGTCAAACAGCCCACCTGTGCAACGGTGGGATGGAACGGTGATGTCATGGGACAGCCAGTCAATCAGAACACTTTTGGGTAAGGCCAGCCTGCTCTGTAGGAGGGACCCTTGAAAGGGGACTGTGGCGGTGGGGCAGCAAAGTTCAGGCACTTGGGGGATTTGAAGCTTACCCATCGTTCCATTAAGAAGCACCTTGTGATTTGGACTGACCAGCCATCGAACCGGTCATTCCTGGGGCCGGCCACGAGGAAGCGGAGGATCGGAGGCTAGCCTGGAGGCCTTGAGTGACGTCCACAGCCCCAGCGCTCAGCTGCTGTCTGGAAAGCGGTAAGTCCTGGTAATCGACTCTCAATAAAATCAGCTGTTGAAAGCCCTAGGGAGCAGAGTTGGGCTCTGTGCACACGATCCGGGAAATCGACACAACTGCAATGAGATTTGTGGGTTCGGTGGGCGGAGGTGGGGTCTAGCTTTGCTCTAGGGCAGACAGGGATGCCTCCATGACTCTTAACCTCATGCATATGGGCAAAGTGATTATCTGCCATGGGCTGTTTTCCTGAACACATACGTTGGGGCAGTTCTTCACCAGGTTTGTGTTGTAAGATAAGGTGCAGCCCTTCGAGACTCCCAGATTCAGGGAGGAGAGCTCCCTTATCAGCCCCTTCCCCCAGCATCCTGCCCTCCTCCCTCCCCACCTTTGCACGATCCCTCTGGCTTCCCTGGAAGTCTGAGAGTTGTTGGTTTCACCTCCCATTATCTGCTGGCTTAGAGACCCCACAAGGCCCTCAGCCCCTGCATCCTTTCACTCCCCAACTCTCGGAGATGGGTAGGTTATTTAGATTTACTGCTGATGTATCATTTAGAAGGTCAGTCCACATCCTCAGAGTAGCAGAGGGCTCATCCCATGTCCCCTTGGTCTTGTTGGTCTTCTCCTTACTGACAGCCATTGTCCCATTTATTAAAGCATCCACCCAAGTCACAGGAGCCCAACCCTGTCCCTCAACAGAGCAGCCATCCCCAGACCAAGGAGAAGATTGCAGAAAGCCCAGGCAACCCCCAAAGGATAACCACTCAAAGAGCCAGGCAGCCAGAAGTGAGGATGTTCAATGAAAAGTCTTCCCAGAAGCCTCTGGTACAACTTCCACCCCCATGGTCCTGAGCAAGGGGTGCTTCCTGAGCTGGAAAGACTGGACAGGCAGGATTTTAAGGTGAAGGCAGCAAAGCCATGGTGACATTCTAGAACACCCCTCGGCCGGCCAACAGGTGTTACTGGGGTGATTCAGACCTTTGGTTTGTGCCGAGTCATTGCTGGGATCCCGTAAAATCCTTCCATTGTCTGTAAAGGCCTTCTTCGCCCCTCAGCCACCCTCACATGCATCGGGAGCTCCATCTTCCGGGGTACCTTGTGTTCCCCAAATGGCCATGTCCTCTCTCTGCTGTCTCTCGTCTCATCGGTCGGGATGCCAAGCTGGGCACTTGCACCTGCAAGTTTATGAGCTTGGTTGCTACCCAGAAGGCGGGCGGTTCAAATCACGGGGCCTTGCTTCCCAGGCACTTCCGAGTGGACGGGAACTCCCAACCTTGCCGTTAGCAGCCGAGCACACTCCCCATTGGCACAGGGACTTCGCTGCAAGCACACTAAGCCGGAATGAAATAGACCAACACCCCCTCCCAGATCGGTAACTCCCAAACTGACCGGTTCTCTCCCCGCCCAGGCAAGAAATCAAAAGGTGGATTGGGTGAGGTAATTCAAGACCTCTTAGAGCACTGAAAAGCAAAGGTGTTACTTTGACGACTCAGGTGGACCTGACCCAAACCATGGGATGTCCCGTTGCCTTCTATGCATGTATAGAAGCAAATCCAGGACACGCCTATATATGTAAGTGTAGTAGTTATATAACTGCCAACCCGAGAGGATTGCGAGTGAAGGGGTGGAGTCCAGTCTGTCAATCGATCATAGCCAATGAGGCCTCTGTACGGGCATGGCCTTCTCCTGAGAATTCTGGGAAATTCGGCACTTCCTCCTTGGAGGCGGGAGACACTTCTCGCTCTTTGCTCACTCCCTGGGAGACACTGCAGCAGACAAGGCACATGGAACTACACTAGTGCCCGGAGCTAGAGAAGCTACATGGACCTACCCTGATGCAGCCAGACCGCTGAAGCTGGAGAAGTCACATAGAGACCCCTGTCAGCGCTGAGATGCTTACAACACCACTGGATCCAAAGACTTTCTTCCCACTGGCTTGTGATCCTCCTGCATCTGGCATCATTGCATGTGTTTCGTGAGTCTGAAGAGGACTTTATAGATTGATATCGGACATATGGGCAAGTATCAGACTTATGGACTTGGATTGGGTTGGAATGCTTTCTCAATGCTCAATTCCTCTTGTATATAAACCTCTCCCTTATATACAAATGAGTGTCTCCATGGATTTGTTTCTCTAGTTTACCCAAAGTAACACAGTAAGAGAGAGCTTTATATCAAGAGTAATTGTATATTAAGAAAACATCCCAGCCCAGTCCAGATCAAGTCCATACGACTGATATTAGCCCATATGTCTGATACCAATCTATAATTTCCTCTTCAGACTCACAGGACACATGCAATGACACCAAATGCAAGGCGGTCACAGGCTAGTGGGTGGAAAGCATCGTGGATGCAATGGTTATGGAAGCATCTCAGCGCTGGCATTGATCTCCATGTGGCTCCTCCAGCTCCAGGGCTCTGGCTGCCATCACCATAGCTCCATGTGGCTTGTCAATAGGAAATGTCTTGCAGGGATTGAGTGTATCTGGCCTCCAGTGAGCTATTTATTGCTGCCTCGCCTCCAAATGAGGTCACTAAACTGTGACCCGATTGACAAGTTAGACTCCACCCCTTCACAAGTTGACAGGAGATTAGGTAACTGCCACCGCATGTGAAAGTTGGAAAGCGAATCAGCAAGACCGGAGAAGAACAGATGCATTTGAATTGTGGTGCCGGAGAAGAATATTGAAAGGACTGTAGATTGCGAAAAGGACAAACTGACCTGTCTTGGAAGAAGTACATCCAGCGTGCCCCTTAGAGACAAGAATGGTGAGACTTCCTCTTACGTACTTTGGACATGTTGCCAGGAGCCCCCAGTCCCTGGAGAAGGACGTCATGCATGATGCAGTAGAGGGGCACGAGAGGAAGGTCCTCAAGGAGACGGAGTGACAGCATGGCTGCAACGATGGACTCAAGCATGGGGACAATTGTGAGGACGGCAGTGTTTGGTTCTGTTGTGTATCAGGTTGCTGTGGATTGGACCAGATTGGATGGCACGTGACCTCCACAACCACACAACCACTTCCCACTCCTACCCGTGGTTCTGTTGAGCTCTTGCTGATGCACACCCACTGCCTGTAACACGATCCTTCGACCCTCCTTAATCTTCTCTGGATAATCCATCGCAGGTCTTCTTTGTCCTTGCATAATGCTCATTTGCATGAAATGACAATCGTCCACCCTATGCAGGTCCCTCGGCCTGCTCACTGATTCCTTTCTTCTTAGAATAGTTGGTCAACTGCCAATAAACAGTATATAAACTGTGGATATCCAAGGGCACTTTTTGCAAGCCACAAAATCCCCTCTTGTGTATGAAATAACGAGCCTCTTTGCGTGTGAATGTTTTTCTCTATTTAAACTTAGTTCTTTGGGGGAGCTCCCGAGATGTTGGATTCCTGCATGAGAGGGATGAGGGGCACTTTTGGTCTCCTGGTAAACGCTGCATCAAGTCAGTTTGGGGTTTGAACCAAGGATGCTTCCATTCATTTGATCAACTGTTTCCTTATCATCCACAGCCACAGGGAGACGCAAACCCTCCCATGCGGATGTGAACAAGACACATGCAGTGCCACCTGGAAACCCTTCCCGGAGGAATGAGCTTCTTTGCAGATTGTCCAGTTATCAGGCATGGCTGGTGAAAATAAACAGCAGCCCTGGATGTCTCCAGGGAATGGCTGAAGGTCAAAGGGTCAGGGCTGGTTCCCAAGATCTTCCTTAATGACCTGGAAGGCCATGGGGGCAGCTGCTTACTGAAAGTCACAGGCGGGCTCCATGAGACTTGGTGCAGACTCCGGGAAAGGTGATGGAGTTGATGGAGGGCTCAGTTGCAATGGCTGAGCCACCCCCAGCAAAAGCCCGAGACTGTGCCAGGATTGCCCTCCAAGTGATCCAGTCTCCTATCGATGCAGTCTTTGTCCCACCCACAGCTTTCTCCAGATCCCTGAGTGTGGGATGGAGGGCTCTGTGTGTCCCCCCTCTGCACTGTGGCCTTCACTAATTGCACTTGACCTTCCTAAGGTCCCAGTCCCTGATTCTACACTACGGGTAAGACCTGGCCAAGTGGAGAGAGAGGACAAATGTGGAGAGGCGTGGCCCACTCTACAGTTCCTTTGCACCTCAACATGGACGACATGTGGGGCTTGGGTTTTGTTCTAAAAGGAGAAGAATCGACACATGTGAATGACAGTGCTGCAGAAGAACATTGAAAACCCCACGGCCTGCCCAAAGAACAAGCAGACCCGTTCTCAGAAAGCAGGGTGGAGAGACGTGGCCTCGTGTACTTTAGGTACACTGTCAGGAGAGGTCAGTCCATGGAGAAAGACGTTATGCTTGGTAAAATAGAACTCAATAAAAACCCTACTGCCACCCAATCGATCCCGATTCATAGCAACCCTATAGGACAGGGTAGAACTGTCCCTGTGGGATTCTGAGACTGCACATCTTTGTGGTGTAGAAAACCTCATCTTTCTCCCATGGAGAAGCTGGTGGTTTCAAACAGTTGACGGTGATATTAGCAGCCTAATGTGGAACAACGACCTCACCAGGGCTCTAGGCAATGCAGAGGGGCGGAATAAAGGAGGCCACCCTTGATGAGATGGAGTGGGACAGTGCCTGTGGTCAGGGGCTCAGGCAGAACAAAAACTGTGGGGGTGGCACAGAACTGGGCACTGTTTAGTTCTGTTGATGAGAGTCCGAACTCACTTGAAGGCACCCTATAGCCCTGGCAGCAGAGTGGTTACACCTTGGGCCGCCAACTGCAAGGTCAGCAGTTCAAAACCACCAGCTGCTCTTTGGGAAACAGACGGGGCTTTCTCCTCCCATAAAGATTTACCGTCTGAGGAGCCCACAGGAACAGCTCTACCCTGTCCTGTAGGGTGGCTGTGAGTGGGCGCCAACTCAATAGCAGTGACTTTTTTGGTTTACCAACAACATATGCAATCCCATTTGGGAATAAAGGTTTTCTTGTTGCTGTTCTATGCCTGAGACCCAATCAGTGCAGGCTGTGCCCTCAGTCTCCTTGTTTCCGAATGATGTGAAGAGTAGAGTGAACACAGAAGAAGACAGACAGACACTCTCAGAAGACCAGGGAAGGAGACCTATACCTCAGCCCTGGAATTCCAAGCCTGGTCCGTTAGAGGAAACAGAGAGAAGGATGTCCCAGGAGAACCAACAGAGAGCCGTCCCCTAGAGTCAGTGCCCTGAATGTGTACTTCCAGCCACCCAAGCTTAGAGCGAACCCATCGCCATTCATCCGAGTTGCCCACGTGCCGTCTCACTGTTGGAGCAGCACTGTCCTAGCAGCACTAGTAACTAAGACCGGGGTGAAGGACTTCTACACCATGGCTTTGATTCAACAGCATGGCCACCTGTGGAAGAGGAGAGCACCTTCCTACCTCAGTAGAGGAAATGGAGTCTCAGGAGGGTTTCCCAACTGGCTCCAGGTCAAGCAAGTCAGTCCCACGGCTGGGGCCCCAATCACGTTGATGTGTCTAGTATGGCGATGTAAGCTTGCCCGTAGCTCATCTGATCACACACACAGAGAAAATGAATGATGCCAGAGTGTAGGGGAGGGGGCGTTGAGAACTGGTTCCACCTCTAATTGTCAACAGCAGCCCACTCAAAAGAGATGCTGTTGGCTCTACCAAGTCTGATGAAGAGGCTCTGATGGGGTGCTCATCCCTTCTCCACCTTGCCATCACGGGCAGGAGGTGGTGGTCGCTAAGGGATGTGCCACCCTGTTGTTTTCCTCCTGGGCACAGAGTGTGAGGAGGAGGTTATTGGCTCACTGGGAGCCCTTGGCCAGCCTAGCATGGGGCAAGCGGTGGGGAGGTTGCCTTGACAGGGCTGGTTCAGGAATAGTTTAAGGACGGTAGTTGGCTCAGGAGACTTCCATTCTGTTTGCCAGCAGCCTGTGGGCTGAAAAACATGCTCCGCAGCCCGGGGAGGGAGCAGGCCTCTTTGAGGATGCTGCATCTCCTTTCAGAGGGAGGAGCGCGATGCCCAGAGCTCCTCTCCTTGTACTTCTCTGTGTGCTCCCATGGGAGCCCCACCAGCGGCCCTGCTCTCTCTGCCTGGTGTGGAAGGCTCTGGATGGCCTCTCCGTGGCCATTTTCAACATTCTTCTTACTAGGGACAGGGTCCCACACCTTACCAGCAGTCAGGGCAGCACCAAAGGTGTGCATTGCGGTCCAAGAGAGGAGAGGGGACAGGAGTGCATGAGCTTGGAAATCCCTTGGAAAGCCTTGCTTTGGGTTCTGAAAACAGAGCCATTGAAAATCAGGCTGGTTGGACCAAAGGCTTTTCACAAGCAGAAACTTACAGACCCAGGATCTCACTGGGAAGCCAGGGAAACACTGACTTCCAACCCAAGTTACATATGAGATTAGTAAGGAGCCCGGGGGCTCAGGAGTTAAAGGCTCAGATAATAACGTAAAGAACCACTGTTAGAGCCCACCGGTGGATCCGTGAGAGAAAGACGTGGCCGTTGGCTTTGGTGAGGACTGTTGTTAGGGCCCATCAGGTTGGCTCTGATGCATAGCGACCTATGAAACACTGTCCAACCCTATGCCACCCTCACGTGCATCACTAGGCTTGAGCTTGCTGCTGCCCTCCCTGGGTCCATCTGTCTCTGTGAGTATTTCTCTCTCTCTCTCTCTCACCCTCTGCTCTACTAGCATGATGTCCTTCTCTAGGTGATATGTCCAAAGTACAAGAGTCCAGGTCTCCCCACCCTCCCTTCTAAGGAGCATTCTGACTGGACTTCTTCCAAGACCGATTGGTTTGCTCTTCTGCTCGTCCATGGTACGTTCAATATTTTTCATCGGTGCCATAATTCAAAGGGGTCAGTTCATCTAGTTGTGCTTAGGAGCTGTCCAGTCGGTTCGGACCCATAGTGACCTCATGCACAATGGCACGAAGCACCATCCTCACAATGGTCCCCGAGCTTGAGCCCATCGTCGCAGCCACGGTGTGCATTTCCTTACTCACCATCCAGTTGCCAATGCATGCGAGACGACTGAAAACATCATGGCTTGGATCGCACACTCCTGAGTCCTCAAGGGACCCTGCTGCTCTTCAGCACTCTACAGGGTTCTTTTGGAGAAGATCTGTCCAATACAGCGTGTCGTTTGCTTTCTTGACTGATGCCTCCTTGAAGGCTGATGGGAAATCCAGGTAAAATGAAATTCCTGACGATGTCAAGCTTGTCTCCATGTATCTATTGGTCCACTTGTGAGGATGTTTGCTTTGTTTTTACACTGGAGGTTGAATCCAAATGGGAGCCTATGTTCTTTGATCTTTATCAGCGAATGCTTCAAGTCCTCTTGGCTTTCGGGAAGCAAGGTTGTGTCATCTGCATATCGCAGCTTGTTCGTGAGCCTTCCTCCAATCCTGAGGTCACGTTATTTTTCCATACAGTCCAGCGTCCCAGATTATTTGCACAGCACATACTAAGCCACCACTCACGTGCCACTTTGTGCTGCAGTGAAAATGCCTGTTGCTTTGATGCTGGAAGCTCCTGGTATTAAAAATGAAAGCAAGGTCAACCGTGATGGACAGGTCTCAGAGAAACTTTTAGTGGAAGACAAACCAGGAAGAAGACCGTCGAAAGCTGAACTGGCTAGAATCAAACCTGAATAATAACTGTGCTTTAAAAAGACCTTTGTCTCATGGTCAAAAGCAAAGCTGTCACCCTGAGGACCAAAGTGAGCCTGATCTTTGACTTATGATGTTGGTGAAGAATGTTGAGTATACCATGATTGCCAAAGAATGGCCTAATCTGTCTTGGACAGAGTACAGCCAGAATGCTCTTTGGAAGAGAGGACCACAAGACTTTGACTCATATTTTCGACATGCCATCAGAAGGACTGTTCCTTGGAGAAGGACATCGTGCTTGGTAAAGTAGAAGGCAGAGAAAATGAGGGAAACCATCGAAAAAATGGATGACACAGTGGCTGTGAGTTAGTGGTGATTGGAGACTGCACTTTGACCCCATATGAAGCTGTCAGGGGATGAATTGTGTCCTCCCTGCAACACTGTATGTAGAATCCCAACCCCTATACCTGTGCCTGTGTTTGGAAATACAGTTAAACTGATGCTTGAGGCTCTCTTCCAACGGCTCCATTGTAAGTTGGTTCCAGCGTTAACCCGAATACCTCTTTCTTGTTGTTTGTTGTAATTTTCATTATTATTGCCTTTTATGGTCGGGATCTTTATAAATCTGATCCTTGTCTTCGAGGGTTCTCACAATTACATATAAACATCTTCAAGTGATTATCTGAGAATGACCTTATCAGTGAATGACATGCTGCTAGAGTGTATGTAGTACATTTACCAACAATAAACTCACTACCATCTGGTTGATTCTGACTCAGAGCAAGCCTATACGTCAGATTAGTGCTGCCCCTGCAGGCTAACTCTGAGGCTAACTCTTCATGAGCGTAGAAAGCCTCATTTTTCTTGAGTGGGGGTTGGTGGTTTCAAACAACTGACCTTGGGGTAGCCAATGTGTAACCCACTGCACCATCAGGGCTCATATTAGTAACGGTAGAATGCCAGAACAAAGCCCAGAGGTCCCTAAGTGCGTGGCATCCTAGCTCGAACAGGTGGTCGGGGACGATAGCCTGCAACACCTTTGCAGGTATAGTGAGCGAAGTCAGCAGGTGGTCCTAGTGGAGTCGGGTGGGTCTGAGCTGTCATGCCTTGCGTCCTTCTCAGGAGAGAGAGGCAGACCCAGAAGGAAGATGGCCTGTGACGATGGAGGTCCCAGGGCTACCGGATGCCGACATAGAGGAGCAAAGTCTTGGGAGGGTCTTCCCTTGGACTCTCTGGAGGGAGCCTGACCCTGACTCCGCTCGGGATTCAGATTCCAGGAATCCAGAGCTGCGAGAGAACTCATCTCTGTTGTTAAGCCACATGTCGATCATGCTGGCGCCAACTCATGGTGACCTTAAGCGGAACAGAGGAGAAACACTGTCTGGTCCCACGTACTGTACTTCAAACATGTTGTCAGGAGAGACCGCTCCCTGGAGAAGGACCTCATGGAAGATAAACTAGAGGGATAGCAAAAAAAGAGGAAGACCTTCATCTAGCTGGATGGACACAGTGGTGGCAATGATGGGCTCAGAGAGCAAATGTGAGGTGGCAGAGGCCCGGGCAGTGTTTCTTTGTGTTGTACTTAGGGCCACTGTGATTCAGAACCGACTGGACGGCACCCAACAGCAACTATGATAAAGCTGTTCTGGATGTCCATGTGCAGGTTTTTTGGCGAAGGTAAGTTTTCACTTCTGTGTGACACATGGCTGGGTCCTGTGGTGGCTGCATTCTTATTTTCTAAGAAACGGTGAACACGTTTTGCAGAGGGACTACTAGTTGACACTTCTATTGGCAATGTAGGAGTGTTCCAGGTTCTCCACATCTTTATCAACATTTAGTATTATCACTAGTTTTTTCCTTTAGTCATTCTTGTAAGTGTGGAGTGAATTATCAATGTGCTTTTGATTTGCATTTACCTGTCAGCTACTGATGTTAAACATCTTTCATAGGCGTATTATCCATCTGGACAGACCAGTCCCTGGAGAAGGACATCATGCACCTTTTTTTTTTCTTTTTTTTAAACATTTTATTAGGGGCTCATACAACTGTTATCACAATCCATACACACATCAATTGTGTAAAGCGCATTTGTACATCATTCTCAAAACATTTTCTCTCCACTTAAACCATTTAATGCATCATTTCCCTCTTGCTGGATCACAGCTCATTTTTGAATTTAGTTTTCAGAAAGGTGATGGGTCTTGGCATAGATTTCTTAGACTGTATTCTGCTTCTGGTTTTCTCAGCTTCTTCAACCTGTACAGGTAGAGATGTGGCCAAGTTTTGGGAGATTTCAGCCATTATTTCTCCAAATGCATTTTCAGTTGGACTTCTTTTCTCGTCTTCTTCTGGGGCTCTAATAACACAAATGCCCATGAGGCGATGCTCGTCTTTTTCTATTTTTTTTTCAGTTGTTCACCCTCGATGGAGTCTGCTGATTAGTGCTCAGACCCATTAATTCTGCTCCTTTCTGTCTGCACTCTGCTTTTGAGTTCATCTGCTGACTATGCAATTTCTGTCCTTGTACTTTTCGATTCTAACATTTTCTTGGGGTTCTTTAAACATATACTTATTTATGTATAAATATACGTTTACATGTGAACATTTGTTTTCTAAACACATTTTAAAATTTAAACATATTTCATTCTAAATTAAAAATATCTGTATATTTAATATGTATATGTTTAGTTCTTTATATATATGTATGTGTATATGTGTGTGTGTATTATATCCTACTTCTCTGCAGAGGTTTTTTTGACTTTTCATTGTTTCCAGACAAATTTTAACCAGTGGCCCATTTGGATGAGGGCCGCTTTAGAATCCTGTCAGGTAATCCCAACATCTGGTTCATGTGGGTGTTGGCGACAGTTGCTTGCCGTTCTCATTCCAGTTCTAACTTTCCTGGCTCTTGGTGTGAAGAGAGTTTCTCAGTCACACCCTGGACACCCCGTAGAATCATACTCTGGGCACGACTGGAAGCCTCTAACATGGCAGGGATCCCCCTTATTAGGTTTAGGGTACAGGTCCTGGGTTACTTTGTAGGATGAACTCCAATGGCCGTTTTCAGGGTCTCTGTGGTGTTACTTGGTTCATCTGATGCCTCTACTCACTTTATTTTATGCTGTCGCGGCTGCCCAGTGGTCCCTGATGGTGCTTCCATCCGGGGCACGATGTCATCACCACACAGAGGTGCTGGGTGGCTAATGGCGAGGGGTGGGAGTCTCAGGTCTAAAGGGTAAGAGGGGCTCCCCTTTCTTTGTCTCAGTCACTCTTGTTCCTTCTCTCTCTCTCTCTCTTACAATTTATTGTCACTCCTTCCACGTCTCATACAATTCAATAGTTCAATCATAGCAAGGAAAGTTGTGCAATCATTACCACCATCAATTTTAGACCATTTTCTTCCTCTTTGTACTCATTCTTACTTCCTGTTCCGCTTGTCTTCCCACCCTGGCATCTACTCACGCGGGACAGACTCCTGTGCTCGCATAGGTGAGGAGACATTCCTGTTCTGACCAACGGATCTAACACAGGGTCTCTATCCACGAAGGGTAGAGCGTGGAGGGCACTTACCAGTCAGGCTTCTAGCTGTGGTGTCCTGTGCTTCCCTGGGGTCTCTGGGCAGAGAGGAGAGTCTCAGAACCATGAAGACAAAGAGAAGGGTCTTGCAGGGACCACTTACAGCGGTCCACTGAGCCTTTTGTTCCTCTTCACCAGAGGTGGAAGTCTCACGCCCCGCAGGGAAGGAGGGTACCTCTCCTGATGCTTATTGTTATTGGAACCTCCAGTCAATGATCCATCACCTCGCTTGGCAGTCCAGCTGGGCTATTGGTGATTTGCAAGGACTCCCAATGAGCCTGGAAGAAGAGTGAGCCTACCTGGGCTGCCTTCCGTTTCTAAGCTGGGGGTCTGGCTCACCATCTTCTGTCGAAAGGGGCGTGCATGTAAGATGCCCTACACTCTGCTGTAGTTCTCCTCCTTCTTACCACTTGTCAGAAATCCCCGCTGCGTCTCTCGCATTATTTCCATAGTTGCCAGTGCGGGATCCCTGGGTGGCACAAGTGGTGGGCAGTTTGACTCGGCACACATTAGGCTTTCCGTGGCTCAGTTTTGTTAGGTGTGGGTCCTGACCCATAGCAACCCTGTGGGTTGGTGCCTACACAACATTGCCCAGTCCTGCTGCATTCTCATAATTGTTCCCATACCCAAGCCTCTCGTTGGAAATACTGCGCCAACCCATCTCACTGAGGGCCTTCTTTTGTTTCGCCGCCCCTCCACTTTACCAAGCATGATGCCCCTCTCCAGGGACTGGTCTCTCCTGACAACATGCCCAACGTATGTAAGACAAAGTCTCACCATGCTCGCCTCTAAGGAGCATTCTGGCTCTACTTCTTCAAGACAGACTGGCTTGTCCTTTTAGCAGTCCCTGGTCCTTTCAACATTCTTCTCCAGCACCACTGTTCAAAGGCATCGATTATTCCTCTGTCTTCCTGATTCAGTATCCAACTTCCATGTAACTACTAACATCAGCTTGTTCATACATAGCTGGGACAAGCGGGGAGGAATGGATTCCTGCCATTTTGTTTGGCCCCTAAGTCTTGACTTGGACATTTGTGAACATATATTTTTTCATGTGGATAATATGTTCACCAAAAGAGATGTAACAGGATAGTCAAAGCCGCACTACTTCTAAGAGCGTCAAACTAGAAATGATTCACATTATTTGTAAAGTAGAACAAATTATGGTATATTCACACCAGGCAATCCTGCCCTGCAATGAAAAGAAATGACCTCAAACTATGACTAGCAGTCTGGATGAATCTTCCTAGCACCGTGATACACGGAAGAAAGCAGAGCAGCAAGGCAACCCACCTTTTCACTTCCTTCCATGTGCGTCGTAAAACAGGTGGAACTAATTGTGCTGTTAGACGGCAGGCTAATGATCACTTTGAGGACAGATGGGTGACGAGAGTTCAGAAGAGGGGCTTCATAATGCTACTGATATTCCACTGTTGAATTATGATCACATGAATGTATTCCATGTTGAATTATGATCACATGAATGTATTCCATGTTGAATTATGATCACATGAATGTATTCCATGTTGAATTATGATCACATGAATGTATTCCACTGTTGAATTATGATCACATGAATGTATTCCATTAGTTGATCTATAATGACATGATGATCCATGATCATATTACCTATGAGCACATGATGATCTATGATCACATGATAGTGCTCTATGATCTATGGTTTATGTTGATCTATGATCACTTTAATGTATTTTATTAATCAAGTTGCACATTTTATACAAGATGGAGTTTTATGTATAGCTCTTAAAGAGTGCCATTAAAATTTTTTCCTGTATAGATATTAGCGTCCTATAAAATCATACCTTTTTTCTGGGAGCCTATAGATTTCAATGGATGGGAAAAACAGAGATGTAATATTGGTGACTCAGATGCAGCTGACCCAAGCCATGGTGTTTGCTATCATCTCATGCGCACAGGAAACCCGGAGGATGAATATGCAAGATGGAAAAAGAATAGGCACAGCTGAACTGTGGCCTTGGGGATGAATATTGAAAGTACCACAGACTGCTGAAATAGCAAACAGATCTGTCTCGGAAGAAGTACTACCAGAGTTCTCCTTAGAAGTGAGGCTAGCCAACCTTCACCTCACGTCGTTCTGACATGCCATCGGGAGGGATGGGTGCCTGAAGCAGGACATCCTGGGTGGTGGAGTAGAGGGTCGGTGAAAAAGAGGAAGACCCTGAACAAGGGGCTTCATGCAGTGGTTGCAACAATGCTCTAACATGGCAGCTGTGAGGAGGGACCAGGCCGGACCAGGCAGTGCTTGAGAGTTGGAGCAGCCTTGATGGCCCCTGACAGCAACAGCGAGTCGCCCATCGCTGCACTGGAAAAGAAGTTTGGGCTTGTAAATCAGCATCTTTGGGGCTTGCATGGACTCCGTTCAACCCACGGGCCTCGGTTTCTTCCAGGTGGGACATCAGCAGACTTCTGAAGAGCCAGGTCTGTACCCGACGCTCGACAGGGTCTTCAGCTATAGCATGCGTAGGTTCACACCACCTACCTTTAGTCTCCTTAACATGCCTGCAAAAAAACCCCAAAGCATTCTTTCCACCTCTGACAGCTGTGGGAACGGAGGCTCCAAGGGGTTCTGACAGCACCTGGCTGGTAAGCGGCTGAGTGTTGTGTTGCCCCAGATCAGAACCCCATTCGCCAGCTTTCCCCGGATCCCCTGCTGTCCTCCTTGTGGTTCGGTGTGGCATGCAGGTACTGCGCTAACAGCTGTGCCTGCAGGGATGCAATGATCATTCCAGCAACCTTCGTGAGGCAGCCCCGTTAATGTCCCCACTGCCAAGAACCGGAAGCACAGAGAGGGTGAGTGGGACAACCAAGATCACACAGCTTCTAAGAGGAGGGAGCCTCAGGAGACAGCCAGAGGATACATCCAGTCCTGGGTGAGCACCCTGCACTCCGACCTCTCGCACCTACCTCCG
>NW_022103925.1:4550993-4552985 GCF_000313985.2 Echinops telfairi
GAGAGGAACTTGTCAGCAGCCAGGAGAACGGCAGGGAGGAGAGGGTGGAGGTGGGTACGAATCAGTCATTTGTGAGAGGTTCCGCTATGGATGGAACTCTGCCTCCTGCTAAATTACCATATGTGCTAATTGTGTATGCACCACTCATTGTTGGCTGCTGCTCCTTTACATCTGATTATTATATTTGCAGTTTTTCATTGCACTGGAACCTTTCTGGCTGCTGCTCATGTTGCCACGACCGTCATTAGCTGTCCGCCATCCTCAGTGTCTTCTCAGCTCGTGAAATGCAGGTCTGCTCCTCGGGCCTTCGTTCCACTGCAGTAATGACGGCACCCCAAAACAAGGGCATTCGTGGTAACCGTTATCCTTTACTGAAGACCCCAGGGCGGCACAAGCCTTGGCTGGTGGCGGTTGGAACCCTCCCAGAGATGGCAATCGGGTCACAGCCTGGGGATGCCCCCTTGTGGGCATGGCCTTCTCATGAGGATTTTAGGAACTTTCTCTCTCTCTGCTTCACCTTCCTGTGGAAGAGCCACCCGGGGGGAACTATGGGAGCCGCATGGAAACCCGCACCAGCACTGAGATGCTCCCACTGTCACTGGATCCACAAGACTTTGCACGCACCGGCCTGTGATCTGACTGCATGCTGCATCATTCCATGTGGCTGAATGAATCTGAAAAGGGAGTGATGGACTAGAATTGGATTTATGGGCTAATATTGGATTTATGGACTTGATCTGGACTGGACTGGGATGTGTTCTCAATACCCAATTACTCTTTGATATAAAGCTCTTTCTTACACATGTGTGTGGGCCCCTGCATTTGTTTCTCTAGACGACTCGGCCTCACACACCCTGTGGGTCTGTTCTGCTCGCTCACCCAGTATCAATGATCACACAGTATCAATGACTACACACGTTGTTGTTGTTGCTAGGTGTCATCTAGCCGGCTGTGACACACAGTGACCACGCAATCTGCCCCGTCCTGCACCATCCTCACAATTAGTGTCATGTTTTGACGCCATCATTGCAGCCACTGTGTCCATCCTGCTCCTGGAGGCGCTTCCTCTTTTTTCACGGACTTTCTACTTCAGCAAACATGACGTCCTTCATGTCATCCAGGAAACGGTCCCTCCCAATGGCATGTCCAAGGTACGTGAGATGAAGGCAGTCTTGCCATTCTTGATGCTAAGGAGCTTTCTGGCTGTACTTCTCCCAGGACGGATTGATTTTTTTCTGGCAGTTCACAGTACGTTCGCTCTTCTTCATCCACACCATAATTCCAATGCACCCATTCTTCCCCAGTCTGCCTGGCCTTAGCCTTAGTCTGGGAAGTGCAGCTGAAACCTGTCCACCAGGGGTGACCCAGAGATACCTGAAATACCAGGGGCATAGCTTCCAGCATCCCACAAGTGACCATGGCACAACAAGACGACGGATGAACTCTGACTCATAACAACCCTATCCAGGGTTTGTTCTGAGACTCGTTTTCTTTACAGGAGCAGGCACCTCACCTTTCGCCTGCGGAGTGGCTAGTGGGTTTGACCCACCAACTTTGTAGTTAGCAGTTCAACACCCAACCCACAGCATCACCAGGGCACAAGAGGGCCTGTCCACTGAGGGTCTATGTGTCTGTTGTTGTCCAAGATTTCTAAGAACCAGAGTGAGTTCCCCGTTGGTGCAAACAATATTCACTCTGCTGCTACGCGAAAGGTTGACGGTTCAAGTCCTCCCACGGTGCCTTGAAAGAAAGACCTGGTGATTAACGTCTATCAAAGCAGCCATTGTGGTGGGTGATTCTACCTGGACACCATTCATAAAAATAGAGGTATTGGCCTATGCACATGTATGTATTAGTCTGGGTACTTTAGAGAAACAAATTCACAGAAACTCATGTATAAGAGAGAGTTTTATATAGAGGTTAAGTGAGCATCAAGAAAACATCCCAACCCAGTGCTGCCCAAGCCCACAAGTCCTACATTAACCCATTAAC
>NW_022103925.1:4553684-4570248 GCF_000313985.2 Echinops telfairi
GGCTCAAAAATCTCCAGCTGGTCGGGTTCTGGTCAACTCAATGTGGGCTGCCTCACTCAGCCTCCACAGGGTGCCCATTGGTCGCCTTGCCTTTGGACCATGGGCTCTCACCAACTCAACAAGCCTAGCCCCCTCAGGCTAGGTCATGAACCTTAGACCAGTCCTCTCCACCCTTCAATTAATCCCACATGTGGCACAATAAACTAACTCATGTATTTATATTGTAAAACATGGTAGAAGTGGACGAACTTTGGGCCTCTGCTCAAGCCCTCTCTCAATGCAAGAACAGTTTGTTCTAACAACCTGGCATTCTGTGATGCTCACCCTCCTAGCATGATCGCTGAAGACAAAATGGGTGCATAAGCAAACTTGGTGAAGAAAGCTGATGATTCCAGGTTATCAACAGATATAGGGTCTGGAGTCTTAAAGGCGTGAAGTTAAACAAGCGGCATCTAGCAGAGAAGCAACACGTCCACATGGAAGAAGCACACCACCTTAGCCCACTGTCCCCAGCTTCAGGGAGCAGGCCCACTGACTGCCTCAAGGGAAGTAACTGTCACCATTAGCTGCAAGCAATGTCCCAAGTCTAGCATATTTGTGGGAGAGGGCTTGGGAGAAATCTTTGTTTCCCACACTGTTGTGTCAATCCATCTCCTTGAAGGTCTTTCTCTTTGCGGGCTGACCCTCTACCATGAGAGGTGTCCTTCTTCAGGGACTGGTCTCTCCTGACAACAAAGCACATGAGGTGACGTCTGTGCCAACCTCACTTCTAAGGAGCATTCTGGACTAACTTCTACCGAGACAGGTGTCTGTTCTTTTGGCAGCACGCGTACTTTCAATATTCTTCACCACCATTCAAATCTGTCCATTCTTCTTGTTTTCCTTGTTCAATGACCAACTTTCATATGCTTTTGAGGTGGTTGAAAATACCGTGTCTTAGGTTGAATACACCACCTTAGTTCTCCATTTTTAACACTTTGGAGAGTGAGGTATTTTGCCTCAGG
The DNA here is from genome assembly GCF_000313985.2 of Echinops telfairi. Classification (NCBI taxonomy): domain Eukaryota; kingdom Metazoa; phylum Chordata; class Mammalia; order Afrosoricida; family Tenrecidae; genus Echinops; species Echinops telfairi. Next base: position 4,554,689 of record NW_022103925.1, read on the forward strand.
TCAATCCAATACAATCCACCCCTTGGTTCTTTGGCTGTTGCCTCCACGAATCTTGACGGGGTGTGTCTAAGTTCAGTGAAATCCCCCAATGCTTCAGAGTTTCCTCCGTTAATCATGATGCAATTCCTCGGTCCAGGTGTGAGGATTGGGGTTTCCTTTATGTTGGGGTGTAATCCATACTCTAGGCTGCGGTCCTTGATCTTTATCAGGAAACGCTTCATGCCCTCTTTACACAGAGCAATCAAGGTTGATGTGTCAGTGATCACGGAAATAGTAGAAATGGACGGCTCAACAAACACATGTATTCTCTGCTACCCTACAGATAGAAATGAGTTGTACCACAGTTGGGGTGGCTGGAGGTCCAAATACAGAGTGCCAGCCCCAAGAGAATGTCATCTTTTAACACCTGTGGGCCCAGTGCTTCCTTGAAGACCGCCTTAGCATCAATCCTCCCTTGAGTCTAAGAGATTCTCAGTGCAGGGTCCCAGGATCTACAGGAGGTACTTGTGGTAGTAACATATCGGGTGCCAACTTGAGACTATTAAGAGCTGAGGGGTAGAGTTTAGCCTGTCAATCAGGTCGCTGCTTGATGAGCTCCTCTGGAGGTGCTATGGAGAAAAATGGCTCACTGGAGGCAGGGCACACTCACTCTCTGCTTGGTAGTCCTGATGACAAGACACATGGAGCCATGCTAGAGCCCTGGAGCTGGAGGAGCCATGTAGACACCCAAGCCAGCGCTGACATGCTTACACTGCCACTGGATCCACAGGGCTTTCCACCCACTGGCCTGTGATCTTCCTGAATTTGGCATCATTGCATGTGTTTTGTGAGTCTGAAGAGGAATTTATAGACTGGGATTGGTTATATGGGCTAATATCGGACGTATGGACTTGATCTGGACTGGGCTGGGGTGTTTCTCAATGTTCGATTGCTCTTGTCGATAAAGCTCTTTCTTATACACATACGAGTGTCTGTGAATTTGTTGCTCTAGTCTACCCAGACGAACACAGTACTCTTTGTTCTTGATAATAAGGAGAGCCCTCTCCTTTCTGCTCCTTTCTTCTTCTTGTAAAATAGAAGGTCTGATGTAAGAAGAAAATGTGTGACACACCCCACACTGATCCTGCCTCATTAACACATAGGGGTTAGCATTTGTAACACATTACACATAGGGGCAGGTCATAAAATAGAGCATAACCGTCGCTGGAATCATGGACTTGTCAAGTGCACACATATTTTGGGGGGAGATAAACCAATCGTGACAGCTGTGGCACCTTCATCTTGCGGCTCTTGATGAGTCTTCCTCCAGGTCTGATGCCCCACTTCCTTCCTCATACAGTTCAGATTCTGAGAGTATGTACTCCCCCAAAACAAAATGCCAAACTCTGCCATCAGGTCGATGTGAAATCATAGCGACTCTATAGGACAGGGTAGAACCTTTCCTGGGAGTTTATGAGACTGTAGTGTTTACAAGAGTAGAAAGTCACATCTTTCTCCCAAGGAGCAGCTGGTGGTTTCAAACTGCTGATCTTGCAGATCACAGCCCCACCCATAACGCCCATGCCACCAGGGCTTTGCTCAGTATACCAGCTGAATCAATATAATGAAAGCTTACAACTCTGACACAAACTTTTCCTGACTTTAACCCCCACCCTCTCCCCTTGCTCCATGGGAACAACTGTCTTGGTCTATGTAGAGGTTCTGCATAGGAATAATTGTTTGGGAATTCCCATTCCTCCCAGAGTGAGTAATTATTTGAAGGGATCCACATCACTGCATGCCTTTGCATAGTCAAAACACACCGGCTAATATCTTTCAGGTATTCTCTGCTTTCAGCCTAGTTTCACCTGACAATGCTATATCCTTTTTCTATGTCCACTTGTGAATCTGGCTTGAATTTCTACTGTTGTACTGCTGCAATAATAATTTTTCATTCTCTTCAGCAAAATTTCACTTGTGTGTGCATGCTATTCAATAATGATGTCGTTCAATCATTCCTGCATTCAGTCAGGTCTCCCCCCGCCCCTTTTTTTTTTGAATGGCCACAGGTGTCAATCTTTTCCAGAGGGTAAACTAGGTGGTTGTCTTCCAAATATCTCTCCCAGCACTGCATCCGTTCGTTGAAACATCTCAGCTGGTTTTCCATCAATTCCTGGATCCTTTCTTTCCATGAAGGACTTCAGTGTATCTAGAACATCTTCCCCCATTATCATCAGTTCAGGAGCATATGCTACCTCCTCAAATGGTTTAATGTCGGCCAGTTCTACTTGGTAAAGTGACTGTTGACTGTTTTCCTCTCCTTTGATGTTTCCTGGGTCGTCCAATCTTCTGCCCAGAGAAATCTTCAATACTGCAACCGGAAGCTTGATTTTCTTCTTCAGCTATTTCAGCCTGAGGAATGCTGGAGATATTCTTCCCTTTAGGTTTGTGAACTCTGGGTCTTTGCAAATTTTCATGACAATGTTTTATCTTTGCAAGCCACCTTCTGAAATATTCTGCTCAGTTCTTCTACATCATCAATTCTTCCGTTTCCTCCAGATAACCTGTCTTCACGAGGACGATTCAGGGTCTCTCTGGCATCCTTTTACTTCTGTTGTTCTTTGCTGGCCTTTTCTTGACTTTTTCTTTCTTCGTGTACAATGGTGCCCAGGATGTCACTCAACTCCTCCTCTGATCTTTGATCATCAGAGTCCCTGGCATCACATCGATGCATGAGATGATCTCTAAATTCAGGTAGGGTAAACTCATGGCTGTCCTTTGGATCATGTGGACTTGCTTTAATTTTCTTCAGCTTCCACTTCAACTTGCGTATGAATAACTGATATCAGTCAGTCCTTGGCCTTGTTCTAACTCATGGTATTGAGCCTCTCTACTGCCTCGGTCCACAGATGTTGCCAATTTGATGTTTGCCTATCCTATCTTGTGAGACTCATTTGTATTGTTGCTGTCTATGTTGTTGGGGGGAAAAGGTATCTGCAATGAATAAGTCATTGGTTTTGCAAAATTCGATGATCAAGGCCATATTTTCCAAAGACAGAGTCTTCTTCTCTGTTCCCAACATTCACACTTCAATTACCAGTAATTATCGATGCCTCTTGATTGCATGTCTGATCAACTTGAGACTGCATACTGTGGTAAAATCTTCAATTTTTTCATCTTTGGCATTCGTGGTCGGTGCATAAATTTGAATAACATTGGGTGTTACTCTATCGCGGACAGCGTATTTTAGCATAGATCTGGAAATATTTTTGATGGCAAATGTGACACTATTCCTTTTTAATTTATCATTGCTGGCAGAGTAGACATAGGATTGTCAGCGCTGACATGACCAACACCAGTCCATTTCCGCTCATTAATCCCTGGGCTAGAGATGGGGAAGGGTTTCATTTAGTTTTTGACAACTTCCAATTTTCCTTGATTTGCACTTCATGCATTTCTCGTTCCCATTACTCATGAAGTCTGTGCTCTGTCTCATTTTGAATCTTGTCACGCCAGCAAGTTAAGGTCCTGGTAGTACGACTATGAGGAGTCAACTCTTCTCCAGTCATTTGTGCATTTCCTTCTCCCCGGACGGGCTCACCTTCCAGAAGCATTATCAGACAGTGTTCTCCTGCTATCCATGTGCTTTTCTTTTCTTTTTTTAAAAACATTTTTTTAGGGGCTCATACAATTGTTATCGCAATCCATACACACATCAATTGTGTAAAGCGCATTTGTACATCATTCTCAAAACATTTTCTCTCACCATCTGCCCTCCACCTTAAACCCCTGACATTAGGTCCTCATTTTTCCCCTCCCTCCCCGCTCTCCCCTCCCTCATGAGCCCTTGATAGTTTATAAATTGGTATTTTGTCATATCTTGCCCTGTCCGACGTCTCCCTTCACCCACTTTTTGGTTGTCTGTCCCCCAGGGAGGAGGTCACACACAGTTCCATGTAATCGGTTCCTTCTTTCCTACCCATTCTCCCTTTACCCTCCCTGTTTCGCCACTCACACCACTGGTCCTGTAGGGCTCATCCGCCCTGGATTCCCTGTGTTTCCAGTTCCTATCTGTACCAGTGTACATCCTCTGGTCTAGCCAGATTTGCAAGGTAGAATTTGAGTCATGGTAGTGGGAGCGGGGAGGAAACATTTAGGAACTAGAGGAAAGTTGTATTTTTCATCGTTGTTACATCGCACTCTGACTGGCTCTTCTCCTCCCCGAGACCCCTCTGCCAGGGGATCTCCAGTGGCCTACTAATGGGCTTTGGGTCTCCACTCCGCACTCCCCCCATCATTCACTATGGTAAGATTTTTTATTCTGATGATGCCTTATACCTGATCCCTTCTACACCTCATGGTTGCATAGGCTGGTGTGCTTCTTCCATGTGGGCTTTGTTGCTTCTGAGCTTGATGGCCGCTTGATTACCTTCAAGCCTTTTCACTGGACACTGTAATCCAAAATTCGTTCATCGGGTCCTCCTTCCCAGGCATTCTTAGTCTGGAAGCTCACCTGAACCTGTCAACCCTGGGTGACCCTGCTGGTACTGGAAATGCTGGTGGCACGACTTCCAAAAGAAGAGTAACCTACAAGCCACTACAGAACAACAGACTGGCCCTCCTTCTGATGTGATTCCTGATTACTCTGCATTGAGAAAGCCCAGGTGCATCTACCTGCCCCGCTAGAATGTACCTGCAAGAAAGGAGATATGCCTAATCGGAGCCTAGTGCAATGCCAGCAGGGGGAAGATGTGGAAGATGCTTAGAAAGTATAGGGCAGAAGAAGTGAGAGATTTCAGGAATTCAAATAAAGCATTTCAAAATTTTTAAAATTAACAAATAATAAAATAAGACAAAGCCATTCACACTGAATGCTTGCTGTGTGTCTCACAAGGCTCTGAAATTACTCAAATAAAACCAAACACTGTCATCTACTCTGGCTCACAGTAACTCCATAGGACAGAACAGAACTGCTCCCTGTGTTTCTACAGGAGTAGAAGGACCCATCCTGTTCCTTTGGAGCTGCTGGTGGTTTTGAACTGCTAACCTGGAAGTTAGTAGCCCAATAAGTAACCACTGTGCCACCTGAGCCCCTTGCTAAATGGTTGCTATAGGACATCACCATGTGAAATGAAAACTCTCAGTGTCATTGAGTCAATGCTGACCCCCACAGACACCTGAGAACAGGCTAGAACAGCTCCCATGAGCTTCCAAGACTGTAAATCTGCACGGGAATGGAAAGCCCCATCTTTCTCCTATGGAGCGGCTGCTGATCTTGCAAAGCACAGCCCAACATGTAACCCCTATGCCACCAGAGCTCCTGACCATACGAAACAGGTACTGTTATTCTCTCATTTGCCGGTTGAGAGAAAGGACACTCAGAGAAGCTGCCACCGAGGTCCGCGGGCAGCAGGAACTCAACTTTCACAGTTGGTGTCGCAGCCTGGACTCAATCCTGGTGCTCGGCTGCCTTTGCCATGCACTGCGGACACATGTCTTCTCAGGTGCCGAGATCGGGTCAGAGAAGAAGCTGAAGTGACAGTTCCTGCACCATTAGCTTCGCTCTAAATGACGTTGCAGTCAACAAAAAGGTTTAAAGGGAACACATGCCAAGTGTGGGTAGGTGTTAGAGAGGGGACATATATAGGCAGAGGGAAGTGGGGAGGGGTGGTGAGGGGTGGACAGAGAAGACTTCCTTGAGAAGATGTCACTTGAGTCAACCACGGAAGGAGCAAGGAGGCGAGTCTTGTAGACGTCCTGAAAAGATTGGGTTGGCTCTGAGCAGAGGAGCCGCATGAGCAGACTGTGGCTTGAATAGATCACTTCCACACCCACCTGCACTGAGAATCAACTGAAGAGGACAAGGCCAGGAGGCCACTGTGTCCACCAGAAGGCAGATGGTGGTGGTCTGGGCCACGAGGAAAGCAGGCAAAGGTGGCTGGTTTCTGCATGTTCTGAAGAGAGAAATGCTAGCGCTCCTTATGGATGAGGCGTGAAGAGTTAAGAGTCACCCTCCCATGTGGAGCTGTCTTTATTGAGTAGGTTGGAAGTCCAACTTTTTATTTACTTATATGTGTTTGTGGCTTAGAACGTACACAGACCAGGTGTTTCCATCTCTCTAGTCCGTTCCTGGAAAAGTCGTCGCTCTTCCATTTAAACCATGACAAATGGTAGTTTGTGTATATTTAGGCACTCAAATTGTGTTCCCTTTAAATAATCTTTGAGTTTGGGGAACAAAGAGATGTTTCAAAGGGCAAGAACAGTTCTGTACGGTGGATGGCATAAGGTCTCCCAATGAAATTCTCCTCACTGCCAACACATCAATGCCAAATGATATAGTTAATGTTTATTGTGCCAACATGGTCAATGAACACATGTGGGATTAATTGAAGGACGGAGAGATAAATGGCTCAGCAAGCCTCACCCTTCTTGTCTCTTGCTCTTTGATCATTGGACCAGTGTGCGGCTGCCTTGCTTGTTCTGTGCCTCAATTTGCAAGCTAACACTACCTGTGGGACACCTAACCTGTGGACTAGGTCGCTGTAATTTGAGGTTCCTTCAGGACCTGCTTCGCCACACCATTGGAATTTACATCTTTTGAGCTGGGGACTGTTGGACTCTGTCATCTCGCTGACTGTTAGTGACATACTGGCATTGCTGTTTGCTGCCTGTAACCGGATAGCCTGAATCGTTATGCAGAGGACTACCCAGCGGCCCTCAAGACTTGAAGGACTGCCAGTGTCTCACAGCTGTCTCATGGGAGTGAGTTGCACTGAGCCATTTGTACTGCTTTATAGATTAATTAACTGTTTATTCCTTATGTTATCTACCTATCTATCCATATAAATATAAATATATGTATAATTATTAGCATTCTGGTTTTGTTTCTCTAGAGAACCCTGTCTAACATACCAACTCATAGTGATCCTATATGATAGGGTAGAACTGCCCCTGTGAGTTTCCAAGACTGTAAATCTTCATGAGAGTAGAAAGCCTCATCTTTCTCCCTCAGAGCAGTTGGTAGTTCTGAACTGTTGCCCTTGCAGTTAGCAACTCAATTCACAACCACTATGCCACCAGGGCTCCAAGGGCAGACCTTACTGCCCTCAAAGAATGAGCAGGTTAATTGTCTTGATGAAAAATAAATTCCTTGGTCCAACTTTTCCTGTTTTCTTTCTCACCAACTCAGTCTTCAATGGTCTTAAAATTTCTTCCTAATATGATCTCATGATCATCCTGTGTTCTTTGAGAAAATCCTTCAAGATTACTTCTAAGAATTAAAAGCCTAAGCCTAAAACTAAAAGAACAGTGTCCTTCACTTCTGAGCTGTCCTCTCTGTCTTGAGTTTACCTGGCCCAGCAGGTCTTATCTGAAGCCAATGTTTTCACTGGACCTTTTTTGGGGGAAGACGCCATAATAAGATCAAAATATGAGACAAGTCTATTTCGGAAAGGACATGTCTGCAGCCATCCCCTGCTGGCAGAGACATGTTTAAAATCGTTTTGTTTAGGATAGACCCACACATGTATGAACTGGGAAGCCAGTAGCAAAACTTTCTGACTTATACCCATAGAAGAGTTACAAGCTCCCACAACTTTGCTAGTATTTGTTGTCATTGTTGTTTTTGTGCATAGTTGTTTTGCTTTTGGATCAATGCAATAGTTTGTAGGAGTATGATGGTGAAACATTATTATAGTTTTGATGGCCATCTCTCTAATGCAGTGGTTCTCAACCTTCCTAATGCCACGACCCTTTAATACAGTTCCTCATGTTGTGACGACGCCCCAACCATAAAACTATTTTCGTTGCTACTTCATAACTGTAAGTTTGCTACTGTGATGAATTGGGCGAACCCTGTAAAAGGGCCGTCCGACCCCCAAGGGGGCCGCGACTCACAGGTTGAGAACTGCTGCTCTAATGATCAATGATTCCTTGGATGTCTTCTTTGTTCTGTTCTTGGAAACATCCATTCTTGTCCTTTGCCTGTTTTTTCAATTGCATTGTTCACGCTTTTTGTGGTTGAGGTGTTGAAGTTTTCTATATATATCTTGGAGATTAGACCCTTGTCAGATATACCTTACCAAAAATTCTTCACAATCCATAGATTATTTTTGCTATTTTAGTAAAGCTTTGAGCATGAGGGTGTTAGTCTGGGTTGACTAGAGAACCAAATCCAGAGATACTCATATGTGTGTAAGAGAGAACTTTATATCAAAGAGCAATTGTACATTAAGAAAACATCCCAGCCCAGTCCAGATCAAGTCCATACATCCGATATTAGCCCATATGTCGACAGTAGTCCATAAATTCCTCTTTAGACTCACGCAGCCATGTAATGATGTTGAGTGCAGGATGATCACAGGCCAGTGGATGGAAAGTCTTGTGGATCCAGTGGCAGTGGAAGCATCTCAGTGCTGATGTGGGTCTGCACGTGTCTTCTCCAGCTGCAAGGGCTCTGGCTCCATCAACGTAGCTCCATGTAGCTTGTCATCAGGAAGACAAAGCAGAGAGAGTGTCTCTGGCCTTCAGTGAGCTATTTATCTCTGCCATGCCTCCAAATGAGGTCATCAAGCTGCAACCTGATTAACAGGCCAGACTCTACCCCTTCCTCAAGTTGACAGGAGATTATGTAACTGCCACAATGAATATTTCGTCTTAGGAGGCCCCCTGTTGCCTAGCTTATCTTCTGCTGTGTTTGTGCCTTTTTAATTTGGTTTCATAGTGTATTTATGTCATACATTATGTCCCGAGGGCATCTTCCAGGAGTTTTGTCCTCTTAGACTTATCCTTTAAGCCTTTGACTCAGTTTGAGTTCATTCGTGTGTGCAGGGTGGGGTGTAGATCGTGCTCCATGTTTCTACAGATGGAGATCCAGTTTGGCCAGTGCCATTTGCTAACGAGTCTGTCTCTGCCCCCACTGAGTGGATTTCAACCCTTTGTCACAAGAAGATCAGCCATGTGTCACTGGATGGATTGACTTCTGGATTCTCAATTCTTGTCGATTGGTCCGTGTGCCTCTGGTTGTCCCAGTAACAGGCTACTTTGACAACTGTGACTGTAGTGGGTTTGAGATCAGGAAGTGTGAGGTTGCCTATTTTTCTCTTATGATGCATCAGCTACTCAGAGTTTCTTCTTTTTCCCATGTAAAGTTGGAGATTGGGGTGGTTTTGTTTATTTATTTTACCATTTTGGTTAAGAATGTTAGGATTTAGAGTTGTTAAAAATTGCATTATACCCATAGATAGCTTTGGGTAGTACTGATATTTTCACAATGTCATGTCTCCCACTCCATAATGTAGCTTTTGGTTTCTTGTGGTGGGAGCTCACCTTTTTGCATGTAAAATTCAAGATCTGGTTGTAAAGATATCAAGGGGATGGGGAAGGTCCTATAAGCTCTTATGGACAAGGAAAGATATTTAAATAAATACATATCAGCATTTGTAATTCACAGGTGGGCAAAACATTCAATCATGGATTTCTCTCAAAAACGACGGTTATACCAATACACCATAAGAAAACAGAGCCTCGGAAAGGTTGTAGAACGTGCCCAAGGCCACACACCTAGTGAGAGAGGGGACCGTGATGTGAAATGAGGTGTTGCCTAGCCTGCACACTGTCACCCTGTGACAATTTTCAGACCTTTTACAAAGTTTATTTATTATTTATTTATCTATTGTCTAACTTGATTTTGCCGAAGATCATCCGACAATGATTGTAACATACACTGACAGGGAGGTGCCAGAGATTCGGGTCGGATACAGAAGAGGACATGGAACAAGGGGTATCATTGCTGATGTCAGATGGATCTTGGCTCAAAGCAGAGAATATCGGAAAGATATTTCCTTGTGTTTTATTGACTTTGCAAGACAATTAACTGTGTGAATCCTAACAAACTATAGATATGATTGCAAAGAATGGGAACTTGAGAATACTTCATTGTGATCATCCAGAACTTGCACATGGGTGAAGAGGCAGTTGTGCAAACAGAACAATGGAATAAAGCATGATTTAAAATTAAGAAAGGTGTATGTCAGGGTTGTATCCTCTGACTGTACGTACTCAATCAGTGTGCTGAGCACATCATCAGGGAAGCTGGCTTTTATGGAGACGAGTGTGGCATCAGGATGGAGGAAGGCTTATAAACAACCTGCAATATGCAGATAACACAGCCTTGCTTATTGAAAGTAAGGAGGACTTGATGAACATGCTGGTGAAGATTAAGAATTGCAGCCTACAGTATGGATGACATCTCAATGTAAAGACCCAAATCCTCACAACTGGACTAATAGGTATCATCAGATAAATGGAAAAGAGTTTGAAGTTTTCAAAGACTCTGTCTTGCTTGGATCCGCAAGGAGTGTTCAAGCAGTCAAGAGAACAAATGATGCGGTACCCAAGGCCTCTGGTAAAGTGTTGAAAAACAAGGAGTGACTGAGGAGTAGGGTGCACCTGACCCAAGCCATTGTGCTTTCAATCGCCTCATATTTATGTGAAAATTGGCCATTGAATAAGGAAGACCCAAGAGCATTGATGCATTTGAACTCTGGCATTGGTGAGAATAGTAAAAGTACCCTGTACAGCCAAAAGAACAAGCAAATCTGTCTTGGAAGGAGTACGACCAGAAAGCTCCTGAGAGGCAAAGATGTCCAGATTGGTCTCATACTTTGGGCATGTTATCAGGAAAGACGGGTTCCTGCAGAAGGACACCGTGCCCGGGAAAGCCAACAGGCAGTGAAATAAAGGAAGGTCCTCGACAAGGTGGATGGACACCGTGGCTGCCACACTGACCTTAAATGTCCTGCTGTGTGTCTAGTGCCTGTGAGTCGGAACCAAACCAACGGTACCTAGCAACAACAACAACTGCTCCTCACAACACTTAACAACTAGTGGACATGACGGCACAGTCCCCAGTCATCTATCCTCCACCTGAAGTGATTCCCCAAGCCCAGGAGAGGCACAGAGCTAAAGTAATGAAGCAAAGTCACAAAACCAATGACTGCTGAGCTGGGATTTGAACTCAGGGAGTTTGTCCCTGTGGCCACACTCATCTCCACTGCACTATCTAAATCCAGTGGTTGGGAGCAGGAGCCAGTGGCATGAGGGTCTCCTTGCCTGTTGTCTTAAGCTGAGCGCAGAAGACTCAGTGTAGAGTCCAGGAGAGCCGGAAGGCTGGATGGATTGTGCCAGAGGATAAAGGTAATGATGCAGCTGGCTGGCGAGGAGCCACCATCCTCTCCATATGCGTACTCATCCAAGCATTCATTCATTCACCTGCTCACTCATTCATTTAATTAATTCACTCATTCGCTCATTCATTCACTTGCTTATCTATCCACTCATTCAATTAACTAATTCATTCATTCATTCCTTTGCTCACTCAGTCATCCACTCATGGGCTTGCGCATTCCTTCACTTACACACTTGATCTTTCCCCTCCATTCATTCACTTACTCATTCACCCATTTGCTCATGCATTCACTCGCTCCTTCACCTTCATTCTCTTACTCACTCCTTCACTCACCCGTTCGTCTGGTCATCCATTAGCTCATTCATTCTTGAGTCACTCCGTCATTGGGTGTCTCCTTTGCAAAGGACCCTATGCCCGGTGCCACAAGCCTGCTGCGGTCCAGGAGGCACAGGCCCCACCCTCCGAGAGGTCAGAAGAGGAGACAAGAAGCAAATGGCTTAGGTGGGTACATTTTGAAGAAGATTAGGGAGCAGGGAAGCGTATGCCAAAGTAGCCTATTCCAGCTGCATTCAGAGCTTTGGGGACCCAGAAGAATGACCCCTCCCTCATTCATATTTGGAAAAGGCAGGGGCAGGAGGAAGAACTGACAGGATGTCTGACTTGGGGCGGGGGGCTGGTCAGGGGCTGACTTACAATCAGAGAAGCAGTGAGAGTGCAGCCCAGACAGGCAGGTCGGGCGGGGCAGGAAGTCTGACTGAACTTTCCGCAAACGCCACATGCCCACACAGAAGGATATAGCTAGCAAATAGGAACCCAAGCCCTCAAACTCACTGGCCACTGGGCAGATGCTGACTCACAGTGACCCTCTAGGAGAGGGTGGAACTTCCTCTGTGGGTTGCTGAGATGATAACTCTGGACAGGAGTAGGAAGCCCGGCCACTCCCTCACAGAGTGGCTGGTGACCTAACAGTTAGCAGCCCCCTCAGAACCAGTATGCCACCAGGACTCCTAGAGCCAACGGGGCCGGGGTGGGAAAGATGGGCTGGCAGAGCAGGCCCTGGAAAGGATGGCCTTGGAGAAATGCTCGCGATGGGCCCGCTCACTTGTGTTCCAGCCCCTTCCTCACTCAGTGATTACCCCACCTCTTCCCGCAGCAACAGACCACCCCTGACCCTGCTGACAGCCCGCGCTTGAAGACCCTCAGCAGTTTTCAGTCTATGGTCAAACTTGCTGTCCCCTACATTTCACACGCTTTCATGAGAGATCTCTCTGATTTAAAAGGACGTTCTATAAAAGACACACTCTGGCTCAACTTTGTAGGCATGACTGGGTTGTGAGAGAGGAGCCATTTGTAGACTCCACAAGATGGCAGAATGGTCATCCAAGGTCAGCCATCACCAGGTAGTCCCGAGAAGGACTCCTTCCTTGGCTCGGCAGCTTCATCTATAACAGGATGGGAAGGCCCTGAGGCGCTCAACACACACCCCCCTCCCCACCCTTCAGTACCCCAGTCCATGCGTCTTCATTTCAAACCCCAGAGTAATACACAAGCCAAGTAGCAATTTAGCACTTAGGGGCTTACAATAGCCTCATTCGTGCGACACACTTCTTTGTGAATTGTGCTGCTGTCCACAAAACCCTAGAGGAGGAGACCGCAGGTTTAGACTCACCAAATGCACAGGCAAGAATGTGGCTAACAAGCAGCTGCACATCACCGCAGCCGAAGAACGGTTAAGCAAATGACAGTACATTCACACAGCAATGAAAACAGGAATACATCTCTCTATACAATACGATAGATGAAGATCAAAGACAGAAGAGTAAGGCAAAGAAGTCACACACCAAGGTCTATGTACTCTATGACTCGACGGAAAACAAGAAACTGGTTACCACGGAGTCCACAGCATCTTCCACGGGGCCTGGTTTTCAGAAGTAGATGTTCAGCTCTGTCTTCAATGATGTTTCTGAGTGGACGTGAATTGTGAAGCAGTGGGGCGTGGTCTCCATTTGTACCACCCGGAGGCGCTTCATTTATATAAAAATTACACGAGTCCCCCTACCCCCCCCCTAAAAAAAAACCACCCGGGAATTTTTCCCCCAAAGGTATGTATTTTTTTTTAACATAACGACCTTATTACCTTCAAAGTACTCTCCCAGACACTGAATACACTTGTCAAATCTGTGATTCCATTCTTGGAAACAATTTTCAAACTCATCTGTTTGGATGGCTGACAGCACCTCCCTCGTTTTTTTCTTCACCATTTCTACCTCATCAAATCGCTGTCCTTTCATGTCCCTCTTCATACGCGGAAACAAGAAGTTGCGTGAGTCGAGGTCTGGTGAGTCAGGTGCATAGGGTAAGAGAGGCATGCTGTTTTTTGCCAAAAAATTGGTGCACTGAGATGGCTGCAAGAGCAGGTGCATTGTCATGGTGGCAAAACCAGTCCCCCGTCTGCCACAATCTTTTGTGGCACATTGTTATGCAATCTTTTCAGAACTTCTCAATAGAAAGCTTGACTAACAGTCTGCCCTGGTGGAACGAACTCCAAATGCACTATCCACCACGCATCAACAACAACAACAAAAAATGAGCATCGGTTTTTTGGGGGTACCCCTCATATATATCCTATATATAGCCAATATATGATTTCATTCGTATAAAGATTCCATTAAAAGTAACATTAAGACAAGCTACACGAAGATCCAAAAAAGGAATGTCATTGCCTTTGTAGGAAGGAGGAGGGGCGGACCTGCTAGAATGCTCATAATGCCCCCCCGACTCCAAGCTGAAAAACAGGAGAGCCTTGGTGGTGTAGTGGAGTATGTGTTTGACTGTTCACAGCCGGGTCAGCCTTTCGAAACCATCCGCTGCTCTTGGGGAGAACGATGAGCCTTTCTCTTCCAGTCAAAAGCAACCGCCTCGGAAACGCACAGGGCAGCTCTAGCCTGCCCTGACTTTCGGCTCCCTATCAGTCAGAATCAACTTGATAGCAGGGAATCTGAGCTTTTTTTTTTTTCATCCCGAACCGGGGTGGTGTCACGGAAGCACACATGTAGGTGGACACTGGTGGAGCCGCGTTGTTGACATAAACACTTGACTGCATGTGCCACGGCCGAGGCTCGGCAGGGAAGGGCATTGATCCGGGGCTAGAATGCAGTGGGCAGCATCACCCAGCAACAGCTGGAATCCGCCATCACAGGCCTTCCCGCCAGCAGTTCTGACCGTCTAATTCACCCCACCCCTCTGTCCTTGGGGACCTCCTTTTTGGTACCTGGAGGGGTGGTGAAAAATAGGAAGGCCCTAGACGACATGGATTGATACAGTGTCTGCATCCACGGGCTCAGGCATGAGGCCAGGTGTGAGGACAGCACAGTGTCTCCATCTGTGCCCAGGGTCGGAGCCGTCTCCATGGCTCCTAACCACATGATCTTGGGGAGCCCTGGTGGCAAGAGGGTTACGCACCAGGCTGCTAATCGCGAGGTCAGCAGTTTGAAAGCACGGCTGGAGAAAGACGAGGCTTCCTACTCCTTTGCACTCTCAGAAGCCCACAGGGGCAGTTCCACCCTCTCCTGTAGAGTCGTTGTGGGTTGGAATAGACTCGACAGCAGTGAATTTGGGATTCTGTTGGTGTGATTTTGGGATCACCAAGCTCATGAGGGAACCTAACGCCTCACCAAGTCGATAGCATGCAGGGGTACCTTTCAGAACGAGTGTCAAACGCATTTCGGTGGGACAGGAGCAGGCACCCTCCCGATCCCCCCCACGCCCCCCCAGAGGGATGGTGTGTCTGGTTCCAGACCATGTGATCATGCAGACATCATGATAGATGGGAGCCACGTGCATGTTAAATTTCTCCGTGCACAGAAGCACCCCCCCCACACACACACACACACGACTGTAGTCCCATCCATGTGCCCTGGTGTGATGAGATTGTTGGGAATGCTGTGATCCGGATCGGCACATGAGGATGCACGGCTGGGGAAAAGGCAACTTTACATGAGAAGCCTCCTTTTTGAAAGAAGACCCAGGACATGGCCAAGCATCCCAGCCAAGGTCACGCGGTGGGGATGAAAGCCAGACTCGGAGACGCTCCTGCGAGATTCGTGCAGGGTCATTTGTAGGGGAGAATCGGGAGCTGACAGCATCGATGGCTGTGTAACTCCACGTGATGGTGTCGAACAACAGAGATGTATGTGAATGGATATGCTGGATTGTGTAAGATATGGCCAAAAATAACTATTGTAGGGGGAAAATAATAATAAGGGTTCCTAGGACACGGGGAGGGGGTGGCGATAAAGGGGAGCTGATATCAAGGAGTTCAAGAAGAAAGAAAATGTTTGAAGCTGATTGTGATAGCAATTGTACAATACAGCTTGATGGGATTGCACTGTGG
>NW_022103925.1:4571484-4579745 GCF_000313985.2 Echinops telfairi
TGAGGACTACATCCCGCAACAGAGCAATGCACATTGCACCATTAAGAACTTCAACGAAGGGGCTCATCGAGAAAAGCCCCGGTAAATGGATAGGACGAAGACCACGTTTATAGGTAGATTCGATAGCATAAAATGCCAGCGCTCCCCAGAATTCATCTACACACGCAGAGCATTTCCTGTCAAGATGCCACGTTTCCCGAAACTTGGTAAATTGATTCTGAAGCCCATTTGAAGAACACACATCAGACCAGCCTGAGATACACTCTGAAGAGGGAGGTGGAATCACATCCACGCATCAACGTCAGATCTACTGTAAGCATGTCATTAATACGAGAGTGAGGCATGGGTACAGTGACAGTCAAACAGACCAGAGGGACATGTCTGTGACGGCGGAGCCAGCTTCATGCCGTAAGGAAGCATGATAAATGGCGCAGGTGCCATCTGCAGATCAATTTTTAAAGAGAGGCTGAAAGGCACAACACACCACCTTATCATTTGATCTCCCCTTTGAGCCACGTTGTTTTGCTTTTTTAGGACTTTCTGCTCCTCCCTCCATAAGGTCTTTCTCTCCGTTGTTGGGTCGTCGCTTTGGATCAGCGGTTCTCAACCTTGCTTTGGATCAGCGGTTCTCAACCTTCCTCATGCCGCAACCCTTTCGTACAGTTCCTCATGTGTGGTAACCCCCCAACCATAAAATTATTTTCATTGCTACGTCACCACTGTCATTTTGCTACTGTTATGAATCGGGTGACCCCTGTGAAAGGGTCATTCGATCCCCAAAGGGGTTGCGACCCACGAGTTGAGAACCGCTGCTTTGGATGATTGTCTGCATATGAAATCTAGGGTGTGTAAATCTGCAGACAGTAACTGGGTTAGTAATTGCCAGGGGGATGGCAGGGGACGGTGCGGGGTGGCGGTGGGGAATGTGGAATAACAACAATAATAACTCCAAGAAAGAGGGAAACTGTTCCGAAACGGATTGTGTTGATGGTCTCACAGCTTCCTTTACATGACTGAACTGTTAAAATGATGCGCCTTGGCATTTATATGCCAATAAAACTTGGATTTTTTTTAAAGCAAAACAACAAAGGAGAAGATTAATGACATGTAATGGGTTGAAAAGAAAGCTGCTCTTTGTCCAAAGAGTGAAAAAAAACCCAAAACCCCAAGTCACTGGCATCAAGCCGATGGTGACTCATACCCACCCTGCAGGACAGAGAACTGCCCCTGGGAAGCTCTGAGACTGTAACTCTTTAAAGGAATAGAAAGTCCTGGCTTTCTCCTAAGGAGTGACCACTGGTTTTGAACTGCTGACCTTGCAGAAGGCAGCTCAGCATGTAACCACTACACCACCAAAGCTCCTTCCAAAGAGTGGAAGGGACGCCCAGGCCTAAAGGAACACCTGTGCCATGCACTTGACCAATTGAAAAGATGGATGTCTAAGGAGGACGAAGAACTCTGTCTGCGAATAGGAGACTCAGAGCGAAGAACAGATGGAAGGCACCAAGAAAGAGTCAGGTCACACGTAAATCTCGGCAGCTGCTAAGCATGAACAATAACTTTTTGAAAACCAATTTCCTCTTTCAGGTCCAGTAGAGAACGTTGCAAAGTCTTATCTTTCCTACTCAACAATCAAACATGGTCCAGGAAAATCGAAGCGGTCCTAAGCCTAGCAGACGGGGCTGAGGATGCTAAGCAACCTGTGTGCGTGCCCAGTGATGAGCCGTTCACCAAACTCCAAAAGCAAACTCGGTCCCACACAGTCGAGAATAACTTACATCCGCCCCGCAGGACAGAGTGGACCTGCCCCTGTGGCTTTCTGAGACTGTCAGTCTTTACAGGAGTCGAAAGACTCATCCTTTTCCCAGGGGGCAGTTGGAGGTTTCAAACTGCCCACCTTGAGGTTAGCGGCCCGAGCATAAACCCACTCTGCCACCAGGGCTCCTGCACAAGAGAGGAGACCAACACTGCTGCCTTGGTGGCTGGTAGAACACCAGGAGAGTAGACACAGTGACCGCTTTAATGAGCTTCTCACAGCAGCATGAGAGCTTGGGAAGATCGTTTAGGATCCCACGGAGCTGCAACGACACAGGAGGTCTTCCTGCTTCTGCCAGCTCTTCCCCCAAGGGTCTACTTCGAAGACCAGGACTAGCAAAAGATAAGGGCACAGGCATTTCCCCCAGGAGGCATCTGGGTCCTCCTCAGACCCATCACTCTCTGGAAGTGATAGAACAGAAGATCTGAGACAGATCCCAGGCCCTTGACTTACAGCCGCCAGGGGTTGGGGGGCTGGGAGAAAGCCCTTGAAGGCATCCAGCATGGGAGATTTCTACCTCAGCGGGGACAGACAGGGTGAGGACTGAGGGTCAAGGAGAACATCCAGTGATTCATAAAGCTGGCAGCAAGGCTATAAAAAGACCGGTGTTCCTGGAAGCCAACACTCGGTTCTGAAGCACAAATAAGTCAAGGGCATCACAGCAGTGCGCACTCCTCTGGCAACACAGGAGAGAGAGTCCTGAACTCGCCACTCAATATTCGAAGCCAGAGGCGAATGAAGGATTCACTGGCAGCTGCAACTAAGCTGAGGGCAGATGCGTGCAGCGCCGATTCTCCAGTCCGACACGAGAAGGGGGCACGCCCCTTTCTGGATAGCCGCAGTTAATCCGATCCTGAAGGTTCTATGATGTGAAGATTCCTGGGCAAAATTGAAAAATGACGGAGCACACAAAAACATTCATAGTAGGTGCCCTAGAGAGATGGCCTGGCCGTTGGAATGATCAGGAAGGCATTCTAAATGAATTACGGTAAAAGGGCTAAAGGGGTCTGGTGAAGACAGACAGTCGGCATATGTGATGAGATGGCGGGGAGATGTGTTCAACAGAAGACTGAAGCCTTGAATCACGTGGATGTGTTAGACACAAATAACCCAATATCAGAAATAAAGAGCCCATTAAAGCTAGACGGACCTGAGGGCAGTCTAGCCTATCTAGAGGAAGTAATTAGTGGACTTTGAGATGGGCCACTTGGTTCTAAATACGGATGAAGGCCTGTGTGATGGTTCATTGTATTGTCAAGTTGGCCGGACTATGGTTCCCAGATGATTGGCCAAATACTAGTCTAGTTGCTGTCTCGGAGTCTAAGCTATTAAGTCAGTTGACATCCCTAATATAACCTAATGCAATCTAATCTGCCTAATGTAATCTAATTAGCTTACATCCAATGCAATGAATGACCCAAGCCATGGTATTTTCAATGCCTCATATGCATATGAAAGTTGGACCCTGAATAAGGAAGACAGAAGAAGGATCTATGTGCCCTTATTACGGTGCCGAAGAAGATTAAAGTGCCATGGACTGCAAAAGGACAAACAGATCTGTCTTGGAAGAATAACAGCCAGAGTGCTCCTTAGAGGCGAGGATGGAGAGACTTCTTCTGACATGATCTGGGCATGTTGGCAAGAAGAAGCCAGTCCCTGGAGAAACACATCTTGCTTGGTAAAGTGGAGGAACAGTGGCCAAGGGGAAGGTCCTTAATGAGATGGCGCAGCCACAGGCTGCCACCATGGGCTCAAACATCGGACCATTGTGAGGATGGCACCGGAGCAGGCAGCACTTTGTTCTCACGTGCATAGGGTGGCAAGGAGTCCGAACAGTGATGGGCTCCTAACAACAACAACAATGTAATTTACATTGTCATCTAACGTGATACACTCAGTTCATCCGTTGGCAGTCTTAAGAGCAAAAGGGGGCGCCTTTGGGGCACGTTCTGCCTCCAGACCAGCGGTTCTCAACCTGTGGGTCATGACCCCTTTGGGGGTCAAATGATCCTTTCACAGGGATCGCCTAATACATCCTGCATATCAGATATTTACACGATGATTCATAACAGTGGCAAAATGACAGCTATGAAGTAGCAATGAAAACACTTTTATGGTTGGGGGTCACCACCACACGAGGAAATATATGAAAGGGTCGCGGCATTAGGGAGGTTGAGAGCCACTGCTACAGACTATAAAGAGATACTCTGGCAACTCTTGCCCTATCCTTCCCATTGCCTGACCTATGCATCTTGGGGTACAAGCCTGCAGGCGTCTTCAGCCAAATGCTTGACCTGTAGATTTTGGACTTGTGAGACCAAACTGTGTGAGACAATTCCTTAAAGTAAATGTATCTCTTTCACTTTGTAGATGCCTGTGGGGTGTTGATAATAAATTGGCTGCTCTTCGTTGCCAGAAAGCCAGTTGTGGCAGTGACATCCTCTGCTGCCAACTTGCGAAGGGGTGGAGACTGTCAATCAGGTCATGGCTTGATGACCTCAGTTGGAGGCTCCACAGAGATAAATAGCTCACTGGAGGTCAGCTACACCCTCTCCTTATCTCTCTGCTTCACATTCCTGTTGACAAGCCACATGGAGCTATGCTGATGGAGCCAGAGTCCTGGAACTGGAGGAGCCACCTGGAGACCCACACCAGCACTGAGATGCTTCCACCACCACTGGATCCACAAGACCTTCTACCCACTGGCTTGTGATCTTCCTGCATTTGGCATCATTGCATGTGTTGCATGAGTCTAAAGAATAATTTTAGACTGATATTGGACATAAAGGCTAATATCGGACTTATGGACTTGATCTGGACTGGGCTGGGATGTTTTCTCAATATTCAATTGCTCTTGTATATAAACCTCTCTCTTACACACATGCGTGTTTATGAATGTGTTTCTCTAGTCCACCCGGACGAACACACCTCGGTTTCCAAAAGAATCTTTCCTCCATGGATGATGATGGTGTCTATTGGTCCAGTCCTGTGATGATTTCTGTCTTCCTTACTGTGGGTCGCCGTTCTTACGGAAGGCTGCAGTCTCCGACCTTCATGAGCACGTGCTTCGAGCCACTCTTGCTTTCAGCCTTCCTCCAGTCCTGATGCCACAATCTCTGTGGCACGCATCATTGTGCTACGTGCATCTCTGGTTTTCAGTACAAGAAACCCAGGATTGATGAACTTACAGGGACAGCAAGTAGAATAAGGGTTTGGGGGGCGGGGCATGGGGGTACAGTAGTGGTAGTGTGGGGGTAAAAGGGAACTGGTGTCAAGGAGTCTGGAAAGAATGTTTGGAAAAAGAATATTTGGACACTGCTTGTGGTATCAATTGTACAATACTGTTTGCTGTGATTGAACTATGGCATGATATGATATCTGTATTAACTCTCCATTAATCATGCTTAAAAAAACGAGTCTGTATAATAAAAGGCTATAACCTTCACATATATCTTTCCTCATATTATGCCATACGGTAGCCCCTTATTCTGTTAGAGAGACTTCCTCTTGGTCTCTGCACAAGTTTTGCATGCCATGACGGTGTTCTGGAATTCCCATTCTCTGTAGGGTAGCCCTCGTTGGCTGTGATCACATAGCCCAATGCCTTTGCAAGGTCAGTCGTGCACATGCAGACGCCTTTCTGGTATTCTCTGCTCTCAGTCAAGGTCCACCAGATGCCAGCAATGATATCCCTGATCCCGTGTGCTCTTGTGAATCCAGTGTGAATGTCCGACAGCTCCCTACTGATGTACCGCTTCCCTTTTTATTGGGGGATCTTCAGCCAACGTTTACTCGCACGTGAAATTAATGATATTGTTCCATAATTCCTGAATTATGCTGAGTCACCTTCCTTTAGAATGGGCATGAACATGGGTCTCTTTTGGTTGGTTGGCCAGGTGGTGGTCTTCCAAATGTATGGGCCTACAGTTGTGAATGGAGAGTGTCCTACTGTGTGTCGGTAGCAGCATCTCTTTATCCATTCAGCTCCCGGTGGGCATTCAAGTTGTTTCCATGTTCTTGTGATTCTGAGCCGTGTTATGACGCTTACTTCTTCATGCTACAGACCCACCAGAGGGACATCTGGGTCACGTGGGATTCCTATTTCCAGTTACTTGGGATAGCGCTGTATTGCTTTCCACAGAGGTTGTACCTAATTTTTAAAATGAAATTCACCTGTATTCAGACAAGAAGATCAATGTCTAGATAAAGGAATTGGTGTCATATTGGGTCTCTCCATCTTACCCCTCCAAATGAATGTTGAAGAATACTGGTCAGAGAGGAGAGAAAGAGTTTGGAACCTCCCAGCAAGAAACACACCCCTGGAATTCCCGAAAGACAGCGCCTGGCAGTTAGAGCACAGAGAGGCACATTTCCCCGTCACCTTGACGTGGTCATCACTGGAGGTGATGTGGTCATCATGGAGGGAAAGGCTCGTTTAATATTATGGTGCCCTCTTATGGCGAAACGTGATGGTTGCCTGCCTCTCTCTGGTCCCACACCATCTTTGTAATGACTCATCTTTCTCACAACCATCTATTAATGTTTTCTTTCTGGTGAATAGATACACTGAAAAACCTGCTCCTCTTGAAGAGTTCCTAGACACTCAATCCATGAGTGACAGGGATTGCATTCTTCACATTGTGCCAATAGTCTCATGATGTCTGTCCAATTGGCTTCGCTCCCATTGACTGAGACTTCCTGCCCCGCTCCCCCATCCTCTGTTCTAGGTTTAAAGAGGCTGTTTTCCACATGTTCTTGTATGAAGAACACAATACTCCAGGGTTCAGTTCTTACTTCTTGAGTGAAGCCCAAGTCGCAGTATTTTTGCGATAGTTAGGTTTATAGTGCCAACCTGGCCAATAGGAACATGTAGGATTAATCAGGTGGCAGTTTGATTGGAGGGCAAAGAGATAAATGGCTCTGCAAGGCCCGCCTCCCTCTCTCTGGCTCTCTGGAGATCGGACTGTGCCGGAGCGTGATGCTGCTGCTGCTGTAGCTAGTTCGCTGCCTCAACCTGTGAGCTATGCTACCTGTGGGCCAAGCCAACCCATGGATCATGCCTCGCTAGGGTGTGAGGCTCCTTTGAGACCCACTTGTTCACGCTGCTGGTGCATAAATCACTTGAGCTTGAGGCTGGTGGATCCTGTCTCCTTGCATGGCTTGTGTTCGACATCCCATCTGGCCCTGCTTCGCTAAGCTCCTGAGCTACTGACCGTTGGTGACCCACCCTGATGCTTACTGCCTCTGAGCAGATTCTGCTTGCTTTGCCCGAGGGAGGACTCCATTGTCTGTTTGCTTGACCTTGGATCCAGTAGCCCATGTGAGTTGAAGAACATCCAGCATATTAACTGTTCCACAGAAGTGAGTTGAACTGAACCCTCTGTACTGCTGTGTGGATGAATTAGCTAATTAGTTATATTCCTTCTCACTGTATAAGCCTATCTATCTATCTATCTATCTATCTATCTATCTATCTATCTATCAATAAATAAAATCATATGTGTCCTGGTTTCGTTTCTCTAGAAAACCCTGCCTAACACAGTTTTCAATCACCTCATCTGCATGTGAATGGTGGACAACAAATAAGGAAGAATCCATAAGATCTAATGCACTTGAAGTATGAGGTGTTGACTATGAATATTGAAAGTAACACGGACAGCCAGAAGAACACACACATTTGTCTTGGAAGAAATACAGCCAAAATGCTTCTTAGAAGCAAAGATGGAGAGACTTCATCTCAACGTACTTTGGGCATGTGATCAGGAGGGGCCAGTCCCTGGAGAAGGACATCATGGTTGGTAAAGTCGAGGGTGTGTGTGATGAGAGGAAGGGCCGCCAGGAGGTGACTTGCCACAGTGGCTGTGCCGCGGGCTCCAACACGGTAACAGCTGTGAGATGGCCCCGGACCGTGTCAGGTTTCATTAGAGACCATGTCAGGGTCTCTCTGGGTTGGAATTGATGTGATGGGATCCAAGAACAGTACAAGTACTTACCTAGTTCTGAAAGTGACGACAGGGGGTGAAGCTTTCTATTCCCGTAAAGATTTACAGCCTTGGAAACCAAGAGGGCAGGTCTACCCATCCTACGGGGTCATGGTGTGTCAGAATCAAAGCAGTACCACTGAGGTTTGGTTTACCAGGAAAGTTTCAATTCTAGATTTGAAGAGTAATTCATAGCAACAGTTTCTTGGGTTTTCATGGGAAAATCCAATCCACTGACATCACGTAGTTCATTTTTTGCCTTTTAAAGATATTTTTATTGGGGGCTCTTACAGCTCTGATAACAATCCATACATCACTTGTATCAAGCATATCTGTACATATGTTGCCATCATCATTTTCTAAACATTTACTGTCTATTTGAGCCCTTGGTATCAGGTCCTCTCCGCCCCCCCCCCTCCCTCTTCCCTGAACCCTTGATGATTTATAAATTATTATTATTTTTT
>NW_022103925.1:4579845-4597108 GCF_000313985.2 Echinops telfairi
GTGTGGTTATGTGTTGATCATGGCAATCGGTTCCCCCTTCCTCTCCTCCTCTCCCACCTTCCTCCTACCCTCCTGGTATTGCTACTCCCATGTCTGTTCCTGAGGGATTTATCTGACCTGGATTCTTGAAGTTGTGTTCTACCTCCCAGTCCAGTGAGCAGTACCTGAGGTCTTCAAAGCTTACTTACCTTTAAATTGATTGTGGTCATGACTGTATGTATAATTCTTCTTGATATGATTGAACTATTGAATTGTATGATATGCAGATGAAGTGTCAATAAAACTGTTTGTCTTTTTTTTAAGAAAAAAAACCAGGGTTTTTTAAAGAAAAAAAACCCTTACATGCAGTCAGCTAAGGTGCGAGTATTAGATTAGTTTTTGCCTGGAACAAAACCAAAGGACACCCAAGAATCTGAGAAAGAACCAGAGTACAAGCCTCTTTGTCTCCACAGAGCATTGCTTTCTGTACCCGGAGACCAGAAGAGCTAGAAGACGCTGGGCTACCGTCATCGGATGTTCTGACCAGGCACAAGACAGATGGACCCTGAAGAGAAGGAAGGAAAATGTGGAAGGGAATTTCCAGTTCTTAAAGACTTTGGACTTTAAAACTGGACACACGAAGGCTATCATCACCCATTCTTCCTAAGCCTCACATTTGTTTCTTGGGCATTTATTCCCCCCTCCCTTTATTGAGTTCCTCAATTGGTGGTCTTCACATGACCGGCCAGGCCTCAGAGAAAAACATCTGCAAATTGTTCATTCCCCAACAATTACAGCCAAGCTGGGCCTGGAGACCGCATTGCGAAGCAGGGTCCTTTCCTATGAGTCTCCTGAGTGTGAGAACTCTTTACAATAATGGGGCAACGGAAGCAGAACATTAATAACGAACATCTGCAGAATGATTTCCTTGCTCACGAAGCATTTCTGAATTGCTCTCATTCAATTTCGCATTTGATATTCTCGGCAACAGCCCCGCAGGCGGTCAGAAACAGGTGCTGCCTGTGGAACCCCCCTAGCCTCCTGTCTGCCTGGCACGATGTCCTATTCACCCTCAGCTGGTGGACAATCCCATCAGTTTGTCCCTCTGTGGTGGTTAGCAGATTGCCATGAGCTGAAAGCTATGCCACTGGTATTTCAAAGAGCAGGCAGGGTCCTATGTAGTGGACAGGTTTCAGCAAGCCAGGCTTCCATACTAAGAAGAAGGTGCAAGAAGCAGGGCCGAATGGTTTACTAACGAAAAACCTAGGGACCACAGGAGACTACGGTCTGATATGTACTGGACGAGGAGCCTCCAAAGTGGGAAGGCCATCACATTGCACAGTGGCCACAGCAATGGACTGCAACATTCTGATGACCCTGAAGACGGTGCAAGAAAGGACAAAGTTTCATTCTCTTGAAAGTGGCATCCCCATGAATCAATACCAACCGAGTGGCAACTAACAACACAATGCCAATAGCAGGCGAGCAGCCGCAGATCCTGCCAGTGTCCATCCCAGGGTCCCGGCTGAGAAGATGAGCCAATCAGAGGACGCCATTCTCTGATGAGCCAATCAGAAGATGCCATCCTCCAATGAGCCAATCAGAAGATGCCATCCTCCGATGAGCCAATCAGAAGATGCCATCCTCCGATGAGCCAATCAGAAGATGCCATCCTCCGATGAGCCAATCAGAAGATGCCATCCTCCAGGTGAGAGGGAGTGGCTGAGGATAGAGTAACAGGCCATCGGCAAGGCTGGCCAGAGAACATTCTCTTGTGAGTTTCAGCATTTGGCGTCATTCAACATGAACCACAGCCGAGCTAGGGCTTCATTGAACCCTGCCTATCGATGCAGAGTATAGCACATGGTGTCACCCAGGCATGCAAAACTGTGCCGGGACTAAGGAAGACCAATTCGAATTACGGCGCTGGCAAAGGATATTCCACGGCCTGCGCGGCGAAGAAACGAAGCTCTGTGGTGAGACTGCTCCTTCGAAATGATGACGGGGAGACGCCATCGCCCATACTTGGAACATGTGACCAGACGGGACCAGACCCTGGAAAAGGACCTCATGCTTGATAAAGTAGAGGAGCAGTGAACTCGAGGAAGACCCTCGACAAGGTGGAAGGACCCAGGGGCTGCAGCAATGGGCACAGACAGAAGAGCAATTGTTAGGATGGCGCAGGGCCAGGTGGGGTTGGGTTCTACTGTACACAGGGTCGCTGTGAGTCGGAACGGAATCAATGGCACCTCACAACCACAACCACAACGATTCACACCTGGCTTCTCGGCGTGGCAGCTCTCTACACAAAGTGCCACAGGACATGCGCCTGCAGCCCAGGCACCCTTATCAACTGCTCCTTGTGGTCCTTTGTCCTTTCAGGGCCACTTCCTGACTGTCTCGAACCCTGTTGTTATCTAATTCTCCCCCCCCCTCCCCACCGGATCTTCCTGGGAGTGGGTGCTCAGTTCTCCAAGAGAACTGTTGTGTGCTGAGGACATGCCTGCAGCCCACGCCGGCTGGACCACCGAATGACCACCTCTCCCCTCTGGGCTAGCTGCTTCTTGGGCCTCATTGCTGCAGATGACGGGGCAAGATCCACAGAACCTGCCGTTATTGGCCTTATTAAGAATCTGAAGAGCTGCTGGGTTCAAAGGTTCAAATTAGAGACTATATTTAGAAAAATGAGACTGGAGCAGACTGTTCTACCCAGACTGCACATATTTATTTCCTCCAGTGAAAAATTTTTTTGAAAAATCTATGGATGTTTCCAGTGGGATACCTTTTCAAGTGAGGCTACTTTCTGATTATATATATATATATAACATATGAGATATATAAACATCTCTCATATATCTATGAGATCTTTCATTTACTCTGACTCACGGTAAGCTTATAGACAGAAACCAAATCCGGTGAAACCTCAGCTGTCGAGTGACTCCAAGCTCCAACTTCCCACTCCTCGAATAGCGAAGTTCAAACAAGATCTGCCCAGTGTTCATAACTTTACTCCGTGGTCGAACCGAACATGTGACTTGGAGGAACCTGCAAGGGCTGAAAGTGGATCATACATAGAGTCTCACTTCGGACCCAAAAGGGTGAAGCTTCAGTTCAGGCACCGCCCTCGATCAGACAACATACTGGGCTTGTGTTAGTGCGTTCCAACGTTGGTCATGGTGCTTTGGGAGGAGCTTTATTGGTGTAAAATGCTGCAACCATGGCTCCAAAGAGCGTCAGTGATGCCAGCAAAGAGAACCAGGATATCGAGGGAAGAGAGAAACACGGGGAACGTTGAATCAGGTTGCTGCTTGCTTGATTCACTGGCTGAATACAACATGGCTAAGTCGACATGATCAACATTTGATAGTGGAGAATGGGATTAAAGAGGCTGATGCAGTGAAACAAAGAACCCAGGCCATTGGAGAGGTTGAAAGTGACTCTTCTTTTGTTTCAATCAGAAATGACATGATGGCAGTAGTGAATCTGAGACAGGGATGTGGGAGAAGGTTAAAAGCCTCCCTAGTGGTTTAAAGTCCTCGAACAATAAATTTATAAGTGTAATTTGGGGGCCTCAGAACCAAATATCTGGTTTTCCATAATGTCTCATGGGGAAACTATGATCAGTTCTTGGACTTTTCCATGCTGGAACACGAATTTGGAATGAATTGGGTCTTACAACCGAGGTATCACCGTCTACGGCCACCGTACGTGCAACAGAAGGAAATGTCTTGGCCCTGCATCCTCTTCGTGGCAGGCTGAGTCCATCGTGGGCACTGCCGTGCCACGCCATCCCACCGGGGGTCTTCCCTGTCCTTGCTGGCCCCACTTCACCCGCATGGCCTCCCTGGTGAGTCAGCCTGTTGACGATGTCCATGGCGAGTGAGTGCAACACGGCTCTGGCGTCACCCACGGCATTTTCACTGGGGCACTTGGAGACGTGAACTCTGGAATGTCTGCTGAAACCCCTCCATCATGGGTGACCCCACTGCTCTTGGAAGTGCCCATGGCACGGTCTCCAGCATCACAGTGACACTAGAGCCGGGAAAATGGGGCAAGCCAACAGATGGACAGTGGGGTAAAGACGATGCTCTGGTTGATGCACTCCTTCCTATGACGACCTCGGGTGGAACAATACACTTAGTGTGACATGAAATCTAGGGTGAGTAACCTACTTCAGAAGGAAGAAGCTGCTCTTGGTGAAGATTGGTTGGCCAAGATTCTTAAAGACCCTTTGTGTTAATCTGGGTAGACTAGAGAAACAAATTCATAATCACACATATGTGTATAAGAAAGAGGTTCACATACAAGAGCAGTTGAATATTGAGAAACTATCCCAGCCCTGTCCAGATCAAGTCCATAAGTTCGATATTAGCCCATATATCTGATACCAATCAGACTCACGAAACACATGCAATGGTGTCGAATGCAGGAGGATCACAGGCCTGTGGGTGGGAATTCTTGTGGATCCAGTGGTGTTGTAACATCTCAGCACTGGCAGGGGTCTCCACGTGGCTCCCCTGGCCCAGGGCCCTAGCATAGTTCCATGTGTCTTGTCAGCTGCTATGTCTTCCAAAGTGTGAGCAGACAGACAGTGTCTCCCACCTCGCAGGAGAAATTACCGGAGTTCCCAGAATCCTCAGGAGAAGTCCATGCCCACACAGAGGCCTCATTGGCTATGACCCGACTGACAGGTTAGACTCCACCCCTTCATGCTTAATCCTCTCAAGTCCCAAATTGACACTACCACCCCGCTGGAATACTGCTCCAGGAAAGTTTGTCTTTACAGGCTTACAGCAAAACCCGGAAAAAGAGGGAATGGAAGAAGAACTGCAGCAGCTAACTTGGAGGGCTGCCCGGGTGCCACGCGCTGTTCTAAGCATCCACCACACACTGACTCATGGCATCTTGAAGGGAGACGCACTGCTGCCCTTTCCAAAGTGGGTATGTGAGGGAGCTGGGATCCAACCCTCAATAGACAGGTTCCAGACAACATGCTCTTCCCATTCAGCTATACCACCCAGCACCAAAAATAAAGAGGAATTAATCCTTGGCTAGATGTGGGCTTAGAAAGGATGGCAACCACAGGAGTATCGAAAGCACCATGACCAAGAAACAAACTGTCTTGCAAGAAGGACAGCCAGGATGCCTGTTAGAAGTGAGGAAGGCGTGACCCCATCTCATGTGCGTGGGGAATGTTATCTGGAGAGACCAGGCTGTCCACTTTGGAGGAATGAGCCGCTGAAAACCTCATGGACAGAATGGACACGGTGTCAAATACCGAAAGCCTAATGAACAGAAGCAGACCGGTGTCAGAGAAAGTGCCAGAGGATGAGCCCCTCGGGACAGAAGACTCAATGTACCTCAGGAAGTACAATGAAGCCTCAGGAGAAGGCCATGCCCACACAGAGTCCACACAGAAGGAGCCGCCTTCTCAGAGTGAAGCTGACCAGAACGACGTGGATGGAGCACAGGCGGTCGGAAGGAAAGCCTGGGGGGACGGCGCGGGAACTGGCGGGGTTCCACTGTTGTTCATACAGTAGCTATGAGTCAGGCCCAAGGCAATGCACCTGACAGCAACAGCAACACGGGGGCAGCTGCAGCGGATGGAGAAGTGGGAGTGTGGGGGTTGCAACAATCTGCACAAATGGGTGACTGCATGAATGCCGGTCCCTGTCACAACACCTCTACTGCAAATCCCCCTTCCACCGTGATAACCCCGGAACTCTAGCCTCCAGGTTGACCCAACGCTCTGACCATTAGGTCCCTTGATCTCCCCATGCCCAATCACGCTCTTTCTCCTCCGTTTCAACAGCTGGAGTTTGGCATCTACCACGATGCTCCACTACTGAAACAGTCCACTTAAACTTACCGATCTCCTAACACACTTGCATCTAGTCTACCTCCCTCACACCATGCGCTCCTCCGGAGCAAACCTTAGCCTCCGGTCCTTTAAGGCCTCCGCTGGTTCCAATCAATCAGGTCCCTCTTCATGTTTCCACCCTTCACCATCTTGCTTAGAGTACGTCCCACCAGCACTTTTCTTTGCTTGTGTCTTATTTTTGGGGGACTCACTTCCTCAGAATTCCTCAGCCTAGGACAATCCCATGAGGGTATCAGTCCATGGGATCCTGGAACTTAAGGCAACTGGAGACCAGGCAACCTTTTGGATAAACGTCCTCACAAGTTAGTGATCCCCAACTCAACTAAAAATACCAGTGCTGCCCATAAACCTTCTCTTTCTCCACTGCTGCTTCAGACTTCCACAAGCCCCCAAGCCTCAAGTAATTGAGGCAAGACGCAACGGAAACCTACCACGTCTCTGTGGGCTCATGGGACTGCGGTGGCTTCCTTGTTGCTGGAAGTGAGGCCACCATGGTGGCTGCCCTTGGTGGACAGGGTTCAGTGGAACTTCCAGTCTAATCCAGACTAAAATGACTGGCCCCATGAAAACTCTATCAAAAGTAATTCCTGGGGAAGGACATCATGTTTATCAGAGTAGAAGACCAGTAAGAAAGGACAGAAATCCTCAATGACATGAATTGACAGTCGCTGCGACCATGGGATCGAACACACCCACAATAACAGAGCCGTCACTGAACCAAACCAAACTCACTGCCGCTGCGTTGATGCCAACTCACCGCCACCCTCTAGGACAGGGTAGAACTGTCCCTGTGGGTTTCTGAGATTGTCACTCTTTGCAGGAGTAGAAAGTTCCATCTTTCTCATGGGGAATGGCTGGTGGTTTCAAACTGCTGACCTTGCAGCTAGCAGCCCCTCACAGAACCCACTGCCAGCGGGACTCCTGGAAACGCCCCAGGGCCTGATGGTGTTCCCTTCCATTGTCCACCAGGAAGCCAACGGCACAGCAGCAGGCAGAGGACACATCGAAACAGGCAACACGAGAGTCCTTTTTAACACACCAGAGTCCTACTAACATGTCCTATCTACCCAAGACGAGGTCTAGACGTCTTGCTTCTAAGGAGCCTTCTTGAAACAATTGAATGTCAACACGCAGCTATTTTCAAGTGGTAGCATCTGGTCAAGAACCAAGGGTCCCCCCTCTCTTGCCCATTGGACCTGATGTGGTGTTCAACATTTTTTTTTTGTATTTTTGTTTGTTCATATTAGGGTTTCTTTCAGATGTGTTAGGCCATGGGGGTCACCCTCTTGAATTTGTGTTGTATGTTTTCCTGTTTTTCACATATGAACCCCAGGATGGATGAAGCTACAGGGACAGCACATAGAGTCAGGGTTTCTTGGGGTGAGGAGTGTCCAGTGAGGGGAGAGGTGTGGTGGGGTAAAAGGACGCTGATGCCAAGGGATCCAGGAGGGAAAAGAATGTGTGGAAACTGAGTGCGGTAGCAATTGTCCAGTCCTGCTCCATGTGATTGAGCTACGGAATGATGCGATATCTGTATTAACTCCCAGTGAAAGACAGAGAGAAAGACCAAGGATGGAAGGAGTTCAAACTGACGGACGAGGAGCTGAGGAGCTGCAATGCAGGAAGCACAGTTCTAGGAAGGAGACACAGAGACAGTGGTATGGAGAGAGCCACGGCAACTCCATAGACAACCATGTGTTGGCCTCACGGGAGGGGCTGGGGGACTCACGCCTCCATCTACTCTCCAAACGCCTGCTGGTCCTCCCCATGAGCCTAAACAAGGCATCGATGATGGACACCGGTTGTTGTCCCTTCCGACTCCTAGTTGATCCCCCGTTTCATGAGTCGCGGGGGTCCCTGTATGGTGCAAATGATTGACACACTCCACGGCTACCAGAAAGGTTCGGGGTTTGAACACACCCAGAGAGGCCTCAGAAGAGAGACTTGACTGTAGTCTCCTAGTCCATGGTCTTGAAAACTCACTGTAGCTCTGTTCTGCTCTGACACACTGGCTTCCATGAGAAGGCGGGAGGAAATAAGCGTGTTGGTGTGGGACATGGAGCCAGATGGAGTGGGGGGGCGGGCGCAGAAAATGTCCATCAGGCAAGCCCTCCCTGCCATGCATGCACTCGGCTGAGAGCGTCCTCTCCCACTTCATAGAACAGTGGACGGCTACCGTGGGGATGTGCTCTCACTCATGTAACTCCTCTCAGCCACCCTCTACACCCAAGACGTCCACCCAGGGGCAGGAGGATGTACAGACCATTCCGTACCCCACCAGGGGTGCTTAGCCTGGGGTCCTTGGACAGGGGTTGTTGTTGTGAAGTGCCATCGAGTCCAGCCCATAGCAACCTGACACACGAAACACCGCACAGGACAAAACACTGCCCGGTCCTGAGCCATCCTCCTAATAGTGGCGACGGGAACTTGGGTGGAATTTCAGGAGCCCATGAACTTAGAAGTTAGTGGAAATGAAGATGTGTCTTCCCATCTCTAACTGCAATCCCTCATTTCCTTTGCTGCACGCAGAGGTAACAAACCACAGTTGTCTGGCAGCACCTGTGGCTGGGTCAAGCAGCCCAGCAGACGGTGGTGAACGTACTCGGCTGCTAATTGACGGGTCGGAGGTTCACACCCATCGGCTCTGTGGAGAAGGACCTGCTCATCTGTTCCTACTGAGAGGACAGCCTTGGAAACCCCAGATGGGGCCGGGCTCCCCCATCCTGGAGGGTCACTCTGAGTGGGAATCAACTATGGAAGTGAGATGGGTGGTGTTCTTTCAACAGTCAAAATGGTAGATATTTTCACACTTGTCTTACAATATGCCATGTTCCTAGACTTTACTGTTTGAGACTGTCGATAAAGAAGTCCCTATTTTGCTCCGTCCCATACTTGCCTTCCTAAGCATTTCAGCTTTATTTCAGTAGAATTGATTTCTTTTGGAATCCTGTGCACTCTGTTTTACACATGCACAATCAAAAGCATTACTCAGAGAGAGGATCAATAGGTGTCACCAAACTGCCCAAGGGTTCATGACAAGAAGGTTTAGAGACCTCTGTCCTGGCTTGTAAGCTCAGCGGTGGACAGAGCCATGCTTCCATGCTTTGCCATTGCAACTCGAGCAACCAGCATGCACTTAATATTTGTTGAAGGAGCAAATGAATTCTCTCCATCCTTATCCAGGCCCCTTCCTCCTCTTTATCTTTGCCCTCCTTTCCAGGGGCTCCTTCATCTCAGCCTATGATCCTACTAATCCCTCTCCCTGACCCCCAATGTCCTTTCTTGGCACCAGCTCCCCCTGGGATGACTGGTGTCCATCTCTTCTTTCATTCACAGCCAAGCTTCCTCAAACATTGTTGGCATGTGCTTCTCTGCGTCCTCCCTGCCACCAGCCCTCAGCCCTCTGTAACCTGGTTCCTCTTTTCCAGGATCCCATTGAGAAATGCCCCGAGATCCCAGTCATCCATATTGATCGAACGACTGCTGTCTATGAAAGGTGGCGTAGCGGTTGAGTGCTCAGCTAATATCTGACAGGCCTGTGGTGAGAGCCACCAGGAGCTCTGGGGGGCAAAGATGCTGCAGTCTGTTCCTGTGAATACGCACAGCTTCAGGAACCTGAGGGTAGTTCTACTCTTCCTGTAGGGTTGTCCCGAGTCGGAACCCATGTGATGCGGCGGTTTTGGTTTTACTGTGTTCGAGGCCAGCAAGCACACTGGAGAGAAGACAGCTAAGGTAGTTTCCCTCTTGGAGTTCACGGAAACAAGACAGAAACCCCAAAAGAGCAAGTGTGAAAAGGGATGTGGAAAATGGCATAAAACCCTTGTGATTGTACAAGACCGCTCGATGTGACTGAACTCTGGAATGGTCGGTATTGACGCCCAAGAGAATAGTTTGGAGAAAAGACCCCTGGTGATAGTGACAATGGAGTTTGTCGTGTCTGGTGGGGTCTTCCCTCTGCAATGGAAGTACCACAGGGAATTCTGGGGTTCACGGGAACCCATGCCTATATCTTGGATGCATCAATCGTTAGCCTTTGCCTTCTCGGAACTATTTCCAGAAGTTTACATGTCCCTTCCCACAGATTCTAAGTAGATCTCTTTGGCAGTTTCCCACCCATTATTGTGACATCTCACACTCTTTCCCAATGTGTTAGGCAGGGTTCTCTATAGAAACAAAACCAGGAAACTTATGAATGTATATATATATATATATATATATATATATATATATATATATATATATATATATACCGCGAGAAGAAGTATAACAGCTAATTAGTCCACACAACAGTACAGAGGGCTCAGCTCAACTCACTTTCATGGAACAGTTAATAAACTGGAAGTCCTTCCACTCACCTAGGCTGCCGGGTCCAAGGTCAAGAAAGCAGACAGCAGAGTCTTTCCTCAGGCAAGGCAGGCAGAGTCTGCCCGCAGGCAGCAAGCAACAGGGTGGATCACCAACAGCGGGGAGCTTAGATGGGATCTCAAAATCAAGCAATGCAAGGCGACAGGATCCACCAGCCTCAAGCTCAAGCGATGCATGCACCAGCAGCGTGGCAGAGCAGGTCTCGAAGGAGCCTCAAGCTCTGGGGATATGGTCCATGATCCCGGGGTTGGCTGGGCCCACAGGTGGTGTAGCACACAGGATGAGGCAGAGAACTAGTTAAAGCAGCAGCACACTGGTCCGATCACCAGAGAGCAAGAGAGACAGGGGCAGGCCTTGAAGAGCCATTTAACTCTTTGCCCTCCAATCAAACTGTGACCTGATTAATCCCACATGTTCCTATTGGCCAGGTCGGCACAATAAACCTACCTATCACACCCCACCTCCACCACTCCAGGTGCTTCCTCACCCATTCCTTACATGCTGAGATTCTAGAAGACGCCATTCTGAGCACTTTTCAAAATGGAATCTTAAGTGATCTCATGGAGTAAATGCCTGTGGATTCATCTATTCTCTGCAATGCTTCTTGAACGCTGTTTGCCAGAATTCATAGTAAGTCTCCCATCTGGGTGTAGACACAGAGATGTTTCTTAAACTACATATGATGCTTCCAAACCGTCATCGGAAGCTCTCTCTCTACCTGTGCCCGCCCCCCCTCCAGGGTGTCCAGGACCCTTGCAGAATACCCACAAGTTTAAAACAACTTTCATAATAATCCTAAGACTATCTGTCTCCTGGACAAGGCTTCTTTAACGCGTTGAAGAGCAGAGATGTCACTCTGAGGACTCAGGTGTTCCTGATCCATGCCATGGTTCTTTGATGGCCTCATCTGCATGGGGAAGTTGGACAGTGAGTTCAGAAGACCACAGAAGAATCAATGCATGTGAGTTACGGTGCTGTCGAAGAAGACTGAAGTACAGCAGACTTCCGGAAGAACAAATAAGTCTGTCCCAGGAGAAGCCAGCATGCTCCTTAGAAGCGCGCATGGCAAGGCTTTGTCTCACGTATTTGGGACAGGCTATCAAGGCTCGCTGTCCCTGAAGAAGGGCATCGTGCTTGGTAATGTTGGGGGTGAGCAAAAACAAGGAAGCCCCTTCATAAGGCGGACTGACACAGCGGCAGAAACAGTGGGTTCAAACCTGCTATTGTGACAATGGCACAGGACAGGACAGCGTCCTTCTGCTATACACGGGTCACTGTACGTTAGAGCCAACAGCTCTTGGGGCTTTCCAGCAACCATTGCGTGTCGGGCAAAAATAGAACGCCTGTGTGTGTGTTGTGTTTTTGAGAGCTTCTGATACAGAAGTAGGTCTACAACATAACTCAAAAGCCACACCCATTGCCAGCGGGTCGGTTGTGACTCACAGGGAGCCGAGAGAAGAGGGTAGAACTGACCCTGTGAGTTTTCAAGACTGCAACTCCTGATGAGGCTAGAAAATCTCTTCTTTCTCCCTTGGAGCAGCTGGTGGTTTCGAACTTCGAACTCTATGGTTAGCAGCCCAAAGCACAACCTACTATGTCGCCAGGCTACTTTCTGTGATGTTTCGAAGGGTATCTCAATTTCTTGTGTTCTTGTTAGCCATCTGTGATTACGCCTGATTATATAGAATCTCTTTAATTTTATTAATGTCCTCGAAATAGCTCATTTGAAACCCTGCCATTTTCCTCGTGCTTTTTCAGAAACAAAAACCGCCTCTGCGTTGCTACGTTATTTCGTCACATTGAGAGCACTTGTCTAAAACTTTAAAACAAATCTCAAACCTACTACCATAGAATTTAATCTTTTACTTTTGAGCCCATAAGTGTTTACTTACAATGTATCTTCACAATAAGCTTTAAAAAAACTAGACTATCCCCCCCCTCAAACCACAGCTACCCCTTTCCTGTAAAGACACTTAAAAAGATGAAACTGGCATGCCGGAGAGTCCGGGGACCCATGGGAGAGAGGCGGGAGTCTACCCTGAAGGGATTGGGACACACAAGTAAATCTAGGGCTGAGAGCCATCGTTCCTTCAGCTTCATGCCCCAAACCGCAGCCAAACAAATCGCCACAAATTCTGACTCCTGTGGCCCAGAGAGGGGCAGGCCCCGTGGGGCTTTCAGCGGCTGTGCTCTTTCAGAAGAAGAGCCTCAACCCGCCTTCTCAGGCACCGCCAGCTGGCTGCGAGCCGCCAACCTCTTGGTGACCAGCTGAGCATGTGCTCATTTGCATCACCAGCCACCTCACCAGACGAAACTAACTCACCAACTCGCAGCGACCTCACAGCATAGAGTACAACTACCCCCCACCCCCTCCCCCGGGAGTTTCCCAGGCTTCGTATCTTTACCGGAGCAGGCTGCCTCAGCCTCTCTCCGACAGTGGCTGGTGGGTTTGAACCACCGACCTTTCAGTGAGCGGATGAGTGTCGGACCACTGAGCTGCCAGGGATCCTTGGCGGTTTGATATCCACTCACATGACCCTGAGAACACCAAACAAATATTTCTAACACCTCACTTAATTTTTTTAATGGCAGTTAACAAATTTTGAAGGGCAAGGCTGATGGGAGGACTAAGCTGTGCCTGAGCCAAGCCATGGTGCTTTCAGTGCCTTCATAAGCATGTGAAGAATGGACCCTGAATAAGGAAGACTGAGAGGAAGAACGGGTGCGCTTGAATTAGGGTGCTGGTGAAGAATATGGAACGTACCCCGGGCAGCCAAAAGAGCAAGCAGGCAGAAGTACAACCAGAGGGCTCCTTAGAGGCAAGGATGGTGAGACTTTATCTCACGTACTCTGGACGTGTGGCCAGGAGAGACCGGTCCCTGGAGAAAGGCATCGTGCTTGCTGAAGTAGAGGGGCAGGGGGCGAGAGGAAGGCCCTTGGTGAGCTGGCTGGACGCCGTGGCTGCAACAATGTCCTCCAGCACAAGCCCAGTTGTGAGGCTGGCACAGGACCAGCGTTCGTCTTGTTCTGTTGTGCACAGGGCCTCTGCAAGTTGGCACGGACTCACAGACAACTAGCAGCAATGCGATGGATGCCAGGCACGCGTTTAAAGTACCTTAGGAATACATTTGCATCCAGCCCTCCTGAGCCCATGACGTAGCGCATGTTCATGATGGTCCCCTGTCTGCCCGCGAGTTCCCCAGAATGCCCGCCCTACTCGACAGTCCCGTGGAGATCCCGCAAGGCCATGCACCATTTAGTGCCTCACTCACTATTCAAAACCGGTCTCGATCTCCTCACTAATCGTCCCAGGATGAAATCTAAATTCCCAAGAAGCACATACAAGGTTCTTGGTGGTCTCGTCCCAGCCTTTCCAGCTTCATCTTTCGTCCTTTGACCCTTTGCATCATTTTATGTTTTGGCTACCTGACCCTCACCTGACCACCTGTCACTCATTCTTCGGGTTTTTATCCCAGAGGCTGCCTTCTCTGGAAAGTCTCACCCGAGCTCCCCAGGCAGCCCTTTCTGCACTGTCTACCCTGGCATCAGGACCCTGCCCTGGAATTGTCTGCTGACCTGTCCATCACAGGACAGGAGCTCCTTGAAAGCTAAACTCTGCCCCGATGTCCTTTGTATCCCTACAGAGATGGCCCAAGGGATGGCTGGGCAGCAAACTGGGTGAATGCTTCAGAACCATGGATAGTTCCCACAGTTCCCTGGCTTAATTTTTATCTCCAGGGGTCTCGGGGCCCCATAGAGTACAGGTTCAGACTGTGCCCCGAGACCCCTGGTGTGGTCCCATCTTTTCTTTGAGGCTCTGGGCTATGAAGACTCCCTCACACCTTTAGCTCACTCTTTGTAGGAAGGGAAGTCAAACAGCATTGTTCTTACGGTTCCAGTTGATACTTCTGAGTGTGTGTGTGTGTGTGTGTGTGTGTATGGGGGGGGTGTCTGTTCCACACAAACCTGTTTGAGCATGCCTCTGCCATCAGGGGACAGGTGCAGGTGAGTTCCCGCCATTGTACCCACGTCTTCATCTCACCAGGGTGCCTTCTTCAAGGGGTCTAACCCAGCCTGACTTCCCCAGGGCATCTGCTGGGCCAAACTCAAGGTAGAGAGGTGAGCTCGGAACTAATTTTTTTTTTTTTGAGGTTCCAAAGGAGATATCTGGTAGATTTTTCCTGAGGGACACAAGATGACCCATGGGCTTATCAAGAAGAGGTTTGAAGAAAACTAGAAAACTACATTTGTGAGGGACAAGGCCCAGGCAAGTGGAACCGAGACATTTTGCCCCCTCGTGACCATGCACGGGCTCACTCTTCCAGGGGATCAACACCTATCTTATGAGCATTTCTCTGAGAACCCTCCTGCACCCCGTCCACTCTACAGCCCTGGCCTGGCCACTCAGACTTTCCTTGGTCTCCCCAACTCCAGGAATATAGAACGGACACATGGTTTGAGTTGCTCAAAGATGCTCAAACTGCCTTTTTGACATGGTATAAACTATAGATTTCAGAGCATTCCTGGCAAACCGTATAGCCCAGACTCAGGCTATGTCTAGAAAAAAAGGATTTGCATTTTGATTTTTCAAAATTGGAATCTCAATGATTTTGTAGCAATGGTTTTTTGTTTTTTTTTTAACTTACTTTTGTATGTCTTACCCTCAAAGCCCAAGTCATGAGCTGGGCCTGCATTCAAATAACACCACAAATCCATCCACATCAGTGGTTCTCAACTTTCCTCATGCCGCGACCCTTTCATACAGTTCCTCATGTGGTGGTGACCCCCAACCATAAAATTTTTTCCGTTGCTACTTTATAACTGTAATTTGCTACTCTTATGTATCGTAATGTAAATATATGATATGCAGGATGTATTTTCATTGTTACAACTTGAACATAATTAAAGCATAGTGATTAATCACAAAAACGATATGTAATTATATATTATGAAGCTTTTATTTTTAATGACAAATAAGTGAAATTTTGTCTTGAAGCATAGGTCACAGGCTTCCCACCAGGTCCTCGTACTTTCCTAATGCCGCGTATCTGCATGTGGGCGGACTCACCAGGAGACAGATAGAGGAGCGGTGTCTTGGTTCCTAAGACCATTGGAAATATGTGCCTTCCGATGGTCTTAGGCGACCCCTGTTTGACTCCCCAAGGGGTCGCAGCCCACAGGTTGAGAACCACTGCTCTGCATTCTTTCCATTTCTCTTATTACAGCCTAACCCCAAACAACAATCTCTTGCTGGATCCCCCACAAAAGCCTCCTCAGTAGACGGCCCGCGTGTGCACCCCTCACCATTTTCCCCGAGAGGGAGCTTTGAGAAACACAAAGCAGGGTAGTGGATTAAAGAGGCAAAGTCAGACTCCTTGCCACTGTTCCCATCAAGAGGCGGGAATCCATTTCTCTTCCCTTTGAGTCAGAGTTGTCCAGGGACCTGCGTGAACGAACGCTCTACAGAAGAACACTGTGTGATTTCCAAAGCTGGGGTTTAAATGACACTTGTTCAGCTTCCAGACGTTTCCAGAGCCCCACCCCCTCCACCCATAAAGAGTCACATTAAGGCAGCTGGACCTCTGAAATATCACTTTAAAAAACAATAATAAAGCAATCGTGATCTTTTTACTTTACATGAAAACCCTTAGAAGACAGGAGAGATTAGATATAGAAGCCCACTGCTTCACGATCCTGGGAGACTGGTCCTAGTGTCCCCATTATTCAAACAAGAAAATGGCAG
Source organism: Echinops telfairi (assembly GCF_000313985.2). NCBI lineage: Eukaryota > Metazoa > Chordata > Mammalia > Afrosoricida > Tenrecidae > Echinops > Echinops telfairi. The sequence goes on from NW_022103925.1 coordinate 4,595,814, forward strand.
CTTAAATAGAGTGATTTCTCCCCAGGTGCCAAATCCAGGCCTTGCCGAGGCCGACACTCTGGTCCCTCCCACCTTGTCTTCTCCAAGGAGGACTTCCCCAAGCCCCCTCCCTCTCTACCTGGGGGCTATGCGACCAGCGCAGGTACGGGAATTGAGAAAGGAGCCCAGATGTTGATGAGATCTTATTTTCTCCAAATTATTAAAGCAGTAACTCAGCTGGCTCTCGGATGCCACGTTGCACGTCTGAGACATTTGTCCCACCTAAGAAACATCCCATAAGCACAAGGGCCATGTTGTGTAATTGAAACCATATGTTAACCAGTGCCCTGACACACTTACCCATCCATCACGGCCTCCCAAGGCTCCCTGTTCTTCAACACACACGAGGAAGGTGAAAAGGAAATGGCACCCCCACATTGCTTTAGCAGCAAGGAAACTGGGGCTCACGTCTCTTTCTTAAACACCCCTTCTTCGACCCTCTTCCCCTTCCCTGCTTCTAGGCCTGGCCCTTCTCATCCAGTGCAGACTGACCTCCTAGTGAAGGAGAACTGGGAATATTTCCGTTCTGTAGGCCGCTGATATTTTCATGGACCTGGAAATTGTAGCAGTCAATCATTTTAAGTCCGGCGGAATGCGAACTCAGGCCTCCGGCAAAGCAGCTTCATCTATAATTTAAATTATTGACTGCTTACGCGAGCGCGCACCACAGCATCAGGCACAACCTCAAGGAAGCTAAACGCAGCCGCACAGACGCTGGGTTTTGCTGTGCCCACGCTGCTCATGAGCTGCATCTCTGGCACACAGGGAAGGGGGCGCTGGAAAGGGTGGGGCTGTGAGTTATTTGGGATGGCTCTTGTAGCTATTGTTTCTCTACCTCCCCCAAAATGACCCAGTCAAAATTCATAGCGACCTTATAGGACAGAGTAGAGCTGCTCCTGTGGATTTCAAGGCTGTAAACCCAAGGCTGTGCCCTCCTCTTTCTCCTGCGAAGCAGATGGTAGGTTTGAACTGTTGACCTGGTAGATAGCAGCTCAACATGTAATCCACTACACTACCGGAGCGCTCATGACTGGGTTGTTGTTGTTTTTAGGTGCCATTCAGTTGGCTCCGACTGATAGCAACCCTCTGTACAAAGGGCACAACCTTGCCCGGTCCTGTGCCATCCTCACAGTGGTCCTAAAATTTGAGCCCATCGTTGCAGCCACGGTGTAAACCCATCTTGTCAAGGGTCTTCCTCTTTTGGGCTGTCACTCTACATTACTAAGCTTGACATCCTTCTCCAGGGACTGCTCTAC
>NW_022103925.1:4598641-4599936 GCF_000313985.2 Echinops telfairi
AGCTACTGCACAGGAGAGAGACGAGGCTTTGCACTCCCGTAAAGATGTACAGCCTGGGGAAATAGAAAGGGGCTACTCCATCCTCTAGGTTAGCTATGAGCCAGGCTCGATTCGATGGCAATGAGTCTGGGATTTTTTTAATGGTTTTATTGGCATCTAATGCACGTGAAAGTCGGACATGGAACAAGAAGACGGAAGAAGGGATGCATGTGGACGGTGGTGCTGGAGAAGAACATTGAACGGACCATGAACCGCCCAAAGGACAAACCCGTCTATCTTGGCAGAAGTACAGCCAGAGTGCTCCTGACAGGCAAGGATGGTGAGACTCTGTCTTACACGCTTGGACGTGTTGTCAGGAGAGACCAGTCCCTGGAGAAGGACATCATGTGTGCTAAAGCGGAGGCATGGCGAGAACGAGGAAGACCCTCGATGAGATGGAGTGACACTGTGCGTGCCACATGGGCTCAGGCAGAGGGACCATTGCAAGGACGCAGCAGAGCCTTGCGATGGTTCCTTCTCTTGTTCAAGGGTGGCTTGGGGTTGGAACGGACTCGATGGCACCTAACCACAGCAACAATACTGGCATGTAATGCACAGATCATGTTATTTAATAGTTCAGTCATATTAGGAACCACGGTGCAAGCACCACAATCAATTTCAAAATATTTTCTTCTTTCTCTGACTTGTTGTTAGCTCCCCATTCTCCGACCACCACCACCCCCTGCCATGTCCCTAAATAATAATCAATCCAGTTACTAGTGCTATAGATTTACCTGCCCTGGAGTTCATATACAGAAAATCCTATACACAAACAAGAAATGAAAAAGCCAGCAACAATGGCAAAATAAAACAGAGAAATCTCAATGGGAAGAAGGAAGGCCAGAGTGCTCCTTAGAGGCAAGGAGGCCAAATTATGTCTCGCATGCTTTGGGCGCACTGTCAGGAAATGCCGGTCCCCAGAGAAGGACATCATGTCTGAGACAGCGGAGGGCAGCGGAGGAGATGGACGGACAGTGGCTGCGACCACAGGCTCAGACGCAGGGACCGTGGTGAGGGCGGCGCAGGATGGTGCAGGGTTTCATTCTGCTGTGCAGGGAGTCCCTGGGGCACTACCAGCAGCAGCACATAGGGCATGGGTAGTATGCTTTGGGTGGTGAACTGCATGGGCAGCACTCAGAAACCACGAGCAGCTGGAAGCCACTCTCCTTGGGAGAAAGACTGGGCTTTCTACTCCCAGGAATGTCAGCGTCTTGAAGCCACAGGGGGTCGATGTGCGTCAGCATTGATGCGATGGC
>NW_022103925.1:4600932-4602663 GCF_000313985.2 Echinops telfairi
TCCAGCTTGAATGGTATGGTGAAAGAACAGAACGCTGACCCTCACATGTCTTGAGTTTAAGGTCTGCAACAGCACCTTGGCTCCAACATGAGAACAATTGGGGGCACGGCGCAGGACCGGGCACTTTCTGTTGTGCAGGGGGATGCTATGGGTCGGAACTGACTGGAAGGCCCCTAACAATAACAACACCATCACCTTGTTCCAGGCTAATGACTGCTTCTTGATCGACCTGCATCTTCCATATGAGGACAATGACGTGTTTCAGAATCCCCGTCCTTCACACTGTTGTTCATGATTCCTCACGTGGCCCTTGACATAGCTTACGGCAGAGTTAATACAACACAGATAAGCATCGTTTGGGTATTTTCTGGTTTCAGCCAAGACCCAGGTGACACTGGCAATGATTCCCTTTGTTCCGTGTCCTCTTTTGCATCTGACTCGAATTTCTAGAGGTTCCCTGTCTCAATGTACTGCTGCACCTGTTTTGAACGACCTTCAGCAAACTTGTACTTGTGCGATATGAATGCTATTGTTCTGTAATTTCCACATTCTCCTGGATCACTTTCTCCTCGTCATGGGCACCAGATGGGTCTCTCCTTGTTGGTTGGCCAGGGAGTGGCCTTGAAAAGTCCTCAGCATAGACGAGCGAGCACTTCCACCAGTGCAAACGTCGTCATCAGGATTTTATCAGTCCTCGGGGCATTGTCTTTTGCGAATGCCTTCGGTGTAACTTGGACTTCTCCCTTCAACGTTATTAGTGCTTGCTCATACGCCTCCTCCTGAAATGGCCGCACGCCAACCGGTTCTTTTTGGCACATTGACTCGGTGCCATCTTCTTCTTCTTCTCAGGCTTCCTGCGCCGTTCAGGTTTATTCGCCCTTAGGGTCCTTCAGTATTTCATGAGCACCTTATTCTCTGTAGGCAGCAGCCCCAAAGTAGTGCAAAAATGACATGTATGTCCAAATTTAACGTGCATAAAATGGTACCCTGGCACAGCAACTTCCAAATAAGTCATGCTGCAAGGGACAATGACAACTGTGGGAGAACTCGCCCGGTGGCCTTTGCTAAGATGACACGATTGGAACGATTGGATTCGAGGAGGATATTGAAGGCATTCTGACTTCTGGGGGTGCCCTCGGATGAACAGCCACAGGTTGGTTCCTTCAGAGGCGCTTGGAGATTTTGGGGCTCCTTCACACATTCTCTCCCCCTCGTGCAGTTCCCTTCGTGGCAAGAAGCCATGGATTCTGTGTGCAGACACCTTTCTTAGGCTGACCGTAAGGCCACAGGCTGGCTGGAGAGAATGAACATTTGTTTTGGGAAGGGCCCCATCTGAGCGCTCTGATGGACTGGCTCCCTGTACTGTTCTACAAGTGAATAGTCCGTGATGGCCCCGCCCCAGCCCAGCCACCACAGTACACGGACCAAAACACTGCCATTGAGTCTCCTGGACAGCAGCTACCAACGTGCACAACAATGTGCACACAGGGTGGGTTACACATTGGACGGCTATATAAAGGTCAGCAGTTCGAACCCATCAGCTGCTCCACAGTAGAGAGATGAGGCTTTCTACTGCTGTAAAACATTACCATCTCAGAGACCCACGGGGGCAGTGCTCTGTCCTACAGGGTCAACTAGAAGTCAGAAAGGACTTGATGGCAGTGAGTTTGAGGATCTGATTAAACCTTCTGAACGCACTCTGAGAGAAGGAGTACTCCCCAGAAACTTGGA
>NW_022103925.1:4604054-4613872 GCF_000313985.2 Echinops telfairi
AGCTGAACGAGGCCCCTTGGCTCAGTTCTGTTCTCCGTCCTGGGAAGAAGATCCAGGACCCGCCCAGATCCATCTTTGCTCACTGCACTGCTGAACACGACTCCGTTTTTCCTCGGAGCCGTGTGTCTGGGACTCTAGAGAGCGGAGTACCCCAGCCCTCAGTGTGCCAAGTCTGAGCAGACCCCCACTCTTTGCCTGGTAGCCACCTGAGAGACTACATTTGCATCCGTGGGCTGCAGACCCCGTGTGAGACATCCTGCCTGTGACGAGATGCTATTTTCGAGGAAAGAGCCAGTAGGTTGCACATGGGCTGAGCCGTGGGTGTCTGGCTGACATTTTAACTTTCCCGTGGCAGCGCGGCATGGATGCACGCGCTTTCGAGGAACTGCTCTGCTCTACCCGCGGGGAGGCCGTTGGCCTTCGGAAAACATCTCTGCTCTGCCCTCGATGCCTGGTGCCAGCGAAGCGGGATGGCTCCCCTGGGAGAAGCAGCCTATTTCTTTTCACTCTTCCAACTCCACACAGGCTCCTCCAGTGTCCAACGGCGTGTGTAGAATGGGGGTTTGTAAATGCTTCCCGGGGTGGGGCGGGGCTATGATAATCAGGTGCCATGCTGTAGATGAGAGATCTGAAACGGAGACAGCTACTAGTGCTGCTGTGAGGTGCCATCGAGTCGGGCACCGCCCATAGCCACCCTATGCCCAACAGAATGAAGCACTGCCCAGCCCGGCACCAGCCTCACCACGGTGACCATGCCTCAGCCCATTGGTAGTGACTGGATGCACCCATCTCATGATGGGGCTTGCTCTTATTCGCTGCCCCTCCACGTTACCCGACACGATGTCCTTCCCCAGGGACGGGTCTCTCCTGACAATATGACCAAAGGCTGTTAAGATGAAGTCTGGCCCTCCTCGCCTCTAAGGAACATTCTGGCTGTAGTTCGTCCAAGACAGATCAGTTTGTCCTTTGAGCAGCCCACGATACTTTCAGTGTTCTTCTCCAGCACTGCAATGCAAACACATTGATTCTTCTCCCGTCTTCCTTATTCAATATCCAACTTTCTTTCTGTCTTTTTAAAAAATCATTTTAGTGGGGGCTCATACAACTCTGATCACACTCCAGCCCGCCCGCCATTGTGTTGAGCACATTTGTACACTGAGATCACATCATCGTCCTCAGAGCATTTTCTTTCTACTTGAGCCCTTGGTATCAGCTCCTCATGTATTCCTTTCCCTCCCCCACCCTCACTCATGAACCCTTGATACTTTATCAATTATTCTTATTTTGTCGTGTCTTACACTGACCGATGTCTCCCTTCACCCACTTTTCTGTTGTCCATCCCCCAGGGAGGGGGTTATATGTAGATCCTTGTGATTGGTTCCCCCTGTCTCTTAGCCTCCTGATATCACTACTCTCATGATGGGTCCTGAGGGGTCTATCTGTTGGCAATGTCCAACTTTCACATGCCTACAAAGCCCTTGCAAATGCCCTGGCTTGGGGCAGGCGCATCCTAGTCCTCAAAGTGACACCCTTGCTTCTCAACACTCCCGAGAACTCTCGGACAGCAGATTAACCCAATGCAATGTGGCTTCTGATCTCTTGACTGCTGAGTCTGTGAGCATTGATGGTGGATCCAAGTCACAAAAACAAAAACAAAAATCCTTGCCAGTGTCCATCTTTTCTCTGTTCATAGTGATGTGATTGACGGGTCCAGTGATGAGGATGTGGGTTTTCTTTACACCGAGTTGCACTCCACACTGAGAGCTGCCGGGGAGGGGTTCCACATAGGTAGTAGCTGGTATGATGATGGTGATAGCGCTGCTGCTGCTGCTGCTGCTGCTGCTGCTGCTGCTGTTACCTGCCACCCAGTTGACTCCCGCTCACCTACTGCAACCTCCTGGGCAACAACAGAACGCAGCGTTGCCCGGGACTGCGTCATCCTGATGGTCACCGTCACGTTGGTGTCCCCTGTGGCAGTGCCATGCCAACTCATCTTGCCAAGGCCATCTCTCCTCCCCCTTGGCTCTCTGCTTCTCCAAACACGATGTCTTCTCCCAGCGACGGATCCCCTCCTGATGACATGTCCAAAGTGAGAGAGTCCGGCACTCCTGGTGTGAACCGTTGGCTGACTTTCAGAACTAGAGTGCCAGGCATGAACTCACCGTCTGCCGTGGTCCAGGAGCTCCAGCGTCTGCCACGGACGACGCTGCCAGCATTCCAAATACAGGTGGCACAGCTTCCAGCATGGCAGCACGCCGTGAGAGGGTGCCCACCTGGCGGTGGGTGAGTCGTCCAGGGTTATCATGGTGATTCGATTCTGTTCAGTAACTACGTATGCCGGGGAGTGAGTTCTATAAAAGGCACAATGGCCAGAGGGGGGAAAGGCACTGTTTGCTTCCTGGGGAGGTGGATGCCAGGGGGAGGGGTTGTTAGGGGCCATCACGTAGGCTCCCCTCATAGGAACCCTAGCTATGCACAACAGAATAAAGCACTGCCCGGCCAACCTCACAACCATTGCTCTGTTTGAACCCATCGTGGCAACCACTGGGTCAGGCCATCTCCTGGACGGTCTACCTCTTTGTCGCTGATACGACGACTGTCTTGTCCCAGGGGCCGGTCTCTCCTGACAACATGTCCGAAGTCCATGAGTGAAATCTCACCCTCCTCGCTTCTCAGAAGCATTTGGCTGTAGTTATGCTTCTTGGAAACCAGGTTTGTCTGTTCCTCGGCCCGCCCGCTGAAGGGCAGGGGGATGCCCCATGGGCAAAGGCTCTGACCATGAAACTAAGAAGATGGCCTCCCCCCGCCCCCAAAGCCCCAGGGACTCATTGACAGATGGCTCAGAAAGGAAGAAAGTGATTTCCAAGGAATGGAGTTCCGTGAATCTTCCTTGAGAGGCATGGTGATAATTTATGAGGCTTGGAACAAAAGCACTCACAGGCACCAGACGAGCGTCGTTCGGGGAATGAATGGAGCCAGGTGCAGGCTTCCTCCTCCTTCATTTGCCCACCAGGGGGGTGTCCCTGAGTTCTCAGACGGTGCTTCCTCCTGCCCCACCGTCGGCCTAAGAACCCCTGTGGCTGGGGTGCTGTGGCAGGTCTTCAAAGTCAGGGCTCTGCAGGACACTGGGGAATGACCACGGGCCGGTGCCAGACAGATGACACACACGGAAGCCAGAAGGAAGCCCCCAGCAGCCCTAGCTGAGCAGGGATGGTGGACACCAGACAAGCTGAGACTCAGTGCTCTCCCTTTCAGGGGGAGAACGTGAGGCCACGGCAGACAGCTGGTGTCCAACTGAACCGGCTTAGCAACGGCCCAGGGTCGGCACGCAGGATGGACAGGCCAATCCTAGGGGAGATGCGGGCTCCTGAAGAGGGCAGCTCACGCCTTCTTGCGTCTCTTTTAGTTGGTTTGAAACTAGCTCATGTGCCACAACCGAATTTAAGTCGGCGTCAGCCGCAGTTTCCTCCTTGTATAACCACTCAGCGCCGTGTGTCGATCGGATGGATGGGGGAAGGGCTCTGGAAGGGATTTCGGCTGCGACTGTGACTCTTATCTTTAAATGCATATATATTTAAATATATACATAGATATGTATATATACACAGATATAGATAGATATACATATAGATATAATTTTTATTTGGGGACTAAAATACTTTTATTTGTGTAAAATCTGCTTTAAAAAATCATCTTATTGAGGGCTTACATAGCTCTTGTCACAATGCATCCGTTGTGTCAAGCACATTTGTACATTTGTTGCCATCATCATTTTCAAACCATTTTCTTTCTACTGGAGCCCTTGGCATCAGCTCCTCATTTGTAAAAACTACTTGTATTGGCAGAACAGGACGCATACAAAGAAAAACATACTATCTGTAGTCGTACAGCTCAGCCCATCAACACGGTGAGAGTCTCCCAGTAAACCTCACGTAGATGTGGTTCCTCCCCCTCACCCACCTCCAAGGGAATTCGATTTAGAAGCAAGTGGGCTTGTCTCCCTAAAGCCTGCAGAGGCGCACCTAAAGGAGTTGGAAAGAAATCAGACAGCCTTTGGACACCCATGGGAAGACCCAACCTGAGCACGTGCAGAATAGATTCCCTCAGCAAAGGTGAACCCTAAAACCTAGCCTCCTCGTAGGACCATGACATCACCCAGGTGGTTTCAGTGCAACCAATCAGATCAGCCAATACTGTCAAGCGCACCTCCTGGCCAGAGGTGTTAGAGAGCCCCTGGCTGCTGGAAGGCCAGGTCTTGCCTCTTACTCGGCCCTCTCTCCGGGGCATGCTGTCAGGAGGGTCTCTAGTGTGTGGGGCATGCATGCCCCTGCTTGACCCCCTGACTTTCCTCAGGGCCCACTCAGGGTCTGCTCTTGGTCTCTTGGCCTCTTGGTCCCTGGACACTCCCCAGTTCTGCACCTGTGGGCCCCACACGCCTGATCCCGTGTCCTTCCCAAGTGGTTTTTCGTGCCCAGCAGTGAACCCCAGCGTGGCTTCTGCACAGCCTGGCACACTGAACAGAGAGAGCGTGCTCCCTTTTGAGAGTGCAAAACCCGAAACTTTTCCGTTCTTTCGTAAAAAGTCACTCGGCTGACAAAGCACTTCTGCCACGTGAATTCTTACAGTGCCCTGTAGCAAGAATTGAGGTTCACCCCACTCCAGGAGCCTCACACCTGTTTTCTCTCCCTCCTCCTCCTCCATTTCCCCATCCACTGTCCCCCTTCACCTCCTTGTCCCTTCCTACTCCTCCTCCCCCATACACGGTCTCCAAGTCCATCAGGCTGACGTCACCATCACACCACAGGCATGACGTGAGCTTACAAACAGGGTCACAGCCCACTAGCCGGCACCAGACAACAAATTCCAGCAGTCAGGAAGGGACAGGACAGGAGGGTGAACGCACGCGGGGACTGCGGGGAGGATGTGGGGAGCCTGCTGTGACATCATGGAGACTGCGGTCAGGGCTCCTGACACCAGACGTCCACCTCGTTCACGATGTTTGAAAAGCGTTTTGTTATTTTAAATATGCCTGGACTGCTGCATGAGAACAGCATTTGTTCTGAAAACTTTCACCCTACTCAGTCCAAGTTTGAAAAGCTGAGGAAAGAAAAGAATGCGCCAAATGATCAGCAAGTCCAAGTGGGCTGAGCCCACGCAGCCCTCTGCCCCGTATCCAGAAAGCAAAGAAAGCAGAGGGGCACAGAGAACCCCCCCATCCCCCACCCCGCGCAGAAGACAGAGCAGAAGCCTCCTGCCCCCACAGGTCCACCCTCAGCCCTGTCCTTCCCCCCAGACTTGAATGGGGCTCGGGGGCTGGGGTCCTGCAGGGGGCAAACGGTTCAGGCGGATGCTGTCTGCTTTCAGTGAACACAGATCTGACCTAGGTGGATGACAACCCTCCCAGACGGGCCTCTTCAGATCCCAGCCGCTGCAGCCGCTCCCATTCTGACCGCAGGACTCCCCGTGAGAGAGGTCAGTGTCCCAGGCCTCATTCACCAGCCAGCCACATGTCCGGGCTCCCCCTCGAAGCTCAGCCCTCCATGCCCCCCTCACAGGGAAAGCCACTGCCAGTCCCGTGCTGGGCAAGTGACCCTTTTGTCCAGGGGACGTCAGGAGGCACAAGAAAGCGCCTCTTCATGACGGGAAGAGAAGAAGGTCACCTCTTGTTGGAAGGTGAGTTCTTCTGTCTGTCTATTTGCGGGTGAAAAGGACACACAGCCACGCCGTTGTTCCGCACAGATCCCCTGCAGCGACGTGGACCTCCTCTCCAAGGCACGCCAACCTCGCCGCCCTCCCCAAGTCGTTCACCCCCGAGCCAGCTTCGAGGTCCACAGAGCTTCTCCTCTGCACCTTCCCAGCCGCTGCTGGCCGGAGCCCCCTGTAGACCACCGTGCTCCAGGAGGGTGCTCTCCGCTGATTAATGTGCCCATGGCTTTGTTGAAAGATGGCTTCGGGACATAGCCGGCGCCCTGGTGGTGCGGCCGTTGAGCACTCGCCGCCAACGGAGTGGTCAGCTGCTGGGGCTCATGAGCTTCTCTGCTGGGGAGACGGGGCCTTTGGCTTCCAGGGAGCGCCCCAGCTGTGGGGACCTGATGGGGTGGTTCTACTCCACCCTGTGGGGCCGCTAGGGGTGGGGATCGATGGGTGCCATGGCCGTGTGTTTAGCTTTGGAAGTTTTCAGAGAACAGTTCTGGTGTGAAGTTTAATGATCCCTTGGGGGGGGCAGGGAGGGGGGGAGGTTCTGCCGTTTGCTGGTTAGTCTGGTGGCTTTATGGTTGGCCATGAGGTTGTGGGACCACAGCCAGCTCTCTCCAAGGTGCTCTAGTGGCACCATGGGTTAAGCATGGCACTGCCAACTGAAAGGCCGTTGGTCAAACCCACCCAGAGCTCCTTGGGAGAAAGAGGAGGCACTTGGCTTCGATGAAGGCTTACAGCCTTGGGAATCCTGTTGGGGTGGGGAGGAGGGGTGTCAGTTCTACCCCATCCTCTAGGGTGGCCATGGGTTGGAATCGGTTCTATGGCCGTGGGGTGTTTTAGTTTAGTTTTCATGGGGTGATTCCAGTTTAAGGATTACAGGCGACTCGGGGGGAAGATAAGTTGGATTGTTGGGTGCTTGCTGGCCGTGCAGAGGTGGACAGATGTTGAGCGCCACTCGCTAGCCATGCTACAGGAGACAGAAGGACAGAGCCGAGGGGGCTCTCCAGGCCCCTCAGTTGGTTGAGGTCCGTTGTTCCAGATGCCCAGGCACCAGTGTCACAAAGACAGAAACGCTGTGCGGGCTGGTGGCCCGGCATCCACCCCTTGCAGAGCCGGGTCAGTGCACTCAGGGTCTGCCATTCCAGGGGAGCCTGGGGTCCCCCATATGGAGGGGGGGAGCTGGATGAAGGAGCTTCCATCTTGGCTGCCAGCCTAAGGGGGCTCTGCAGAGCTGCTAATGGCAGGGGCTTGTAGGGAGCCCCCGGGTTTGTGCAAATGCACGTTTGACTAACGTGGTCCCACCCTCCACCTGGTGAGGGATCCCTGTGCCTCTGTCCCATCGCCCTGAGGCCCCGAGGAGAGGCAGTGAGAGGGGGGCCATGACTCCCCTTCAGGCAGGGTTCCCAATGCCTGAAAGGCAGGGCATGTACAACAGCTTCGTCCCCCAGAGGGACTTGAGGTGCTTCTAGCCCCGTCGAGGAGAGCAGAATGTGACTCTGGAAGCGCGGACATGGAGGGAGATTCCTGGGCCTGGGAGTCGTGATGGTGGAAGAAGACCAGGCAGGGGTGACAAAAACAAACCAAGCTCACCGCCATCAAGTGGATGTCGACTGGCAGCCCTCTAGGGCGGGGTGAGATGCCCCTGTGGGTCTCTGAGACTGGAGCTCTGTCTTCTTCTTCTTCTTTTAAAAATCAGCTTATTGGGGCTCGTACAATTCTTATCACAATCCATACACCCATCCATTGTGTCGAGCACATTTGTATATGTGTTGCCATCCTCATTCTCAAAATATTTGCTTTGTACTTGAGCCCTTGGTATCAGCTCCTCAATCCTCCCCCACCCTCCCTCCCTCATGAACCCTTGATAATTTATAAATTATTATTATTTTGTCATGTCTTACACTGTCTGATGTCTCCCTTCACCCACTTTTCTGTTGTCCGTCCCCCAGGGAGGGGGTTATATATAGATCCTTTGATTGGTTCCCCTTTCTACCCCACCTTCCCCGTCCCCTCCTGGTAGCGCTACTCTCATTATTGGTTCTGAGGGGTTTATCTGTCCTGGATTCCCTGTGTTTCTAGCTCTTATCTGTACCAGTGTACATCCTCTGGTCTTTTAAAAAACTTAAACTTCCTGCCATCATGTCAACTCTGACCCATAGCGCCCCCTGGGACAGGGCAGAACTGCCCCCGTGTGTTCCCGAGACTGAAGCTCTTGATGGGGGCAGATAGCAGGGTCCTCCTCCCGTGGGGCTCTTGGTGGGTTCAAACCACTGACCTTGCGGTGAGCAGCTCAACATCTAGCCCATTAAGCCACCAGGGCGCCTTGCATAAGTCATGGCATGGAGCCACCTGGTGCTGGGGACGAGGAGGGGCCTAGTGTCTGTGGAGTGCAGTGTGCAGATGAACTGATTTTAATAGTATTTGGAGAACATTTAAATTAAAGGAGGAGAATCGAGTCGTATTAGGGTGGGCTCCATTAACTCGGAGCACGCAGAGAAGGCTGGGAGAGGTAAAGCCGTGCGATTGTGGTGCTAACTTAAGATGCTCAGGTTGGAGGCACCCATTGGCAAACCCGCTACCGTACCCCAAAGGTTTTCCGACATGCAGGGGTCTGTGGTCACTTAGCAACAGAGAAATGTTAACGACAAGTGCAAGGCATTCATTAAAACAGGTCCCCTCGATGTCTCTCCTGCCTACACCTTATTAAACTCTCCACGTCCTTCTGCCCAAGGCTGGGGCCCACGGGCTCCCTCACTGAGGCTCCCAGCACAAAGCACCTCCCTTCTCCTTTGGGAAAATGAGGCTTATTGTGCGCGCCTGGCCTTCAGGGGGCCAAGGGGTTCAGAGGGGCAGCCGGAGTCATCCACCTGCCTTGTGATGTCCCACGAAGCATGCCCAAGAGTCCCGTGAGATCTGGAGGCGGAGGCAACACCTACGAGTGGCTCACGGTTCATCAGCGATCTCATTATCCTCAGTACAGAGCAAATGGAGATTGTCAGCGATTTCAACTGATTCTCCCTTCCGCCTAATCAGGAGACGGGCGGGATTCCCAGTGGGTGCAGGATGCTAGGCGGGGGCTGCTGGTGGGGTGTTAGCACTGCCCGGCTCAAGGTGGGCGAGTGAGTCTCCCAAACACCCCCCCCCCCCAAACTAGGAGCTATGGAGTCGCCTCTGACGTGTGGCGCCCGCCTGGGTCCGAGAGGAGCTGTGTTCCATCGGGTGCCCCTTTCTAAGTGATCACAGGGTGGGAGTCATTCCTGTCCTTTTGATCAGAGTTGGCACCCCTTGAGTCCACTGCTCAGCCCTCAGAGCAGGCTGCAGGCAGTCGAGGCTCAGATTAGGCCCCGGAAAGACCATGCAGGAGAACCCAAACCAAACCCGCCACCCTCAAATAGATTCCACGCCTCGTGACCCACGTATGACAGGTTAGCGCTGCTCCCTGAGATTTTCCCAGGCTGTGAGTCTTTACAGAACCCGGCCGCCAGATCTTTCTCCCTCGGAGCAGCTGATGGGTTTGAACTTGGGACCTCTGGGTTAGCAGCTGGGTGATGGATGGGCTGTCACCATGGCCACCCAAACCTTAAATGAAATAAGATGTACTTGGGTGTGACTTGAAGAAACTTGGTGCTGTAGTGGGTTAGCCATGGAGCTTCTAACCGTAAGGTCAGCAGTTTGAACCCACCAACCACCCCAGTGCCTGTGAATGAGGGCACCGAGGGGAAATGTTGCAAGTACCAGGGACTTCCCAAAGAACAAACCAGTCTTGGAAGAAGTACCGCCAGACGACTCCTTAGAAGTGAGGATGGCGACATGCTGTCCAGAAAGACCAGTCCCTGGAGAAGTGACGTTGAGAGGCAGTGAAAGAGAGGAGGTCCCTGGAAAAAACTGATGGGCACAGTGGCTGCAACAACGTCCAAAACATAGGAACAGTTGTGAAGACGGAGCAAGGTGGAGTTGTGTTCAGCTGTCCCTACGGTTGCTACGAGATGGGGCTGACTTCAGGGCACGTGGTATCATGGTGGGCTATGCTGTGGGCCACTAACTGCAAGGTCAGCTGTTTGAGACCGCCAGCCTCTCTGCAGGAGAGAGGCAAGAACCTTCTCTACTCTTGTTAAGACTTA
>NW_022103925.1:4613972-4617891 GCF_000313985.2 Echinops telfairi
ACAGCCGTTTTCAGCCCTGAAAATGCAAGTGTACTCATCACCTAAGGACCAAAATATGGTGATTTCCTTTTCAAAAATAATGACAGAAATACATTGGCACAGAAGCCCTGGGGGTGTCGCACTTGCCTGCTAACGAAAAGGCTGGCCTTCGAACCCCTCGTTGGCTCTGAAGGAGGAGGGTGCAGCACCTGGCTGGGGGAACCTGTGGGGCAGCTCCACCTCTGGGGTCACTGGGCGTCAGACTCAACCCAACCACAGGGGTTCCTCTGTGCTGGTGCACTTCCGCCCGTAGGTACTCATTCTCGCAGTTCATTCCAGGGGGAAGAGGTGGCCGGGTAGCCACTTTACCCTTTTATACCAAACATGGTGGCAGAGAGCCTGCTGGATGTGCAGTCGGCTAAGTGTCACCGCTGTGCGGCCCAATGGACACAGAACCAGACGCCGCCGCGTTCTGCACCATTGGCACCGTGGTGGTGGCTATTACCGAGCTCGTTGCTGACCTGCCTGGATCCGTCTAGGGTTTCCTCTCCTTCCACGGCCCCTCCACTTTACTGAGCAGGATGGCCTTCATCATGTCCCTCCCATTCACATGTCCAGAGGAAGGCTCACCCTAAAAACCACCCCCAAACCCCACTGCCAGCGGCCCGATCACCCGGCAGAGTCGAACTACACCGTGTGGTTTCTGAGATGGCAGCTCTTTCTGGGCGCAGACAGCTTCAGCTTTCTCCCACATTGCTGCAGGTGGGTTTGAACCACCAACCTGGCAGTTAGCGATCCAATGCCCAACCCGCTGAGCTACCAGGAGATGAACCGGCGCAGCCTTTGATGGAGTGTTTACCAGAATCCTAAGGGAGTGTGGGCACCTGATGTGCATCAGGCTACCAGAGATCCTCAGGGCAAGCCTCGGACACCTGCATCCAGCTCGTTCGCGTCGGACAACGGAGGAAGCAGAGGCACAGGAAGTGAACCAACTCTCGTCCCCAAGGGCTCTCTGCAACCTAGCCTCTAGCAGAATGCCTGCTGCTGGGCACTGCCCCTGGAGAGTGGCCGTCTAGCTGTCTGCCTGCCCCCACCCCCACCTGCCCCTGCACCTGTCTGCAAGCATCAGGCCTCGGCCAACTGTCCATGGTGGCACACTGCTGCTCTCTCAGGCCAAGCCTTTCTGCGCATCCACTTGCAGGCTCCAGATTCCCTCCCTCACCACAGCGACCCTGGGCAAACTGGCCGCAGACAATCCCGTCAGAATGCCGAAATGCTCATTGAGATGCGGTCGCCACCGAGCAGGTCAAAGACGCTGCTTTCTATGGAACGCACTGGTCATCATTTGTGAAAGGTTTTCATCTGGGGACAAAGGTTCCCCAAGAGGGCTTCCTGTCTCTGCCGCCCCAGCCACCTGCCCTGCCCCAGCCTTCATTTTTATCTACGGCAAAGCAGCTTGTTTGTTTGTTTGTTAAGCATGGCGACCAGTGATTATTTAATAAATCTATCCATCCCTTATATAAAACAGGGAGTGGAAAGCCCAGTCTTTCTCCTGTGGAGCTGCTGGGGGTTTTGAACTGCCAATCATGCAGATTGCAGCCTGAGTCGTAACCATTATACCACCAGGCTCCTCTCAAAAAGCCATCAGGAGTTTGGGTGTAGAGGTTGCTATAGTGACTCAGTGCATTGGCGCTCAGGGAGGATTCTAGAAATTTACTCTATTTCTACCCAAACCAAAACCACTGCCATCAAGTCTGTGCTGACTCTTAGCCACTCTATAGGGCTGTGTAGAGCTGTCCCTGTGAGCTTCTGAGGCTGGAACTCTTTACAAGAGTAGAAAGTTCAGTCTTTCTTTGGTGGTTTCGAACTGCTGACCTTGCGGATCACAGCCCAAAGATCCCACGACACCACCAGGGACCTTCGTATACAAAAATCAACTCACTGCCATCGAGTTGATTCCGACTCACAGTGACCCCGGTGAACAGAACAGAATTGCTCTGTGGGCCCACGTTTCTTTGTTCATCAAACAAAGGGGAGGGAGGGGGAAAAAGAAGAACCGATACCAAGGGCTCAAGTAGAAAGGAAATGTTTGGGAAATGACGATGGCAGCACACGTACAAATGTGCCTGATACAATGGATGGATGGGTTGTTACAAGAACTGGAAGAGCCCCCAATGAAATGATCTATAAAAATAAAATAAAATATTACGGGTCACCAAAAAAAAATGCTCTGTGAGTTTCTGAGACTATAACTCTTGACGGGAGTAGAGAAAGCCTCATTTGGCTTTCTGGTGTTTCGAACTGCTGGCCCTGCGGTTAGCAGCCCAATGCATAACCTCCAAGCCACCGGAGCCCCTTTAGAGTGATGCAGGAGCCGTCTTATTAGTCTTCGTCTCTCCAGTTTCCATGGACACTGTGGAGTTCCCATTCTTAGTGCGTGATGTATTTGACTGCTTCAGTCTTTGGGCATCACCAAGGAGGCTGTTGTGGCTACAGCTGAGCCAATGTGATTGCCTGCTTTTGAAGTTTTAGAGGCCGACATTAATTCACATGCGGTGACATGCACTGAACTTGTATTTGGTTTGTGGGTCTTGTTTGTTTGTTTTCTTTGCTGGGTTTTCATGTGTTGGGTGTTTTGTCCCTGACTTCATCACTGAACTGGTAAGTATTTTACCTTTTGGAATTCATCAATAAGTTCTCCTCGGGAGATACTTTGGATACTGCAGGAATAGTACGTTTTGCATCTTATTTGTTGTACTTATTGCAGCGGCATCGGTAAATATTACCTAACGTGATTATTACTACAGTTGTAACACTGCTGGCCGGCTCGCGTTAAAGCCAAAACGACCTCAGAGACCGGCTCCTGGGGAAAGCCTGTGTTGCTTCCAGGCGTACAAACTGCACACCCTGACGTGCAGGGATGGTGAGCACACAGCCGTTTTCAGCCCTGAAAATGCAAGTGTACTCATCACCTAAGGACCAAAATATGGTGATTTCCTTTTCAAAAATAATGACAGAAATACATTGGCACAGAAGCCCTGGGGGTGTCGCACTTGCCTGCTAACGAAAAGGCTGGCCTTCGAACCCCTCGTTGGCTCTGAAGGAGGAGGGTGCAGCACCTGGCTGGGGGAACCTGTGGGGCAGCTCCACCTCTGGGGTCACTGGGCGTCAGACTCAACCCAACCACAGGGGTTCCTCTGTGCTGGTGCACTTCCGCCCGTAGGTACTCATTCTCGCAGTTCATTCCAGGGGGAAGAGGTGGCCGGGTAGCCACTTTACCCTTTTATACCAAACATGGTGGCAGAGAGCCTGCTGGATGTGCAGTCGGCTAAGTGTCACCGCTGTGCGGCCCAATGGACACAGAACCAGACGCCGCCGCGTTCTGCACCATTGGCACCGTGGTGGTGGCTATTACCGAGCTCGTTGCTGACCTGCCTGGATCCGTCTAGGGTTTCCTCTCCTTCCACGGCCCCTCCACTTTACTGAGCAGGATGGCCTTCATCATGTCCCTCCCATTCACATGTCCAGAGGAAGGCTCACCCTAAAAACCACCCCCAAACCCCACTGCCAGCGGCCCGATCACCCGGCAGAGTCGAACTACACCGTGTGGTTTCTGAGATGGCAGCTCTTTCTGGGCGCAGACAGCTTCAGCTTTCTCCCACATTGCCGCAGGTGGGTTTTGAACCACCAACCTGGCCGTTAGCGATCCAATGCCCAACCCGCTGAGCTACCAGGAGATGAACCGGCGCAGCCTTTGATGGAGTGTTTACCAGAATCCTAAGGGAGTGCGGGCACCTGATGTGCATCAGGCTACCAGAGGTCCTCAGGGCAAGCCTCGGACACCTGCATCCAGCTCGTTCGCGTCGGACAACGGAGGAAGCAGAGGCACAGGAAGTGAACCAACTCTCGTCCCCAGCCTGAAACAGTAAGCCCTACACCT
>NW_022103925.1:4619229-4620313 GCF_000313985.2 Echinops telfairi
GAAGTTGCTCAGGAGTGGGCATTGATAACCTGCGATAACCACAAGTCTGTACAGGCGAGAGTTGAACGCTGGTGTAAACGAGAGACTTGAGTGAGTAACAATGTATACACCTTGCGCCAGCAATGGGCACACGTGCAGCACAGGAACACAGGAGGCTCGCAGTAGGAGATGGGAGAAGGGCTGTCTGGGAAGCCTACACTGTGCGCTTTGTGCACAATGTTCCCATCAGCCTCACGCAGCTCTAAAACATTATAGAATTATAGCCAGAACACTCCTTAGATGTGAGAATGGTCAGACTTCATCTTAGGCATTTTGGATGTGTCTTCTGGAGGGACCAGACCCCAGAAGAAAACACCGTGCTTCGTGAGGGTCCGTGAAGCAAAGGCACACCTTGAGGAGGTGGATGGACATGGTGGCTGCAACCATGGGCTGCAACAGCACAATGTTTGTGAGGCTGGCGCAGGGCCCGGTGGTGTTTCCTTCTGTTGTCTGTAGTGTTGCTATGGGTCAGGGCTGACACCACGGCCCACGGCCACGGCTGTTCCCCAGCAGGTGTCACCAGTGGGAGTCAAGTGAGAAGCACTTTCTCTACACAAGACTTCAAGGTCCTTGAGGCCAAGGACCCATCTCTCTGTCAATCTGCAGGGATGGTCCCCCTGGCCCAGGTCCAAGGGCAGGTTTAATGCCTGTTTGCTTGAATGGATGAATGAATGGATGAAGTTGAGGGTAACCA
This sequence comes from Echinops telfairi, assembly GCF_000313985.2. Lineage (NCBI taxonomy): Eukaryota > Metazoa > Chordata > Mammalia > Afrosoricida > Tenrecidae > Echinops > Echinops telfairi. The sequence continues at coordinate 4,619,963 of NW_022103925.1, forward strand.
TTGAAACACAAAGTTCATTTAAGAGGCACAGAAAAGATATGCTGTAAAGATGACATCAGACACCCGACTCGATATATTAAGGTCCTCTGAGCTCAGAGCACGCCCACCCTGCCTCATTGTAATTTAACAATCACGTCCCTCGAAGCCACGTGTGCCCGTTACTCCATCGGACGGAGCTCTCTGGCACCACGCCCCCCCAGGGTCACACTGCTCACCACAGATTGACCAAGAAGGGATGGTCCAGGCCCTGCATGATCTGAAGCTCCCGGAAGACGTTCCGCACCTCGTCCCTCTCGATGCACTTCTGCTTGTTCATGTACTTCATCGCGTACATCGTCCTCGTGTCCCGCT
>NW_022103925.1:4621777-4626223 GCF_000313985.2 Echinops telfairi
GACAGCCAGGGAGGGGGGCTTTCAGGACAGTGTTACACACACACACACACACACACACACACACCTGAGTGACAGCCAGGGAGGAGGGCTTTCAGGAGAGTCCCACACGCGCACACACACACACACCTGAGCAACAGCCAGGGAGGGGGAGCTTTCAGGCGAGTGTCTCTCTCTCACTCACACACACACACACACACACACACCTGAGTGACAACCAGAGAGGGGGAGCTTTCAGGCCAGTGACACACACACACACACACACACACCCTCATGAGTCTCCACTCCTGGACTCCACTCCCTCTCTCACAAAGAGAGTGGCTGGGCCCGGGCCCCAGGGCCCCCCTCATCTGGAGCATGAAGCCGATGTCCTCGCTCACGGCATGGGAGAGCTGTCAGAGCGCTCCACCGGCGACACCCAAGAAGAGGGGCCTCGAGGTCTGTTTTCAAACCCCCACGGGCTCCAGACCCTATGGAGCAGTTCTACTCAGCACACAGGAGTCACTGGAGCGAGGAATCAACCCCACGGCACCGAGCACCCAGAACCACCACCGGACCATGTGCTGAGCGGGGGAAGCAGCAGCCCTGCCCTCAGGGAGCTCGCGGTGCAGCAGGGAAACAGATAGATGCTCCCGTGAGTGGGTACAAGGGTTGCAGACCCTCCCTGCTTCCATCTTCCCTCAGGGGACCCTGCGCTTCTCTGCCTGGGGATCCTTTGTTGCCAGTAGACCCCACTGTGCTGCCCCAAGGCTGGACCATCAGTGACAAGGAATGCATGCCCACAGGAGCCACTGCCAACCCGTGACTGGTGGAGCGGCGGTGCATACACCTCGCTGTGAGATGGGCTTTATCCTTGCCCCTAGAGGTCAGTCCCTGGAGATGAACATCATGCGTGGTCCATCAGAGGGGCAGTGACAAAGAAGAAGGCCCTCAAGGAGATGGAGTTTGACCCGGTGGCGACAATGGTGGCCTCAAGCACAGGACAATGGTGAGGGTGGCACAGGACCGGGCAGCGCTTCGTTCTGCTCTGCGTGAGTCAGGACGGAGTCCTGTGACAGCGAGCACAGCCCAGTGTTTGCTCTGTCAACCACGGGGGTCGCAGGCCTGGCCAGACTGGCTGCCTTCCTTCACTTCATTCATTCCTCCCTCGACTCCACCGCCCATCTCCCTGGGCTCAACCCTGGTCTCGGAGCCTGCTTCTGGAGGAAGCCGAAGGAGGCATGTGGTACCACGCAACAGGGATGGAAGCTGCACCACGCCGTCTGCTCCACTGTGGGTCAGGTGCAGCGAAGGCTGCGCCCCAGTGAGCTCACCTTGCCCTTCATCCCTCCCTCTGAGGCTGCTCCTCCAGGAGGCCCCATGGAAAGAGCCCAGGAGGCCCCATGGAAAGAGCCCAGCCGGTCATTGTCCTCAGGAGTGCCCAGCCAACACTGAACCACTGGAGGAAGAGGGCATGCGGGATGTGCTCGCCTCCTCCAGCAGAGCCCGGCTCCACTCAGGGCATCCGGACACCTCACATTCCTGCCCCATCTGCCGGACCACTGAGTCCTCTTTGCATGATATTCTACAACGTCAGTGGTGTCTCGCTGACCCTCTGCTCCATGCCTGGTCCCACCATGTCTTTGTCAGGGGTAGCTAGAGAAAAGAAGCAAATGGTGCATGCTTATGGATGTGTGTGTGTGTGTGTGTGTGTATGTGTGTACATCTATCTGGGAAGAAGTACAACCAGAATGCTTCTCAGAAGTGAGGATGGGGAGACATCATTTCACGTACTTTGGACGTGGGAAGGACCAGTCCCTGGAGAAGGACGCCGTGCTTTGTAGAGAGGCAGAGAAAAAGAGAAGGCCGTCGCCGAGATGGCTGGACACAACAGTGGGTACAAGCAGGACAACGGTGAGGGTGGCGCAGGTTGCTGTGAGTCAGAGCCGTCCGTCAGCACCTAGCAGTAATTCACTCGTTCACTGCCACCGAGTCGATTCTGGCTCGTAGTGACCCCAGGGGACCGAGCAGAATGCCCCTGCGGGTTTCTGAGACTAAATCTTTACCGGAGTAGAAAGCCTCATCTTTCTCCCACGGAGAGGCTGGTGGTTTCAAACTGCTGACCTTCTGGTTAGCAGCTCAATGGTTCTAAAAAGATGTGGCAGTCTGGTTCTGTTGGGATCACGGCCGTGAAACGCCCCTGGGTCTGTGATTTTCTCGGAGGCGGCTGTGAATTGAAAAGAACTCCGTGGCCGTGGGCTTGATGGTCTGTCTCCGGGGGAGACTAGAGAACCAACCAGTCAAGGGTGCGCTGCCCTGGCTGTGACAGTTCACTCTGACTAAAGGGCTGCCCAAGAACACCACCAGTTGACATCACCAAACTCATGTTCTGCACCCTGGTGAGATGAGAGGCCTCTGGGATCGTCAACGCTTGTGAGTGGACCTCTAAGATCGAGCTGCTGGTCTTCCTTCATTGGGAGCCAAAGAAAGGACACTGAACCCTCGGAGAAGAAACGAGGATAGCGTCTGGTAGCCTGGCCCTGCCCGTCTGTCCATCATCTGTCTGTGCCTCTCCTCCGTCTGTCTAAAGACACTGCTGTGACTGGTTTCTCACCGCGACCCCATGGGACAGGGGAGAACGGCCCTGTGAGTTTCGGAGACTGTAACTATTTACGGGAGTAGAAAGCCTTGTCTTTCTCCCGAGGAGCTGGTGGTTCAGAAGTGCAGACCTTGAGGATCGCAGCCCAACTGCTAACCAGGACACCACCAGGGCTCCTGCGGCTCTGAGACGTGACACTGTGCGGAGCTAGAAAGCCTTTGAACAGCTGACCTTGCAGCCACCAGGGCGCCTATCCTGAATTGGTAAGTCTGTTAGTAATCAAACTTTTGCCCCAGGCTCCATGCAGACATGAAAGCCTGGCCCTGCGGACAAGAAAGCCAACCATGTGCTGGGGTGTGAGAGCGATCCCAGGTACATAGTAAGGCCTGGCCAGTCTGGAATGAAGAGCCCTGTTGGAGTATTGGTTATGGGTTGGGCTGTGATCCCAAAGGTTGGCAGTTCAAAACTACCAGGAAGAAAGAGGATTTTCTACCCCAGCAAAGAGTCACAGCCTCAGAACCCACAGGAGCAGCTCTACTCTGTCCTGTAAGGTCACTGTGAGTGGGCAGTGAGTTTTTAAGTTGCGTCTGCAATGATGGGGTGTATGACTCTGGTCCAGTTGTGCCCAGGGTCTCCTTTGGAGGGACATAAAGCTATGTTCTCATCGAACTCTGGGCCAATTCCTGCTGTATTATGTCCAGCCCGTCTCTGACTAGTTGATGATTTTTAATTAACACCCTCTTAACTGCAGCTCTTGGAAACAGAGGGCCCACTTGCCAATCCCAGAAACACGCTTCTGCGGCAAACGTCTCAGCAGGCTCTCCTCACGAAAGCATCTGCCCTCCTTCCCTGGGAAACCATGACGGTCTGTTTGCGTCAACGTTAACTCGAAGTGGTATACCTGACGCTGGTGAAGATGGTGACCGCAGTGGGTTTCTGACCAAAAGGTTGTGGGTTTGAATCTACCCAGAGGGACATCGCAAAATTGTCCTGGTGGTTGAATTCCTAAATGAACGAGCCTCTGAAAACTCTGTGGGAGACCAGGGATATGAACAGCCTTGCTATCCCGTGCAGCGCCCTGGAAAGTGGATTGAACACTTTATCATCTCATCTCCTTTTGACCCATTTTAGATTGTCCTAGTGTTTGATCTTTTCTGCGTTCTTCTTGATCGAGGTTTCTCTGTTTGACTGTGTTAGTGTTCTGTTCTGTTTTGCTGAGTGTTTTCCTGGATGTGGGACCGAGGCTAGGAGATCTATAGGGAGAATAGCTGAATTAAAGGTTCTTTGGGGGGACGCAGGGGAGTACAGGAATAAAGTATGAGTACAGGAATAAAGAAAATGTTTTAAAATGGCTGTGGTGAAGCTTTTACAATTCTTCCAAATGGAACTGAATGATTAAATTGCATGAGATTTATAAATTTTATGTCAATGAAACAGATTTTTCAAACACCATGGAGGTCAGCTGTATCTAACACACCTGGGGTTTCCACACACTCAATGGCCACTGGTCACTCTGCAAGCAGGCTGCACATTGCCTTAAGGAGCTCTCCAGTGGGGGTGAACTCACTGTGCACACAGTGGAGAGTGGCTGGATTAGACACCTGGGATGGCTGCATTAATAACCCTAACCCCAACCCTGGCATAACCCTAACCCTAGGCCTAACCCTAACCCTAACCCTAACCTTAGCCCTATGCCTAACCCTAACCCTGACCTTAGCCCTATGCCTAACCCTAACCCTAAACTTAGCCCTATGCCTAACCCTAACCCTGACCCTATGCCTAAGTCTAACCCTAACCTTAACCCTATGCTTAACCCTAGCCGTATGCCTAACACTAACCCTAACCTTAGCCCTATGCCTAACTCTAACCCT